>NC_061089.1:37707994-37730494 GCF_015104395.2 Macrobrachium nipponense
CCCAACATCGATCACGCATCGGACCAGTCACTCTCTCAAGAACATGTTTTAGCCATTTATAAGAAGAAATATTTGTGGTGGCCGTAGTAATAGTAGGAGTAGGAGTAGTAATAGCAATATCAGAATTCATAACAATGGATTCCAGATTATTGTTAACTGCAAAAAACAACAAAACTTCTTTCCGAATTCTGGAGAAAAGATATTTAATTCAGTTATTATATATACAAATATATTATATATATTTGTATGAATGTATGTATATATGCATATATATAACATGCATTTCATTATTATTATTATTATCATTATTATTATTTGCTGAAATCTATTATGTAACGTCTTTTAAGAACGCAACACACACATATATATATGATCATTATTAACATTATTAATATTTATTTTCACAATCAAGAAAAAGAGGCATTAAAAAAGTCTCAAAAACATTTGCAGGAGGGTCAGCAAGACGAGAATGACACTCGTCACTTGGGCCGTGAACACAAATGGATTAATTATGAAGTGAGTCATAGCAATGAGCACGTAACGCGCTCATGCACAACAAGCACGACCAGTACACGCCCTCTTCTGGACTCCCGCACGTCACCGTCAATCCGGACGTCTGAAATTATTAATGTCCGATTCCATAATTCATCTTCCTCTACATATCTGGCTTGAGCCCAAATCGACACCAAGATTCCCAGAATTCATTTCAATCCACACATCGTTTTCAAGGAATGAGAGAGAGAGAGAGAGAGAGAGAGAGAGAGAGAGAGAGAGAGAGAGAGAGAGGAGAGAGATTTATGTGCATATGTTTACTTAGAAAATAAAGCAAAAAGTATACAAGCAACCATATGAAGATTTAAGAAATGGAACTAAAATTAAAAAGTGTGAAACAGTATTCAATAGGGACCAAAAGTAAGAGTGAAAGGTGCAGGTTAAGACACAAACAGGAAAAAAGTTTTGAATAGTTGAATACAGCTGAAGTGGAGGCAACATGCAGTTTCATCAATGTGATGAACAAAAACCTTGAGAGAAAAATGTTCTATTTTGTTAAAATCTGGATGGCACAACAAGACAATGATAGTCATGCGAGAGAGCAGGAAATGCTTCAAGATTTCATAATAAGAATCCTTTCAAGACAGTAATAAGATTATTTCATTGGATAGCTGAAGCACTGGAAAATTTAAACGAATAAATATGTTATACATGATGAAGCCCGGAAAGAAAGATTCATTCAATGTGATTATATTAAGATCAAAACAAATCAATAATCGTAAAAAGGGATTAAATTTGGGTCCAGAAGTTTGACAAGTCACCAGATTACATTTGAAACAAAACATGACAGGAAATGCATACAGATTATGTTGAAACAAGTGAGGTATCACAAAATATATATTTATGCATTAGACTTAAACAAAAGGTATCAAATGAAACTCGAAAATTACATAAAACCAACTCAAGATATCAAGATACATAAAGATTACATCTGTTACTTCAACAAAAGAAACGATATCGAAAGTAAATAACAAAATGAACACATAACAAAACACCCAAGAGGATCTTCAAGAAACAAACAACCCTCGATAAAGATCACAACCTCCTCCTCATCCTAACCGCCGCCCCCTCCCCCCTCCGGCCCCCAGTTTTTCCTACTACGTCAGAAATGAGAAAGTTGGGGAACATGGTGTTTGATGGCCCTCCGCCTCCCACTTCTCTTTGCTTTCTTTCTCAGGTTAGTTGACACCTCTGATGATCGACAAACACGCAAGTCCAAGTAAAAGCGCGCATTGGGGGCGCCCGTCGAGAGCACGCGCGGGTGAAAGAGAACCGCGTTACCGATGAGGCAATGACCTCATTCGAATCTAATTAGTTCCGGCGTCTCCAATAGGACACGAGCCTTCCGAAGGAAATTTCCTTGCTCAAGCATGAGAGAGAGAGAGAGAGAGAGAGAGAGAGAGAGAGAGAGAGAATGGCTCGAGGAGAAAGTTTAATGAGAAGAGCAAAAAACTTAATAAGAGTTAAAGGTCAAATTTCCACTCCGTTTTTGACGGTTGGGGAAAGTTTCTATTTTTCTATGAAAAAATGGCTTCCATAAATATATGACAATCTCAGCTTAAGCTTTGATGTTCATATACTTTTCCAAATGTTCTTTCTGTGGGATAAAACTCACCTGATTAAATGTCAAAGCCAGAAACTGGACAAGCTCGTTTGTGAGAGAGTCACTTGCAATGTCATCACCATCGCTCTCGACGCGAGTAACACACAAACTCATTAACAACCGTGCACAAACGCCTCAGGGAAGAAAAGGCACACGATAACACTATATAACATAAAGGAACGTCCTGTCGTACGAACCCACATACCATACTGTAAACACAGAACTTTTACCACAACTTTCACTAACGGGTCCAATTTTCGGCTTCACATTTTTAAACCAAAAACAATCGTATACACGAAACGAAGATTATGGAAGGAATAAGGTAGTCATCTGATCACTAAGAAACCAGTTAGAGAGATGTTTTCGTAAACGACAATGTGACTCGGTTTCTCTGCAGGGAACGCTTCCATGGTGGAAATCACTGGAATGCGTCACGAGTCCTGCTGACAAAATGAGGAGGAGGTCTTTCAAAGGGTCCTGCCACGAAGACAACCCACGATGACGACTCCTCCAGCAGCAACGTTCTGGTGAAACTGAGACTGCCAGTCGTCACCACCACCACCACCACCACTACTCCGCTACCACCACCACCACCAGCAGTGGACCGAGAGCCGCCAGACCGAGAATCAAGCCTCGGAGTGGCTGGAGCTGGAGGAGGAGCAGGAGGCGGAGGGGAGGCTCACCTATGGGGACCCATACCCTAACACCAAGCCCCCAAGCCGTCGAGCGCTGCTCCCACACACGAACACACACACGTCCAAATAATATAGTAGCA
Organism: Macrobrachium nipponense; assembly: GCF_015104395.2. Classification (NCBI taxonomy): domain Eukaryota; kingdom Metazoa; phylum Arthropoda; class Malacostraca; order Decapoda; family Palaemonidae; genus Macrobrachium; species Macrobrachium nipponense. The sequence goes on from NC_061089.1 coordinate 37,710,925, forward strand.
CCCCACCCACTTCAACAAACATTTTCTACCGCTTGTCTATTCATTCAACAAACTGCAGTGGTGACAAAAATCTTTCCGCAGTTCCTGCTGAAATTCAAACCTACAAAATACCTACAAGAGTTTTAGTGAGGTCCTCCATGTAATGAAAAAGATGGGCTGTCACGTGTGCCGTGTCAATGGAAATCTGTAAAAGGCGGTTCTTCATCGGCTGCTGGGAAACGTCATTCAAACCAAACATATCTCGACCTTCGCAACTCTTCTCAACTCCTTCCGTCCATCCCTCTCCGACCCCTTTAAACCTCGACAACATTAAACCCGACACGCTTACGCAATACCCGTGGTCATTCGCACACTTGGAACTTATTCCACTCTTCAAAACCAGCACAAGAAACGCCAACGAATCGAGTTATTACCAAGTTAGAAGACTCTCTCCTCGGTGATTCACAAGGCACTCCCTTGAAATGCATTATAGTGTAACCTTTTCAAAACAAACCACACCTACACTTCGATGAAAGGAAATAAAAACAATGATGCCCCGTCCAATCTTCTTCTCACAATAAAATACTCCGCTATTTACGATTCTCGTATGAGCATTACGCAATCACCCCACTTATCGACAATCATCAACCTCGCAGGGAACGGGGGATAGTTTCGTGGGTGGGATGGGAGGAACTGATAGCTTGGGGTTGGAGGGGCAAGGTCCTATAGGATGGCGCTGGTCTTCCCCTTCCCTCTTCGAGATATGCAAGGACTCCAACCAACCATTCTTCGAAAAGGTTCTTCCTCATGTCTCGGAAGAAATGGGATCTCTCTCTCTCTCTCTCTCTCTCTCTCTCTCTCTCTCTCTCTCTCTCTCAAGAAATTATTATTGACTGAAACAATCCACTAACCAACTTTCCGCGGCATTTGTTTTTCACAGAAGCCGCCATGCTTCGTCTTTATCTTCTGATATCTTCTCTTAATTTGAAAGACCCACTGTTGACGAAATTTCTTGAGAAAGTGAAGAATACGTGAATATCCCTTGAATGTTTCTGAGGACATAAAATCTCCAGATTCGTTACCCTCTTCTTCGTAATCGCTTCTCTCGACGAATTTCCGAAAGGGAAGCAAATCAAATCACGTGAACTCTCTCATTCCCTCTCAAAGGCTACTTATTAATCACTTAAATGACGATGGATCCTTAGGGAGCAATCTCCTTGCCGTATCCGGTTGCTGTTCAGTCATACCATGACCAAGGTTAAGATCAAGTTCTCAATGATTCAAATTTTTATTGCAGTTTTTCGACGCATCGACCTGTTTCTTTGTTCGGATCAACATGAACGTATTACTGCGAAAAAACTTCTAAAGTGAATCCGTGCGCAACTCCAGTTTCAGTTACAGACCTGAGAGTACAAGTTGATTATATAATAATAAAAGTTCTGTTCGACAATGTCTGTTGAATTCTATTTCAGAAAAAAATACTACATTACATTTAAACTGTTACATGCATTAGCGTTTTCCTTTAGGCATCCATAACAAAGAAACAGTGATGCGCAGTCAATGTCAAACCACCACTGGGTAATTAATCAAACCTGTTTTTGCTGCCATCTTAAATATTAAAATCTCTATGGGAATGTTCTTTCGAGAATGTGAATAAATGATTTCTTGCAATATGAGGGGATCTCAGAATACATTCTCGTGCACGAATTAAGATATTAATTTATGCAAGAAAAACGATATTTCCTCTTGCATGGAACACATTACTTTGATCTGTCATTAAGAACAACCCTATTTACTAGAGAATAATTTAGAAGAGGTTATTCGAAAGTCCAATTTATCTCAACTTTTAATAAAAAGGTCAGTTGTCAACCGTTTACTAAATTCAATCCATAAAAATTACATCACAAGTTGTAAATAATCATTTCGATGCTAATAATACAAGAAATAAAATTTCGAAATGATGCTAATAATACAAAATAAAAACATGTAAATGAAAGTCTAAAGCTAAACCCTAAAGATAAAAGGTGACCTTTAAAAACCTCTCTTTGCCGATAAGAAAATGGGATTAATTAATGGACCTGAAAGATTGCCAAGGGCTGTGTGAAGCCTAATCGAGCCTGTTGTATAATAGCGATTCTGTTTTATGTTGATGTAATTAGAACACATTCTAAGTTGCCCATGTTGGTTAACAACAATTCTGAACAGATCACCATAAATGAATGGAACCAGATGCTATCAAACTCAAGATGAAGAGGAGATATTTTTCACGTTCTAAAAACCATACTAAAAATAAGCTTTTCATAAATACACTCAAGCAAATCAGAGATTTTGGTTGTGTCTGTAGATACTATTTACAAGAAAACATAAGAACATGAAACAATTGCCGGGCACACAAACATATTCGAAAAGAAACGCATGAAGCAATAGATCATACCCGACATGTACATAGTATATATTTCATATATAATTATATATATATAATAATAATAGATATATTATAATATATAATTATATATATATAAAATATAGACTATGTTACATGTAGGGTTATAATATATATATATATATATATATGATATATATATATATATTATATATTATATTATATTATTAATAAATATAAATATATAATATTTAAAAATTTCTAATAATTTTATATTAATAATAATTATATTTATATATATATATATATATATATATATATTGAAGAAAGTGAGGAAAGGGGTTCAGACACACCTTTATTTATTGTTACATAGCCAGGTGGCAGCAGACAAACCGCGACGTGAAATGCCGCTTCTATTTTTACTCAAAAATACCGAGGCAATTCTCCCCCCAACCCTCAGCTATTTTTAAGTTTTCCTTAACTCCGCCACAATGCAACTGTCACACGTCTCTGCAATACACTAGAATATGGACCTTATTTTCTTCTCTTGCAACAAACGACCAAGGATGTTATTCGCACTATCAAGACATAAATTTCAAATGTATAACTTCCCCAAAACTCTCATTGATCACCTCCCGCGTGAGTGTCTACAAATAGCAACTCTTTCCCCCCGAAATGTAAACCAATTACTTAAGAGGCAGGAGCTGTCCGACAGGGAGAAAGCAACGAATGTGAGGAAAGAAATGGACGGGAGACAGGGAAGGAAAACGGACGGGTGAACAAGCTGGGAAACGAACGAGTGGATATCCGATAGTTTGTTAAATAACGAAATGAAGAAAGGTTGTGGAAGAGAATATAAAGAAATATAGTAGGAAAAAAATATATATCTGACAGAGGCAGAGATGGGCCTTTAATGTAAAGCCACTCCCATTGTGATGAAAACCAGGGTGGGTGTTTATACCCTGGGAACACGCGTTTATGCCCCCCACAGAACTCGACGTCAAAAATGGGTATCCGTTCTCGCCACACGGAGGGATGCTTTCGCAGAGAACGACTGCTTTCTTTACTAAATAAACAATTTGCTTCAAATTTATGAGGGTCTGAGGTTTAAGTGTCAAACAAATAATGAAAACTAAACAACTTGAAGCATCTCATACAAAAAGAAAGTTATGTTTTAACATTGAAGCAATATTTGGGCAATTGACAAATCTGTAAATTTCCACTTTGATAAAGACTGAATGACCAACCACCAATCAGCTCTTTTGAATTGTAGATACTTAAATAATTTATAAACATCAGTATCACCATTTATAGACCTGACTAGTAGGATCAGAGTTCATTTCAGTGTCAATACATAATCCTAAACTATTGAAGAAAATGAGGAACATGACAGGAATTATCTCAATCGGCCGTAAGTTAAAAATACGGTCCAAATACAATAAACCAATGTGTCAACAAGGATCTTGAGAGAGAGAGAGAGAGATACAGGAGAGAGACGGGATTTTCTTGAGAGAGAGAGAGAGAGAGAGAGAGAGAGAGAGAGAGAGAGAGAGAGAATTAATAAAATCCAACCACTTGACCGAACATACCGTCACCGGGAGACCATTTTCACTTGACCTGGAGCCAACGGCTACAGCATAATGAGATTAGCCCAACATAAAATTAAAGAAACAACAATATCGACGTCTTTCTTGCCTTGAGGTGTTTCCAAAAAAAGCAAAAGACGGCGAAGGACATGCATAAGAACTAGTCACCAAAATCCCATGTAGCAGCAACAAATATAATAAAAGTTCAGGAAAATAACCGATATAATTGAGTGAGAGTGCCAATGCACGTGTAAACTTACATGTTGATGCAAATCAAGCAAAGCAGAAGTTTATCCCAACGTTACGTTTTCTTAAGCAAATAACTCGTCCTGATAGAAGTAAAACAGTTTTTAGTTACAATATCCTCGTAAATTTCAATATGATGTAAGCATCAGAACTTTCAGCTGTTTCAATTTTCCACGATGCCTATGGCCTCCCCATTTCAAATTCCGGTGGCTCTAAAAAAGCTACTGAACAGAAGTTTTTCCCGTCGCAATATAATGAGAAGAAACTCAAGATTTACTGTAAAAAAAATTCACCTCCCTCGCTTCATACGTAGCACCAATGAAACAAGCAACAAACACAAATAATGGTGACGGACGAGAGAACCTCGGGGGAGAGAGGACGTCAAGGGCAAGAGGACTGAAGAACGACTTGAGGCTCAAGGGCGAAGGAGAAGCAGCAGCTCAGATGAAGAGATTGCATCTTCAAATCTCGGCCTCTTGGGAAGAAGACGGATAGTCCACAGGTATACAAAAGTTATGTAACTCTATATATACTTTTATTATATACACATGCCGAGGCTGAATATGTATATTAAAGTTTATTATAAATTTAGGAATTCAGCTTTAATGCTTGAGGATTATTGAACCTGATCTTCTTGAAAGACATACAACTATAAACTGATTGGTAACAAAAATAATCAGCCAGACATTGTTAGCTGATGTAGAGTTGTCATCGTTACCACAGAGGTATCATAAATCTTAATGTCAAGGCATTACATGGTGGGGCTGAACCTGCTACAGGTTTCAAACTCACCGTAACTATGTAATTAGATTAAATGAATCAATTAGTCTGTACTGAAAAATGCTGATAAATTCATTTCTTATACAGAAAATCGGGATAGAACTGTTATCAAACCAAAATGACTTAAAAAATTGAGAAAATGCGGTTGACTCTTCTAATTTCCAATTTACAAGTAACCCAATGTCGCTTAGAATGCTACAATGCTGTAATAATGACATTTATCATCTTACCAATGAATGGCGGTAATGAAGTCATCGAGAGGAATCAAGCAAAAAATTCGCGGAAGTTTCTTCGGCGCAATCGAGTTTTCTGTAGTGTATGAAACTCAGACACAGCCCATGAAACTCTCAGCCCGCATCCCATGAAATTTTCAGCCATGCCCGGTGGCCTGTGTTGTTGGCACCCAGACGCACAATCATAGCTAACTTTAACAGTAATATGATAAAAACTACTGAGGCTAGACGGCTGCAATTTGGTATGTTTGATGATTGGAGGGTGAATGATCAACATACCAATTTGCAGCCCTCTACCTCAGTAGGTTTTAAGATCTGAAGGCGGACAGAAAAAGCGGGGACGTATAGCCAAATAGCAATCTAAATAGTTTTCTTCTACAAAAAACTCAAAAAAGGTCATTGATCTTGATCTGGTAGGGTCAACGGGTATGACTGTTCCTCAAAGAGCAGGTCAACAATGCAGGGCACATTCTGACACTGAGAAAACACTTAGGTAACGATTGGCAATGTGGAAGTGAAGTCACCTGTGAAGTGAAAAATCAAACAAAGTGTTAACAGAGAGAGAGAGAGAGAGAGAGAGAGAATGAAAGTCATCGAAGTCACATTGCCTGAGCATGACATATTGAGTTAGCTTATGTTTTGTTAACCAAGTCATTCAAACTCGATATGCGCAGAAAATCTTTCATGGAAACCCATTCATTATAGCCCCCATATTGGAAGGGGATTGAAATAAACAGTATCACAGTAGTCAAGCGCCGAAAGTCCTCCGGAGACCAGAGATGAGCCAGAAGCCTCGTGTCTCGTTTCAACGTTCGGCTTTAACATCACTATCACAGGGTGAAAAAAAAGGGAGTCTTGACCTACTTCCCCGATGAACCCGAAAACATAACAATGGTTATATAAAATCTCTCTCTCTCTCTCTCTCTCTCTCTCTCTCTCTCTCGATCTATCATATAAACACCCATACTACAAATTATATATATATATATATATATATATATTATATATAATATATATATATATATATATATATATATGATATATATCTAGTATGTATGTATGTATAACTGAATGAAGATCACATGGAACGTGAAGAATATTATATAAATAAAGACAAATACTACGAAGACAAGAGAAACAACTGTTTAATTGTTTCTCTCTCCTTCGTGCCATTTGTGTGTGTATTGTATGTATGTATGTGTGTGTATTGTATGATTTATACATTTTATATTATATATATATATATATATTATATATATATATATATATATATATATATATCCACCCAGGGATTATACCTTGATTCTCTTTCCTTATCTCCTTTGCTTAAAGAATACGCCGCCCACATTAATAAACTGTAACCCAGCCCCCTCTTTCTGATTTTGGTATATAAATGCCTGTCAACTTCTTTTATATTCAGTGTAAACTTGAAAATTTAGATTATACTATGACATTACTTGTTCCAAGTCCCTGTTTCGCTTACTTTCTACCATGGATTTAAGGATACATATAGTATATACTATATGATCGAAACGACGGGATTTGCAGCATCACAATGTACGTTTAGGGTTTGGAAAGTGCATGAACGTATAGAGAAATATGAGAGAGCGGATTTAAGTGGGTAAAGCTGAATGTTGCTATAATCATAGTATTTAGTGACACAAAAGGTGATAAAGGCGCTGAAGAACATGAAGGACTACAGTGATATGTCTAGGGTAGCTGACAAGAAACAGGTAGTAGCAGCCCTCGTAGTACTATTCCGAACCCTCGAGGTACAGGTGACAGAGTACAAATTCATAATTTCGAGGATCGTGTGAGTAAGACTGAGTGTAGCCAGAGAGAGAGAAAAAGGGTCGTAATAGCAGGCGTATATGGTTCAGGAATGAAATAGAATCAGGGGATATGAAAGTAAAGTTGTTCTGGAGATTTAACTGCAAAGTCAGGTGACAGAGAAAGAAACGGTATTAAGTTCAAGAGTAAAAGACAATGGAGAGAAGCGTATTGGAATATGTTCGAAGGTGGCGTCCTTGTTGGGTAGTAGGGTAAGTTGGCGCATGTAATGATGAGATGTTTGAAGCAAAACTCAGAATTGATATAGTTCAAAGTGGAGTGAAAGAGGTGAAAAAGCATCCATGAATGCAATTAAAGCAAGTGAGCTTGAGGAATAATATAATAATATTATTATATTATATCTATATATATTATACATATATATATAAATATCATATATATATATATATTATAATATATATAATATATATACATACTACTATATTAAATACATATATATATATATATATATATATATTATATATATATTATATGTATATATATATTAATTATTATATATATATAATTATATATGTATTATAAGATATCATATTATAATATAATGATGTATGTAATATATATTATAATTATTTTAATATATATATATATATATATACGGAGAAAATGTTACAATGCACCGGACGGAGTAGATAATGAGTTTGTAAAACTGGATGATGGGGTTATGGAATAGTAGAGTGTTTGCTTGCATGGGATGATAGGAGGAAAGTGCAGAGAGGAACGTTACTGAACAAATGGATACCAGAACAAAAACAATAATGGAGAGATGACGTTTAAAGTAATTAACGTCCTGGGTCAATGGAATAAGCGTTTTGAAGAATCGTTGAATGTCCACATGCAACATGATGAAAGAGAAGCATAGTTACATGATGCAAAAGTGGGAAAGGTCAATGTAAACAGGAGAACGGTCATGAAAGTGATTGTTCAAGAAGTAAGGATGAGGTTGAAGAGCGGAACATCAGTAGGAGCTGATGGGATTGCAATTGATAGACTGTAATATAGTTGTGAGTGTCAATGAGTGAATGACTACTGTTATGAACTATGTCTGAAGTAAATGTTTCCAAGAATTGGTAATAGAATTCTGTTCTATACAAGTAAAGGTGATAAGAGGGAATAAGTATGAGTTTTTAATTATTACTCCAGCGGTGTGGTAAGCTTTTGATTTGCAATGAAATATAGATGACACGTTAACAGAAGAAGAAGAACAGTATTGGTTTAGACAAGCAAGAGGGAGTGTGGTTCAAGTGTCTTATAAAAATCCTCGAGTTGTATGCACAACAAACAGGGTACCTGGTAGGCGCTCGCCCAGAACTCTCAAACTCGCGAGCAAGAAAAGACAGTCGAAGAGGAGTGCTGCTTGCCAAGTGGGTTTTCCCTAATAACATATGTTATTTATACAGAATAAACGTCCCAAATCTCAGACCCTTTGATCTTTTCTATTTAAAAAGAATCTAAATCTATTTGTGTATCTCTATGGAAGGAGTGATACCAATTGCCAGCGAAAAGGAATGTTATTAAGAGTAAAATTAATATATGATGCTACATTGGGAAAAACTACCTGGGACATATATAGACCTAAAAAAAATTCTGACAGAGTCGACGGAGAGGCAATGGAGAGGGGTTGTGAATATTTAGAAGATACTGTTGATTTTGAGATTAAAACTTTATACAATATTAAAATGTGTAGACAGGGATGTAAACGGTTTGGTGTAAACGGACGTCTGAGGCGTGGGTGTGAAATGTTTTCGAACCTATTTAATAAGCTTATGGATGGAGTGACTTTGTAAGCCCGAGAAAGAACAGTGTAGATGCAAAGCTGTGAATAAGAAGAGATACGTGGTTTTGAATGGTTGATCTTTGCTGATAATACATTACTAATTGAATGTAATAGAGAGCTGGGGGTATAAGTGAGCAATAGTAACGATATTAGGGCATATGGAAACAAGGAAGATCCACCAATGGATGTTAACATGGATGGAAAAAGAATGGAAGCGGTTGATTTATATATACTGAGATGGAGTGTGTGAAGCGTGTGAAAGACGAAATGGTTGAAACACAATGTTTACTGGTATATAATCTATAGTACGATGGAAGAAAAATTGGCAGCGTTATAAATGTGAAGATTCATAAAAGTGGTAAAAGAGGATACATTAGATTGCCGAGAAGAATGATCGTTTCGTAAAAAGAGTCCAATATTCGGAAGTATTATGATGAAGGAGAACAGGAAGACATATAGAGCCCGGATGAATGGTATTAAAGAAATACGTGCAAAGAAGGACATTAATATCCAGCACACGCAAGTGCATACAAGATGGAAGTGATTATACCGCAGCATGTATAGTGTGTTCAACATGCTGCTCATAAGCCTTCTGTACAGCTGTGTGAAGAAGCTAATGCTGTGAGACTTATTAAGGAAAGTGGCTTGATGTTTGCACGTTGATTGATGCCTAATGCGGGAAAAGTCATCTAACAAATTACTTTGTATTTTTGTTCCACTATGACATATGTCAAGAGAGTGAGTGAGAGAGACCCAATAATCTGCGACTCATGCCATTCGAAATTTAATGTTATTCCCAAAATTCATCAATAACAAAAAGTAAGAGCTGAATTTCAGCGGTATATAAGAGAATCCATCCTTTAAGTATAAATAAAAAATAATCAAGTTATTTGACGAGGTAAAATAAAATAGCACTGAGGAAATTACGGGTATCTGTATAAATTGAAATGGAAAAGATTCAAATACACTAAATTGTTCAAGGTGCATCTCTAAAACAAAATACGATTTACCTTTTTCAACACATAAGCGCTGAGTTTCCCGTCCCTCAGGCGGCATAATAAATCACTACCTACCTAACTAAACACGGAACTATTCTTTTTCAACAATATGTGTGGTATCACTGTAAGCCCTATAATTTTGACAAATTTAAGTATCAATGGGCGTTCATAACGATAAAAGAGAAGAAATAGAGCTATCTTCAAGAGAGAGGGCCGGAACACTATCTACATACACAAAAGACATAAAAGCATTCGGTTAATTCACCCAGGTTAAAGCAAAGTCCACTTACTTCTTGAGACCCAAAACCGCAATACTGAAAAACAGATTTTCTGACATCTCCACAACCCAGGTGCCAACTTTCCAATTTGTCCTTCCTGCACACCGAAAGGAAACTGGAAGAGCTCCGCAAGGTATAATGAATTAGTTATAAGTTCTGAAATGTATTTGCAACAATACGTCTGCATGCATAAGTCAAGCGCTAATGAATAAAGGAACAGAATTTGCGAGTTCCGGAACCATATTTACGAAACAGTAAATGACGATTTCGGAACAAGAAGTTGCCATAAATATTCACATCAACAGGTCGTCAATGTATTTGAGTTCTTTTACATTTACTTTGAGGAAAAGAAAAAAGAACGAAAAAAATAAACATATGATATTACAAACAAATTTTCTCATATACCCTGTTGAGAAGTAAGGGACAATTTCATTAAACAGCGCAACAGTCATTGACAATCTTAAACTGAATGATTAATAGGAAGGCATATTGCATCAAAGAAATTCGATGAAGGAACATACACACCTGCAAAAACTAAAAGCAATGAACATGTCCATTCCTTAGACTTCATTCAGTATAAATGCGCAGTCTTCAAACCTCAAGAAACAGGTAGCCCGCTTCCCAAAATTTCAAAAAATATTAGTAAACCTACTGAGTTCTATCAACTTAAATAATGGACATAGAGATTTCCCCAAAATTTAACAGCAGAGTTATCAACTCAACCGAAGTTATGTTTAGAAGTGCGTACATATTCCGACAACTTCGATTAGGGGAATGTCGCCAACAGTGAGTGCACGAAGTCAGGAAAAACGAAATCAATACTGTGGCCACGACAGTGATGGGAAGGAAGCAACACGCAACCACGTGTGCGTGCAAGCACAATAGAACACTTGACTTAAATTAACCACTACACATGCATAAGCAAACCATAAAAATACTATGACTTGAAATCTCGTATATTCACTTAACATAGCATTACGTCAATCATTCATTCGTTCCAATCTCTTTCCCTATCAGTGAGGACCACAAACTCAAATCCATTCTGTCCCGACATAATCAAATCCCAGAAAATGGGATCTCGCTCCAATAAAGACCGGATGAGGTGTTGAAAGGAACCAGAGGGTGGGGTCGCATGGAACGGAAGCTATGAAAGGGGATCCGAAAATTGAGAGAGAGAGAGAGAGAGAGAGAGAGAGAGAGAGACGAGAGAGAGAGAGAAGAGAGATGAGAGAGAGAGAGAGAGAGAGAGAGAGAGAGAGAGAGAGTCCTTAAAAATCATAACATGCTAATTAAGATTTTATATATATATATATATATATATATATATATATATATATATATATATATATATATATATAGTTTTATACTGACCTAGAGTATACCTCAGTACTGAAAATAATCGTATTTTCACGAACCTTTTTAAAAAAGCATTGCGCAAGAACAAATAAAATGACAGCTTGCTAAATTTACTACAAAACGAGAATCACAAGCGTGCTTGTAACAAGCCTGGAAAGCTACGCTTATTTAATCTTCCACTTCTTTCCAATATGAATAACGCGAATGTGCACAACCTCTGCGTCGAAAGAATAAAAAGAGGACATCACAGCAGGAGAGATGAAATACCTGTTTCACAAGCTAAACACTTTTTCCCTCATGAATTTACTATGTTACTTTTAGTACTGAGTCCAGTCATATTTTCAATTCATTTCAGAAAACAAAAAGAAAATCCATTTGCCCGTAAGACGATGAACGAACGTTAATACCTGCGGAGACTTTGCAGGGAGATTTTCTGATCTTCATTAACGATTAAAACTAACATTCCTCATACAGTAAAAACGAATTGCAGTCGCATTAGTTAGTGACCCGGATAAAATTTGTAATTGCAGAAAAATAACTGGGATTCCACAGTTCATCAAACGAAACAACTGAAGCTTAACATAATTATAAGCAACTATAACATTCATGTGGCTTCTGACGTATGTCGTATGTTTTTTTGACTATGGCATGAGGTGGCAAGATGGTGGACTGAATGGAATGCTATCTATAAATATAAACAAGCGTATTCTGACAGTTTGAGGGGGAGGTAGGCTACTACACCTAAAGACTATCAAATTGATCATTTATATTCACTTCGTCATTCGTCAAATAAAAAAAAAAGGAATTTTTAACAACTCCATGATTAACTAACAGCATATAGTTAAGAAGTCACCGGACCCCTTATTCAACAAGAAAAAGATGAAAAGCAACAAACCAGCCAGTTCGAAGCTTTATAAAGCAGTCGTTAAACTCCCGAAAACCACTCGGCAACTTTACCTGCGGCTTCCTTGGCTTTTTTCTCCGAAAGCAGCCGTTGCAGTAAGTCTTGAAGGGCGTCTTCGTCCAGACTGAGGGGCCGGCCCCTTTCGCTGGACGTCCCTTCTTCTTTCCCTTTCTCACCATTACTTTCAGACATGCAATCGATCTTCCAGGGCGTGGCACATAACCACTCTGTACTTTCCTCTTGGTCCATCGCATGACAGATTTTCCCGTTCTCCTCAACCTCCCCATCCAAGATCTTTGGATTCTCCTCCTCCTCCTCCACAACATCAGGTAAGGACGATTTAGGGGTCCCCTCACATAGCCCTGCTTTGTTTTTCAGAACAGTCTCCCTCAACAAAGGCAGCTGTACTTGAGCATGTCTCTTCGTGGTCGGTGTCGCATCCGAAGGACGCTCTCTCCGTACAACGACAGTTTCTTCTTCTGTCTCTTCTTCATCGTCAATGAAGGGGATGTCGTTATCGTCCATGCATTCTAACTCTAGATTTTCTTCCTCTGTTTCATCACTCCCGTAAGAAACCGACCTCTGTTCTTTTCCTTCTTGAAATGAACTCTGAGGATATTCACTGGTCAAATCATCCATTGTTTTAACGACTGCTAAATTGTTATTCGATTCAATAAATTCAATGCAAGTCTCATTCCGAGATTATTTCTCACTCTCTACGCTCACTCTGGACGGCAATTATTTAAAATTAAGTTGAAAGTCTTATTATTTCCACTTTTCAACCATGCAAATTCATCACAAACCGCACGAACCTATTATTTCGATGGGAATAAAGGCTTCCCATTTAATTTTTATAATACACATTCCGGCGGACAATGTCCAAAACTACTGGCATCAAAAAGAGAAAGAGACGAAAACTCAGACGCCGAACCACAACCACCATAAGCATGAGGGAGTTTACTACGACTGAGCGGATGATTTGTCTTGGGAGTGCCAGAGGAAGTCTCATCAACATCACCGGATGCACTTTCGCAATGACCTACACGTAGATGTTAGGGGAATTCTTCATCTGGTGGCGATTTCTGAACACTGTTCAAGCCTCCAGAATTCTGTCGAGGGATTGTTAGTCGCTTCCCATCCTCATGAAATGCCCCTGAAAAATAGTTTTCGAGAGAGCATTTATTCTAGACGAGAGCAGTGGACGTCTGACTTGAACAATACAATCGCCTACCCTTGGAGACTCGCAAGAATCTTTCCATGTGAAGTTGACAGGTCAAGACAGGCAATAAGAGAATCAAATAAAAAACTCTGTCCCTGACCTATCGTTTTGAATGTCTTGTCCTCTTTGGCTTGTTACTGATGGCACAGAACTTGATAAAGCTCAGACAATGAATCTAAACTTTGCGTCTCGTCAACTACAATTCTTAAATCACTACCTTCCTTATCCATCACAGAGTATTTTCATCGTGCATTGCATTCACGGCAAATTAAAGCCTAAGGCGTTAAGGGAAATCCAACTCTCTCAAAACAAACAGATGTGATACAGGGGATTCTCAACGTGTGCCACAGAAGGAGCTCACTACGGCAGTGCCAGACTCCGATTGGCACTAAACCCTTTCTGGCGAACCGAGATACCTTAGGTAGTTGGCACCGGAAGCCAAATAATCCCCACCAGCTGACAAAATCATCCGCCACGTGTTGAGGTGCCTATGTATAACAAGGAGGCCACTTGGGCTTCACAGGTATAAACAAGCCCTGGAATTAAAAGTTCTCCTCGCCATTTAACCAATAAACGAAGGACCTTTTAAAGGGGAACAAACAGTATGATCCCTAATCAATTAACGCTGAAACCAATTCAATCTCACTAAAAGCTTCTTCTCTCGGTTTCTGTTACTTATATAGATACGTGACATTTTTCGTCCCAAATAGCAAGCCACAAAATTACGTAGTGTTTTGCGAATAACTGAAACCAATGGGGGATTAGACGATTGTTCGCTATCTGCTGTTTATGTTTGTACCTAAACCAAAAGGCTAATTTCGAATCCTGGCCGGGGCAGACGCACTTATCAATTACATACATACATACACACATCATATATAATAAATACATACATGTGTGTATACAAATAAATACGATAGATATATATATATAATATATATATATATATATATATATATATATATATATATTTCTAATGTTTCTCTGCAAGCTGATTTCCATATGCAGCTCTCTTGTATTTAATTAATGTTTGTTGGCTCTGTTCCACAAGGGTTTTTAGCCGGAATTTTAAAAAGAAAAAAATGACAGGAAAATTGACGTTATTCATACATCAAAACGTATCACAGACATACACAAGAAATATGTTATGAAAGTCAGTCAAACATACAGAGAAAATGCTAGTATTCATATAACAAAGTCATTCTTGAGTAAGAAACGTTTTGCTAAACAATACAACAGAAAGTCGTGTTATTCAACCATATAGAAAAAGCAATACGTTTAAGGATGAAGGTTAATCATATATATGAAAAGGCATTATGACAGTCCTACATAAGAGAAAAAATTCTAGTAATCATAATAAGGAAACCTTTTAGTTAATCATTAAGAAAAATTAGTTATGGAAACGTTTGCCAAATAATGCCTAAAATCAAAGATGTAACAAGTGGAAAGGAAAAGATGACATTAGTTACACATACCGAAAATATTATGATTATCGCACTAAAGGAAAACTTATTGATAGTCATAAAGAAGAAATCAATGGGTATGTTTACATTTATTACGCGTCAATTCTTGTAAGCGCAATAAAATTCTAAATGATGCTAAAAGAGTGTAAAGGTGTTAGTGAAAGAAACAAATTCTCTCTCTCTCTCTCTCTCTCTCTCTCTCTCTCTCTCTCTCTCTCTCTCTCTCTCTCTCTCTCTCTCTCTCTCCATTTACGATGTTGGAGTTTTGCGTATTCATAATAATATATGCAGGAAGATTCTAAATGTATATGTCAATCACGCACTTCATGTGTGAACAAGTTTGCAAAATTAAATGTTTCTGACTATTTCTCATTTTCATTTTTGTACACATCATATTTCAAACATCCTTAGTTGATCTATTCTTTTGTAAGACTTCACTATACTAGACCACCTCTCCACGGCTCATTCCCAGAGTGCCATACAAGGACCCTTGTATGGTCATGAAAGCAGCACCTCCACTATTCAAGCAAAACATGACTGTTATTACCACCAACCAACGCTCTCGTCATGCAAGCCGAATAATGTGAGGAGTCACTCCCACACTGGTTTCGAAACTGTCATCATTTTTTTAGGTCAAGGGTGAAGAATTGTAGTTTTAAATGGCATTCACGAACGGCATGACGTTACAACATAGCTGCAACCTGTTAGCATCTTTTATGATTGATGGTACAGATGAACTATGATACAACAAGAATCCGTTCCTCACGTAAATTTCCAAAAATTTATTAATCGTTTCAAGACTTTCTTGTATTAATATTCAAACTCAATTAAAAAGGTCACAATTCCTAAGTGCTATATACATACACACACATGTACGTATATACTGTTTATATACACTATACGTATATATAAGTATATATGTATGTATATATATGTGTGTGTATATATACCAACAAAACTCACTATCAAAATACATAAAAATTAGACTGTAAACAGCAACAAATGCGTCAAAGAGCCAGACCAGGTAGACGACAGTTAACAAATGACAAGGCCATCAAGTTAACTCTACGGATACAAAACTCCACAAAATAGCTCAAGAAAACATTACAGAAAACTGACTCGACGAAACATGACAGTTAATCATTCTCTCTCTCTCTCTCTCTCTCTCTCTCTCTCTCTCTCTCTCTCTCTCTCTCTCTCTCTCTCTCTCTCTCTCTCGTAATACCATGCCGATTTTGTTTCATTACAAAATGTAATCATACAGTTATTATGAAGTACACTCTGCTGATTCCGAAAGGTGTGAGGCAATTTGGTGTTTCCGTTAAATATGCAGAGCTAATTCATATAATCCAGAAAAGAAGGTATACTTATATTGTAATTATCCGTGGCGAAATTATGGAATTTAACGTTGATGAATTCTTGCCAAGGAAAGTTATAGCTGATGAAGTCTTATGAGAATTTGCGGTAAACAGTAAGGTGCTGAATTCATGTCTCCTTTGCTATTTGCCTTTCTAATGAAGTTAGCACTGAAAAAAAGTGGCTGAAGTTTGATGGAAAGGTGTAGTTTGGATAAAATTTAATAAACTTGCAATACGAAGATGATACTGGTTTGATCGGCAAAACAATCGAGTGCCTTATTTTATAACTATGAAATACATAAGCAATGCGGACCGAGAATACAAAAAGAAGAAAAAAAAGAAAAAGAAAGATGGAATAACATTATATGGAGAAAGAATTAATAAAATTCATCCAATACAGTTTCTCTTCAGTTGAAACATAGAATGAAAAGGCCATTAATAATGGGCAGACTAAAAAGGATTTGATTCTAAATAGACTTCAACACTAAAAGCTAAATTACTCATCAGTCTATTACGGTCTGCACAGATGTACGGACATGAATCACTGTGTGACAATGAATCTACTACGTATATCTAAAACATTTTGCAGATTTATAAATAACACTTTTACGAAGAATAATGGGATTCAGATGGGAGTACAAAGCAGGAAATGATACCAAAAGGTAATGATAGAAGCTCCATATGTAAATGAGATAATGATGAGAGGAAAATAGAGATGGCTTGAACTCGTCCTTCCCAAAACCACTGGGAGCATAGTACGTAATAGTCAGGTGGGCACTTGCGGGCACCAAAAGAGTGGGGAAACCCAGACCTACTTTGATGAGAACTATGAGACAACAGAGGTCCTTTGCACCAACAAGAATGAGTATCTAGTTATCACTTCATAAGCATAAGGAAAATGCAATTAACGTCAAATCAACGTAGTTAACTGAGTGAGGAAAAATATTTCAATAAAAACCAAAAATTAAAGTTTCGCTGACTTCTGATTTTAAAGTTCCACTACAATTCCATAAGGTAAATCTGGCAAGATGTGAGACAATCTCTACTGTTTAAAAGAAAATCCATACTTACTCTGATCTAGATGTAGTTCAAAGATACTGGTTCTAAGAGAAACAAATTAGGTAGATACAGATCACCAAAGCAGACGCAATCACGGTGCTCTATGATCAAGAAAAACTTTAAATAGATTTTTAAAAATGGGAGCTGTCGGGTGACAATGACTTCCTGACAACTCCGGACGCAGAGGGGGAAAATGATCCCCATCGCATTTAATACAATGAAAAAGACTTTATTGAAATTGATTTCAAGATACCACTGCCGTTTCTGATTTATGTCTAAAGCGTTTAACTGCTCTTTGAAAAAATCAATTTAACATTAAAATTAACATAGTTTTTTTCAACAAGTGAACAGCTGATTCTAAAGAAACTTGATAATAAAGTAACTGGATTTTTCAGGCTGCTGACTCAGAATTAATAATAATAATAATAACAACCAACAAGTCAACTACTTTGACCCCATCATTATTCCCTTCATCGTTAAACACCACTGTATAAGTAAGTATATATACGAGAATATTCTATTTATATTTGATTATATTCCATTCAATTCATCAGTTATTACTTATGTGATACGGTTAACAACATGTGAACGAGGAAGTAATGTATATAGTACCTAGAGAGAGAGAGAGAGAGAGAGAGAGAGAGAGAGAGAGAGAGAGAGAGAGAGAGAGTGTTTCCGTACACAGAGAAAGACGCCTTTGAAGTAACATACTATTATATCACTCATTTTATCTACACTAAAAAAAATCAAACGATGTGACAAATATTTCTGCAAGGACACAGCGACTTACAGATACTCTGAAAGCCAATGAAAAATATCTGGAGAAACAACGCTTCGGCAAACCAGCAGACCGTGCTCAACAGATAAAATCCATTCGCTTACTAGTCATTCCTCATTTCAGGTTTCATTGCACCCGACTGGTTCCAACCAGACATCACTATCATGGGGTATCTGAAGTAGGCGTGGTCGTTCAGCTAGAGTCACCGCTCCCTCAAACAAGTTACAGCAGGGCGGCACAGATATTCAACTCTTTTCTTGGTGCTAGACTCGGAAGATCAACTGATGCTTATCATTTAATTATACGACTTTGAGCAGGCGTCACTCGCCGTTATTATTACTAATATATACACATATGTATAGATGTGCGTTCTGGTCAATTTATCTTTACGCTTATGGTATGGCACAAGTCGGGATTGGATTTTTTATAGATTTTATGGGAGATTTCGGGATTGGAATAAGAAAAAATCACTTTCACTACTGCTAGGTCAAGGAACAATCCTATAAAATTTTGTTGACGATTGTACACAAAGACTCTGGAGTAACGCAATAACATATTGATGTTTCACTTTCTCTTAACATTTTGAACTCCCGTCCGGCCTACCTGTGTTCAGAAATTTCAGTTTCAGCTTATTTTTAGAACACAGGAGAGGAATTTTTTTTTTAAGTCAAGTTTATCAGTCTGTAGCTATGGCCTCTCCGCCGCCGATATTAATTTTTGGCTCTTGCACTAGTCGTGAGAACTGTTTAGAAGACAATTAAAGGTTCAGAGAATAACACCTCTTGTTTGTTCTCCTAAGGGTCTTGTATTGAAGGTTACTTGAATAAAATACATATATGAATATGTAAGAACTGGAGAAAGCAAGACTGAAGTTGTTTTAGGCATTATCTGATTTTATAAATACAAAATCAAACTGCTTATGTCAACAAATAAGTGGAAATCTTCGAAGTGAAGAATTTTTTATCATTACTTCTTCATGACCTCGGCGACAAGACAAAACTTAACCCTAGTTTAGCACTGGTCCTAAAAGAAAAAATAAAGGGGTATGAAAGTGTCCAATTCAAGTACTGTACTGTATGTATGTATGTATGTATGTGTATATATATATACACATACATACATAAATACACACACACACATATATATATATATATATATATATATATAAACATAGGAAAAATTTTTATACTATGTAACCGTTCTGCCCTTACAATGGATTTGAAAATTAATACCAAATGCTATGTCTATCATCTTTAGCTTTACGAGCCAAAATATTAAATTAAATTCTTAAATATAATGCTAAATCCATATCCAAAATCTTTTGG
>NC_061089.1:37732994-37745494 GCF_015104395.2 Macrobrachium nipponense
ACAAGTCTGGCTGCTGAAAGGGAAGCTGCGACGCTATACAAAAAAGTCTAGACAGCAGCAGCTGTCCACTTGTTCAGGCTGGGTGACAAATGACAGAGCACATCCAAGCAAACTTACATATTTAAACAATGAAATGCTTTGTTCCCAAGGAGCAAAATTATTCGTGTATTCAGAGTATACTGCACAGTAAATAAAAAGTATATGACAAATATCAATTAATAGTATACTGCATATAGTAAATACCGTTTATGGCTCAGTCGAGAGAGATTTTTCTTAACAGAATGGCTGTTGGTCTTGGAAGGCCTTACATCCATCTCTAACCCGGGTTTGATAAAAACCATAATTCACAGAATGTAAAAATCACTCCAAAGCTTGAGAGCAAAAAAGAATTCCTAATTCCCCAGTAAATGCGACAGGTGGTGCCCAACGGGTATTACGTTCATGTTGGGCATAAGAAGTGGTGGCTAAAAAGGTATCTATTCGTAGAGCATCACAAGTAATCCATTTAGCTTTTCAACTAAATGAAACATATATACAATGCCCGTAAATAACTAACAAGAATGCTCACTTAGATTATTGATGACAATAAAAGATAACAAAACAAATATGCCATTTTCTATGTCATCTATTCGCTTGTTATTTATAGTCTTCAACACCTTGCAGGACAAAAGTCAACAGGAGCATTTACTAAAGCCGGCAATAAAATACTTTTAACAATCCGTTAACAAGAAAACTCAGACCCCTCAAAATGAAAGTAGGGAAACCGGTAAAAGATTATGATATCAAGATCGTAAATCCAAGGAATAAATGCCCAGTTGCGGAGTCGTCACCGTTAGCGCACCTCACGCGGTGTACTGTAGACATTATTAAAGGTTCTCTGCGGCGACCATTCGGCCTCTAGCAACAACCTTTTCCATTCCTTTTACTTCACGTACTAAGTTCCTCCAGCCTACTTTCCACCCTCTCCTAACAATTGTTTTAGTGCAATTGCCAGGTTTTCTTCCTTTAACGCCTTTCAAACCTTCTTGATTCTCAATATCCCTTTCAGCACAGCATGACCTCACACGTCTCAGCGCTTGGGCTCTGCCTTAAATGTTATGTTCCAATAGTACAATCCAATCCGAAGAATAAATGACAGAAATATAAACCTTCCTCAAGAATCATTGCTAACACCGAAGAGTATCTACATATCGGAAATTATGTAACCAATCGCTGAAACCGTACTAAAACTACAAAGCAAAACCTTTCATTAAACTTATTCCTTTATCAACCAATTTTGTGTAGCAAAACTGGAGGTATTTTGGGAAATATGAACGAACATTCTTCCAGCGTCTCAAAATACTGACAGATGTGCAGGCTTCCCAATTTACTAACAGCCAATTAAGTCTGGAAAAATACTAATGAACGTTTTCCATTTTCATCTCTTTATTTCTTACTGTGAAGCATGACATGCCATCTTAACATCCAGTATGACATACTAACGACCCGAACATGCCAGTTATGCTTTCTTAATTACAAAACTTAATTACTTTTTGCAACATTTGAGAAAAATTCAGTGAAGGGATAATTTAATTCGATGCTCTAAATAACTACCATTAACTGATACATTGTGGAAGAGTGAATTCACATCGGGTACGAAAATTGTGATATATATATATATATATATATATATATATATATTTATATATATATATATATATATGTGTGTGTGTATGTATGTATATAATATATATATATATATATATATATATATATATATATATATATATATATATATACTATATATACATATATTGAATGTTTCTCATTTTCATCACATAAAAAAGCAAATCAGATGGGGAAAATCTTTAGCTATTGTTTTTTTTAAGTTGTGGCTGCAATAAAAAAAAAAATCAATTTAACCTCCATTTGCCTTCAACACGTCTAAGACCCAAATGAATTAAAAGCCATTAAGAAAGTGATCTCATTTGCTTTATTTTCACAGCCAGGATTACTATATTTCTTCCAAACAGAGCGGCTTATCCTTCAATTGTGAACCTATGTAATTGTACACACATTATCTTATTTATAATAAATACATAAAAACTACAAAGTTCCTTTCACCCTCTTTACCCACGGACAAAATCCTATTATTCTCCTTCCCCCAAAGACTCTGCCATCTCCCCCCGTCCCCCGCCCCCGGGTCCTGCTCTGCATAAAGGTTTGAGTGACATCCATCAATCAACTTTGGCGAGGACACCCATTCACAGCCTGGGCACGAAGAACTCGAACCAGACAGCGCCAATATGACGACAACCTTGCCCCTATCCGTACACACAAACACAAACCATTCCCCGAGCCCTCTCCGAGCATCCCTAACCAGCTTGACATAAACAGGCCCCCCATCCAAACCATCCTGAGAATCCTGTCCTACGCCACATAAAAATTGCCCTTTTCTTCCCAACCGCATTCATAACCATAAGGCTCTCAGTGTCTCTCAGAAGAGAGAAACGAGGGGCTATTCGCTCGAGAACAAATAAGAGACGAAGGCCACACCAGCCAATTTTGTTATCTGAAATGATACTGGAACACTTGCTTTACGTCTACGATTATTTCAAGGAAATAATGTGACTAACCAATAGACAGAGTGATTGACGTTAACATGACGAAAGTCAGGAGAAACTTACACCTACTGACTGCCTTAGACGCTAAATGCGACACGAATTTAAGGTTTAATAAAAACTGCTTGTGCCACCTATTTTTTTTCCAGAAATAGCAAACTAGTAGGAGGAAAATGATTCCGATAAAAACAACGAAATATTAGTAAGTCTCAGCCCTCTTAGGCTAAAAATTCTCAAAAGGTTCATTACATATCTCAATTTAACCAGGTTGTTAAAAGGAAACCCAATGATAGGAAGATACGTCATCGTACAGGACTTACAATCTATACAATGGTGTTTTTAAAGGACCTGAATGAATATAGTGCATAAAGATATAAACAATTTAAATTACCACACAAAAAATAACAATAATGTTATTCACTGAAGGAATACGAAATGTCAATCTTAAAGAAAGCATTTAAACAACAGCAACAAGATGTACTGTAACCATAATAGTTAATGTCAAATGACACCCAAGATCGTGTTTTGTACAAGTACGCAGAGACAAGTTTTTGTAACAAAATACTAACTGACAAACCTTTACATTTTTACCCAAAGTGAATTTCAACCTAGATTCATCTTATACTCAACCACTGTCAACTAGGGGAAAGAAATTGGTCACTATAACTAAAGTCAAACCATTATCCCACCAATAATCTTGTCGAAAAAAGTTTGGCGGACACATTAAACCGTAAACAGCTTTCCTGGGGAAAATAATAATAATAATAATAATAATAATAATAATAATAATAATAATAATAATAATAATAATAATAATAATAATTAGAACTGAATAAAACATGCCCAGTACATTATTTAGATATCACATCAAACGGTCCATGGGAATTTCTAAACATGCATAAACATATCACTGTACACAACATCTTTTTAAGAAAAAATTATGAGAAAATAAAATACAAGAAATAACCCGAATTTGACTTCTTTGAAAATCGGAAGATAACAAAAACTCTAATAAAACTTCAAGGCGTCTTGAACAACCTTCCTTATATACAATAGTTTACCCTAAATACATATTCATTGAAAACTTTAGTGTACACAGCGTAGACTTGACAGTCTATCCTCCGAGTTCTATCTATGTCGATAGTATATAAACAAAGTAAAAACGCGGTACGATTGCACGGAAAACATAAATGCATGCTGTTCATCTAGCAGAGAGGAAAAATATTCAATATCATTAATGGATTAAACATTCAGCAAACCGAAATCTACTACCTTTTGTATAGGCATTGGGTCAGTCAAAACATTTAAACGCATTCTGTAGCTAAGTGATAAGATACATAGATTAAAAATCCTTAAATATTCAGGATTATTATGGGCTACACTAATTGAAATGTGAACTTGCCTGATAACACTGGGACAAAAACATTACCATCAGCGTTATTTTTTTTCCAATAATATTAATATAACCGGCATTTTTGCACAAACCAACGGATAAATTTATTATGGCCTCAGCAATAGACCTCCCTGGCGAAAGTAGAAAAAAAATTATATATATATATATATATATATATATATATATATATATATATATATATATATATATATATATATATATATCAATTCAAGCTACAAATGTCCTTTAATATCTAAATTCACTTTACCTCCCAAATGATATATTTTTCATATATGTACCGAAGGGGAATTTTTAGTTGATAATAATTTCGTCCCCCCATGGGATCGAACCACCGTCCAAGTGGACGGAGGGGACGAAATCAGGACAGTCAGTGACGCTATCCAACGCTCGAATTGGCTAACATGGTAGACGGGGTTCCATATCGATTCTAATTACGAAAACACCGAGGTCGAGGGTGATTTGTAAGGTCAGAATCGATATGAACTTTTGATTATAATAGCGTCTCTGTTGGCCGATTGGATAGCGTCACTGACTGTCCTGATTTCGTCCCCGTCCACTTGGACGGTGGTTCGATCCATGGGGGGACGAAATTATTATCACTAAAAAATTCCCCTTCGGTACATATATGAAAATATATCATTTGGGAGGTAAAGTGAATTTAGATATTAAAGGACATTTGTAGCTTGAATTGATATATAAATGGATCACGGTTCGATGTGATAATTATTCATATATATATATATATATATATATATATATATATATATATATATATATATATATATATATTTAAATAAATTACACTAGGCCTCCACAGCCTTGTTTATTTCTTTTCTCACCGGTTATTCTTCCGCCAATAGGCCTAATACCCACACGGGTCCACCGCATAAAAGGGGGAACTTCACCTAAATTCAGAATGGCAAAAGGCCTGGTCCCAGTCTTGACAATGCTTTGAAACGGAAGGCGTGCGTGCGCGGCCATAAATACATACGCACCCACAAAAGGCCAGCTCTGCTCTGTGGCCAGAAGCTTTTTGCCGATAATCTCGGTACATTAACAGAGTTCATAAACTTGCCTTACCTTTTAATCAGGGGTACTGTCAAATTGGGCCTATGTGAAGAAAAACTTTCTCTTTGATTTCTTATCCGGTTACTGAAAATATGGCCTCTTTCTACAAAACGAAGGAAATGTTCCCTCCTTTTCTTTTTCTCTATATCTCTCTCCGGGTCCGTCACGTACCTGTAAAAAAAATAAAAGATTACAAAAAATATTCGATGGCGGAGTTTTTCTTCTAAAAACGTTCGTCGTTTTTCACCAAAAGAGAAAGTATTCTAATAAAGAGAAACCTTTGCTATGATACATGACACGTTTCTTTTATTTTCATTTCCTGGAGTAAAATGGAAAAAAATTAATGTGAAAATGTCTTTGTCATGCAGCAATTTAAAGGCAGATTTTGGATTGCCTCAGTCTTTATCATTTTGATGATTCTGCAGAAAAATAAAAAGCGTGCAAATATTCATAAGACCCTCATTAAACAATCTCCAGAATCATCCAAAAGTCCACAAACTGAAATGAGTGAGAGTAACATTAATATGAATAACCTACCTTTACTTTCTTGCTTAGGTCGACGGGTACCTCAGTCTGCAACCTAAACGCTCCCCCCCCCCAACCCCCCCACACACACACAATTTTCACTCCTTGTCAAATCCTTTAGAACCAATGGCGTTCACTTCCTGTACTTTCCGTCCAACACAAAAATAGCGAAAGAAAATCGTAGGCCTAATTGGGCTGCCTTCCGACCAGAATAACGATTTTCTACTAAGGCTATCGCTTCCTCCTCAGAAAGGCTTTTATCCCTCCACCTCTAATTTACTTACACAATATGCTACATATATATCTGTCTATCTATCTGAAAATATATATATAAATATTATATATATAGATATATATATCTATACACACACACACACACACACACTCACTCACACACACACACACACACACACATATAGATATATATATATATATATATATATATATATAGATATATATATAGATATTACACACACACACACACAATGTCCGCACAATACCACATGTTCTTGAAAGAAAATCTTTACGTTGTAACTGACCAATAACTTGACGTGAATCACTAACCCTTTTAAGCCATATAAAATTGATGAAGTGATATTCTCTCTCTCTCTCTCTCTTCTTCCTCTCTCTCTCTCTCTCTCTATCTCTCTCTCTCCTCGTCTCTCCTCTCCTCTCTTCCTTCTCTCTTCTCTCTCTCGCTCTCTCGTCACAAAGGAAAATTAATAAAGATCTAGGATAATGGATAATAACTAACAACACTGATATATGTTCTTTGTCCTCGTTCTCAGCTTGTACCTAGCTTGCATGAAATAAGTAACATAATTATGAAAAGCAGTTCAAACACGACCGTACTTTCCGGATCTCTTCTTAATTCATGATGGTCTTAAAAAGTTAACTTATCCAATTTACATGATGACAGAATGAAATAATTGATCACCTGTATCAGGATATATATATATATATATATATATATATATATATATATATATATATATATATTTGTGTGTGTGTGTGTGTGTGTGTGTGTGTGTGTGTTTATGATACAAAATATGTTATGTAAGTGGGTATTTATAATCTAAATTCACACATCTACCTTCTCCTAACATCAGTTAACCATATACCAAATACCTTAAATTTTATGTAATGCAAGAAGGCACTCAGTAAACGGAAAATAACATATATATCTCTCATTTGGCGACCATAAAATGGGAAACATGAATTCCATGAATCCTTTAAGGTGGACACTAAAGAAAGTATTCCTGGCCGATGTTAAAAAGTCGGAAATTATAGATCCTTCTAAAGCCAGTTGGTTTCGATTAATTAAGTTGGCTTATTCACAGGCACCTTGCTTTAGACACTAAGGGGCCGTATGGGCGGGAAGGTGGAAAAGAAAGCAGGAGGGCTGGTGCGAACCTTCGGACTCGGCCATCCAACAGAGACGTCAACAGTTCAATGAGAAGTGCTGTTTTCAACCAGGCAGGGGACGCCTTCTGTCTAATCGCATGAGACCCGAGGGTCGTCCGTCCCTAACCGGTAGGTGGGGGCTGGGGGTGGGGGTGGGGGTTTGGGGGGGGGGGGGGGGTGGGGAGCCAGGAGGAGCACGTCTGGCCGTAACTTAAGACCAAACAATAGGAAACCTACAGCACTCACAATAAGCCCCCAGGAAGGGTCTCACTAGAAGCAGAAAGCTCACTCCCTTCCCCCCCAAAAGGCGTGAGAAGGGACGCAGTACATTTGAGCTTGAAAGCACTACCGATAAGATCCGCCTTCGTTAAGGGACTTGCTATGTAACGGACTCAGTTTGAACTTCAGCACTACTGTAAGCCCACTTCGATCTTATAATGGATGTGACTACTTTAACAAACAATAACATCTGTACAGACGCGTCCAAAGTACAGAAAAAACAAATATGTACTCCTTTGAAAAAAAGAATCGCGATTTACAGTGTCTGGAAGCTTCTCGGTAACGACGTTTTCGTCACGAGTACAGAATCGTCACAATCAAGCCTCATCAATTTTTTCTTCTCTACATAATGTCTGCAAAGTTTACATTCATAGTTCGTACACACGACTGTATAAAGCAAGGAAGAGAGCTTATATTCATATAAGATATCACAACATTAATATGCACCATGACCAGCAAGAAATTAGTCTACTGTAACTCCTACCATATGTTTCCTTTATAATGGTTACACAAAAATGCCAAGGTAGACAAATTATGATCACATGTTCCCAGGATCCCTATGACCATTGTAATGTTTCCTCCTCCTCCTCCTTTTATTATTATCATCATTATTACTATTATTATTATCATCTAGAATTCACGACTGAAAAAGTGGGGATCGTAATTTGCTTCTCAACAAAAAGATCGTCCGAAATACCCCATTATGCATCTCTAAGCGAAATATTCCCTTTCACAGTGTCTCATTCGTTTCACCTATAAGGCTTTTGATTAACGAAAATCACTGGAAAAAAGAAACCGTTAAAGCATCAAAGCTTAGAGGCTGGCCTCGTTGCTGTGAACCGAGAGAGCCAGCCAGCACAGCCAATCCAACAAACCGAAGTTCACAGGCGACTCAGTCGAGCCCTAATCGAGACGCACAGTAACAAGAGATCACATCTTGTATTTCATCCGATCTAACCACGCCCTTCTCTCGTTACACTTCGACACAATAACAAGACTACTCAATTATCAGAAGGATACGGTATACGTCTGCCACGATGTGATACTACGTCTTGAAAACAATTCGATAACTCATCAGTCAGCGTTGCGAATTTGATCGCTGCGTTCATCATTGTTATCGCAGCTTAAGATGGACATAATTGAAGAAATATTAAATTAAATAAATATGACGTTCATAAAACCATAAGCGTTATCTGCGTTGTAATAGCCTTCGTGATGTCATATCCTCTAATCATGTAATGGGACAGGAAGACGATGGAGCAATATCCTCTCTTTCACTGCTGGGGAAAATGGTCTCCCCCCCCCCCCCCCTCCCTAAACGCGAATGCGCAGTCAGTGGTCGTTTTCCTTTGTCTCATTACGATTACTTTATCATTTGGCGACACGAGACCTAGGACCTAATATAATTCTTTATTATTTATTATATCCAGAACGTACACCTATTTGTGATGAGCAAATGTTGAAGATCATACACTTTTTAAACCAACTTCGAAGGAATATTTGGTGCAAGATTAATTAATATAGTACTCCATTAATCCAGTTTTGGTGTTATATTTAGCAGCGTCTGCACGGGATCTTACACGTAAGAACAGAATATCGTGTGTCAATAAATAGAAGCCTCGTGTGAAAAAGAAGAAAAATTTATTGATACAACGACAGTACTGTGTTATATGGGACTGATGTTGAAAAAAAAACTCAGCTTCTTACACTAACATTGAGAGAAAATATGCGTGTACTAGGTGTGTGGATATCAGTCAAGTGTTCCGCATATATATATATATATATATATATATATATATATATATATATATATATATATATATATATATATATATATATATATATAAATAAAATGCAAAAAAATATACCAACGAGAAGATTCATTCATAAAAATCTGGCCAACTTTGAAGCCACTGTTGAGATGTTCCCTATACTGCACCTTTTGACAAATGATGATAAGACATTATTTATATTCAGCGGCCATTGCTGCAAGTCATATTGGGAGGTCATCGCCACATCAAAAAAGATGACAAGAATTACCTGACAGCCAATCTGTCGCTATCTACACCCATTCATCTGACAGCATCAGTGACAGTAGTAACAGCAGAAAGTATGAAGCCATCACCAAGTAAAACATAAAAATATGAGATAAAAATCTGCCTTTATGTACACCTACTCCCCCAATTACTCACGAATCCCACTTAACTGAAATAGGTGTACTTAGATGGCCACAGCACCGGAAGCTACCAGGCCGGGACTTGGGGCTAGTCATCATCCAAATGAGACGAGTTCCAGGAACCGAATCGTAGAGAGATGGCAGGACATTCATGTCACCTGTGATTCTTTGTCAGGGCTTATACGAATTACTCACTTATATTTTCATTTCCAAGTATATGGCGCCATTGCATCGGTAACATTACTGGACCAAAAAGTTCTATATATTAAATTCTGTTTATTTTCTCAGCATTGACAGCCTTTTGTGTCGGGTCGTAGTATACTGGCAACATGAAGCACCCTAAAAATCTGCAAGCAAATTCTTCATTCTAATTCTGAGGCGTCGATGGCCTTCAACGAGTTACACAACTGAAAAGGTTCTAATAATTTGTTTAATGCAGATAGATACAGAAAACCTCAAACCCTGAGCCATATTATAGGTCTGATCACAATCATGAAAATAACCAGACACTAACCAAGACAAACAGGAGCAGAAACTGTGGTAAAGGAATTCCAGAAAATCAAAATATGTCTCATGAAAGCAACACTGTACTCCAATGAAGCTTCTGGCTATAGAAGCTATTTCCAATGTTCTAATACATCCACCGTGCAAGTGTTCCTCAAACGTTGTCTGTACAAGAGAACACTGGTTTGGTTTTCGCAGAGGAGAATAAAGAAACCACTTGATCCCTCCAAGACTGACTGACCGCCTCTGAACGCCCTCAGCGGGACACCTACGCCACCCAAGAAGAACCGGCAATAAGGAAAGTTGCCTTCACTCACACACGCCAGACGGGGTTGCTGGCTTTTGAAAATAACCGAGATAGAAAAGATGTGAAATTCATTATCACCAACTACAAGTGACTAAAATTTTCTAAAGGTAATCTACCCAGGCAACTTTCATGCCGTTCAATATAATCGTATCCACTTAAGAACACTGCAATACTAATGATAAAATACCGTTATAATTCTTTTCAACGTCGCTGAAGAAAGAAGTTTCAAATTCGCTGTCGCATGGCTATCAACAGCACCAAATTCCCGACACTGTAATCATACCTATGGAAATAACAAACACCCAACGCCCCCCCCCCCCCCCCCCCCCCCACCCCCCCCCCCCCCCCCCCCCCCCCGGCCAAAAAAAAAAAAAAAAAAAACACACACACACACAAAAGCACAAAACATAAAAAAAAAATAATAAAATAAATAAAACAAAAATAAATAAATAAATAAATAAGAGGCATGGAGGGTAATAAATAAATCAATAAATAAATAAAAGGCCTAAAGGATATCAGAATTGCCTCTGACACAGTCAATAAACAATTCGCCGCTCATAAAACTTATGCTACAATTTTCATCGTCCAAATAAAAAAAATTCACAAATGTCCTAGGGCACACTATATATTCAAAGATAAAATATATAAGTAAGAGACTTCTATCAGTAGATGGAAGATCCTTTCACGGTTATTTTTGGAAAATTATTTTGTGAAAGAATTTGGTAACATCACTTGCCATGGCCAGATCCTTGAAAAAAAAGGCTGATGTCCTATATATGCATTGTGATTCAAAGGCAACAAGACAATAATATAGAAACAAACGGGGCATTTACTGATTTATGCTGGCTGTCCAATTTAATTACAAGACAGTCCATTCACTAAACCAAAAATCCACGACCAATTTAATTACAAGACATAGTCCATTCACTAAAACAAAAATCCACTCAATACATACCAAGACTCAGATAACTAAAAGTAAACTTTATCAACAAAAGACAAAATCGCCCAACGCTTGTCAAGCATTTCTAAATACGAGGCGAAATTAACAATATCACTAAGTTTCTCTGTAATATAACAGATTGGTTCTGACCCGCTGGCAAAACACGGTCTTCCAAGGGAGGGCACCGTTGACAAAAAGAAGTTATGACTTCCTTGTGACTTTATCCTGAGTAAAAGCCTACCATTACCCATTACCCATTTCAACCTTAAAAACTACTTTCTTCTAATTCAACGTATATCATGACCACATCTTTTCTTTGGAACTACATCAGCCTGTGAGCAGGATAATGATGTTCCTTACAAGCATTTCCAGTATGTGGCTAGACTATAGTAGCTATCATTATACAGAGAGAGAGAGAGAGAGAGAGAGAGAGAGAGAGAGAGAGAGAGAGAGAGAGAGAGAGAGAGAGAGTACAACACAAAAAATAAACTTTTACATTTTCAATTTCTCTTCTGATTGTTATCATCAAGAATATAAAAAGTTAACCAAAGCAAAAGCTAGATTTTTAGTATATTTAACCAAAGTCTTGCACAATTTTTTTTAATTAAAAAAGAACGATATTTGGATAGAAAACCATTTGACATCAGAGAATATCAAGTATACTGATTAAAAGAATTAGCCGAGCTAAGATATCGAACATTAGATATCAACTAACCCCCAACTGAATGCAAATTTCAATTTGAAATTTGTTATTTGAAATTCAAGTCACTTGAATCAAAACAAGTAAACGAAATTAAAACTGAAATCAACAATGATCA
Organism: Macrobrachium nipponense; assembly: GCF_015104395.2. Lineage (NCBI taxonomy): Eukaryota > Metazoa > Arthropoda > Malacostraca > Decapoda > Palaemonidae > Macrobrachium > Macrobrachium nipponense. Next base: position 37,745,030 of record NC_061089.1, read on the forward strand.
ATAATTATTGTGACACCTGACGATACAGGTGTCACAATAATTTTTTCCAAGATTCTCTCCCTTTCAAATACTAACTTCATCCCCGACGCATTCCTGCCTTGGTTTCAGGTAGGCTGACCGCAACTTGCAGACGGTCGTCTAAATGCACTGTTCACTCAACGAAAGGCAATAATTCGCCTGCTCGGTACCAGTGCTTTTATTCGACATTGAAAATGTTAGCATTGTATTAAGTAGTTTGATGATGGAAGTCTGTCATTTAAAAACTTAGTTTTCTACTGAGAAATTGGTGGCAAAAACGGTCCCCTAATGACAACGAAACACAGTGTTGAGGAGAGGTAGCCTGTTCATGAAGAATGAAAGAGGAAGAAATAGTATAATTGCAGCTGTTGATATATTTTCCACCAACAATTTTCTATACTGAGTTGATATATACTTATATACATAGATACATACATACATACATAT
>NC_061089.1:37750494-37780494 GCF_015104395.2 Macrobrachium nipponense
CAAATTAAAAACCAAAATGGAACCATACCAAAAATCAACATACAACTTGGAACCAAAAGCAGCGAAATCTATGCATTAACATGATTCATATTCAGGTACAAAATGTAAAACATGAACACGAGAACCTATAGCAGAAGAAGCAATCAAACTGGGAATCAATGAAAATGAATAAAACACCCAACGTCATAAAAATGAACGAAGGAAAAGCGAACATGAAGCTTAACGCCCAGTGAAGATGAAAGCAGTGTAAAAGTGACAGATGTCCCCTGCTATAGGTCATACTGCTAAGTTCATCCTCTCATGAATTTCAGTCTAGGTCACAACACTCAGGAACTTAGGTGAAGACCTGATTGGATGACTAAGAGGAAGTTACCAGGAAAGGCAATACGGAAGATGTGGGAGATTGCAGAAGGGACGGAGCTGGATTCATGACCAGATGTGGATAAGATACTTAACTAAACAACCTTCAAAGTATTTTTGAAAGATTTGTTAATACTGATCTCGTCTGTGCGAGCATCAAGTTTCAAGATCATCAAAAAATATAACAGGGCACAATTACTCGTCATATACAAAAAGATCTGTTGTTGCCTAAATGACTACTTGGTCCGGATCTTACAATTCCCCTTCCAAACAAAGAGAGAAACAACCAAAACGACAAAACAGCAGAGGCTACAACGACAACATCGCCTCACAAACCGCCTTGGAACCAGCTGTCGCCATCTGGCTTCCGGTTCCAAGGGGGTTAAGGGTACCTGATGCGCTCTCTCTCTCTCCTCTCTCTCTCTCTCTCTCTCTCTCTCTCTGAAACACACGCAAAACAGACATTATATAATCCATTCCACTACAGTTAAAAGAATAAATAAATAATGGAAATATATAGATTTAGGAAAGAAGCCATGAAAATCCCAACATATAGAATTAATAAAACTAAAAAATAAGAAATAACAAAATCACATAAATACAATAAAATATGTAAATATAAATTAATCAAAAAGATAAAAAATAAATTTAGGGGCAGAACCAAATAATTAGAAATAATGACTCAAAAGTAATGATAATAATTAGCGATATAAATGTCGCCGGTAGAAGAACGTACTGGTCACTCATGTAAGAATGACCACACTACCGTCTCCTAATGACACTCTCGTAAGAATTAGTGCAAGCCTCGTTATGCAACTTGGCCACGTGCATGAAATGCTAAGGGGGACGCACACGTAACGTACATCAACGGCGCCATTAGTTGGTTAAATCTCTCTGAATAACCACTGTGGGTCCGTCCAAGGACACACACGAAGCTTTATTTCCATGAGACGGCAGCATATGCACGGGCAACTCACGAGCCCTCATCTAGCCCCTCTAGCCCAGGCTTGAAGGTGTAAATAAATAACTCTCTGTGCAACTATTCACTAAATTCAGGACACTGATGCATCGTTTACTTCATAAGCTGATTTTAGTCTATTATTCTTTACAATAATAAAAGAAGACGAATAAACTCTTGGCCGATCTTTGCAGAACCCGAAAGCGTAAATTTTTGTCAAACTTGACTCTTTGTCATTATATCTAATACTATACAATATCCAGTCTTTCATGGGGCCAGTTTTAGTTACCTGTAAAACTATTGTGCCAGCTTAGTCCGTCCGCCCTCAGATCTTAAAAGCTACTGAGGCTAGAAGGCTGCAAATTGGTATGTTGATCACCCACCCTCCCTTCATCAAACATACCAAATTGCATCAATCTAGCCTCTGGTTTTTATGTTATTTATGGTTGACGTTATCCATAATCGTACTTCTGGCAGCGCTATACGTACCAAGAACATAGTCCACCACCGGACCGTGGCTGAGTTTCACGTGCCGCGGCTACAAGTTTTATGGGCCGTGGCAGAAATCTCGATTGTGCCGGAGAAACTTCGAGTATTTTTTTTTTTACGCCCTAGCCATAATACCTGAAAATTAGCGTATGTGCTTAAAACTACGATTAAATTTAGATGAACCATTGTGACAATATTTCATAGACATAACATGTCCAAAAGACAACTTGTATTCAATTCTGGATATCAGATACTATTGGATTCTGAAAGCCAACTAATGAAATCTCCAGAAATTAAGAAAGAATTTGGAAAATGAAAGACCAGGTACACGATTCATTAAAGACAATGGCAGGGAGTTCCTCATTCTAATAACATGCATGCCTATATGAATAATTACCGTGCTACAGAACATGCACACTTAATAAAGAAAGCAAAATGAAAACTACGTAGGAATCTTATGTAGAAGCGGAAAATGGAGAATCTTTTGAGAAGGGAGCATATATCACTGTTTCGTGTTAGGACATTTCTCATCTAATCAAACGTGACAACTGGCAATCCGCTGCCTTTCTTTTTTTATTTTGTCCTCTTCCAGTGATATTATTATGAAGCCTCATTTTCGATGGAGAAAGTTTCCCCCTCCAAATCTATTCAGCTGTCACGTCCCTGTCATTTTTAGTCCCCTGTGTACGAAAGCTTTGAGGAACATAATGTTATTAATTCCAAGCTCATTTTTTCCCCATGTTTGGGTAATGTATCTCGGCGAAAGCACAAGAGAAATTCTTCGTTCGCATCCTTCCAGATAACTTCATGTGTGTGTGTGTGTGTGTGTGTGTGTGTGTGTGTGTGTGTGTGTGTGTGTGTGTGTGTGTGTGTGTGTGTGTGTGTTATGTTTCGAACTTCAATCTTAACTGTATTTATTGGTTTACTTACAAAACCAGAGAGAATGAATTCATTATTGATCAACGAAATAAACTGGGAACTTTCATACATATTTTGAGCATTTTTTTTTAAGTCCCAATAAGATTTCAAGCTCAAAATCAGCTTCTAACTATAAATATGAAATACACTTTTTCATATACCACATTTTTCAGCATGGAGGGATGGTTCCAGCACGCGCTTTTCCAATATACTTTTTTTTTTTAAATTATCTCTCTATCCTAACATTATCCTTATAAGCCCAACTGACCGTTTTATTACAGCACAAAAAAAAAAAAAAAAAAAAAAAAAAAAAAAAAAACAAAAAAAAAAAAAAAAAAAAAAAAAAAAAAAAAAAAAAAAACCTGCACACTAATGAAATCTTTCCAAAATTAGCATTGAGCAGCTAAGTGCAAATTGTACTTTGAAGAGGAGGTTTCCCATACAAGAAAACAGGTCCAGTTCTCTACCAAATTACATTCCCACAAGCTGAACGTAACTGAAAAATATTATACTAATTGTCTATGCAACACCTTTCTATTTGGATAACTTATTATAAAAATAATGGAAAAAAATTAATATGTAAACATACAGTATTTAAAACAGAATCAGCTACGTCTTTAAACAGAAAAAAAAATCAGAGTTAACTTAAGAATTTGCGACAGACCTTAAAGTGTCTACCGTGAAAGGCAGTGGGTTACCAAGAGGCCAAAGTAACACAGAGTACCTTGTTCTAAGCTTACGGTTCTCAACTTGTTCAAAGCCCTTTTGACTATTGTTGTGACTACTCAAAAAGATTTCCTGTCCATTACAGAATTGCAGCAACGCTGCAAAACAACAAAAGCCAAAAAGGAACTTTACAATCCTGCATTCGCATTTTCTGCAGAAATGGGTGATGCGTAAATAGGATTCTGTATAGGAAAACATCCGTTGTACAGTAAAGAATATACCTGGTAAAATAAAATATCCCTCCGCCTCAAGGGCAAAGTTGATGACCTTGGGGAAAACTTTCTCAGCATATTTAATATAAGACCAATTCCAGCTTTTTTTTTCTTTTTCTTTTTTTTTACCAGAAGGATGCTCCTCTGTTCATGGAAATGGTCCCCAACCGGAAAAGAAAATCGTGGAAAAATAATAATTACCCTTGCGCCAGTACCTAAATCACATAATCGTCTGGTAGAAAGAAATGTAATCAGAAAGAAATGTAATCACTTACGCTGCCAAGGTCCAAATCCTCAACAGTAAAAACTGACCAACGACTGAACGTGGCCTTTGTGGGACGTGTAGATTTGTAGCGCCCATAAACAGGACCTTTGTTGGACGTACGCTTTGTTTTACTAAGGTGGATGAACAGGTTCTTGGGAAGAGGAGACTGAACCAGTGACACAATTTATCCTTTCACTATCTATAATTTTTACACAGCTATAAAATTAAAATATTGTACAGAAAAAAACAGTGTGTAGTATATAGTGTATGTTTGAAGGCGCATTTATCCCCAACGACAAAACCTCACAACAGCCACAGCGTGACTCATCCTAAATAGTTGATTTATCACTTTTGCAGACACAGCGCGTCGAACTCTTTGACATTCACTCTGGCGCTTCCTGGATGTTATTAATTTCCGAATTAATTTCATCCTGAGCTTAATTACATATTCCTTTTACATGGCTTTTATATTATGGTCTAGCCACTAATAACAATTACAAAATTCTTCACACATCATATTTATACAATTAAACACACACATACACACACATATACAGACCATGTTAAAATATGTAATATAAGTGTCGACAATAGTCAATTCCAATATCCACCACCATACAACCGGAGTCGAAATGCGCCAAGATTATAATTATCATTGATTTACTTGTGCCTAAAAATAGATCTTGCTTAACTTTACTGTCTTACATCACCCGTCTCTTTCTCTTCGAGAACTCGTTGCGAAGATCTCGGAAAAATTTCGTAATGCAGTACAATAATTACGTAACATAAAACTTCTGACATACCCATTACCCAAAGCATGCGCAAAGCTGCTTCAGACACACTGAAGACAATACATATTCTAAAACTATGATATAAACATTTTGTCCTTTAATTGATGACTAGAGAAATCAAGGCTATTCCTCATTTTCTCGACATTTATGACTTTTTAACAAATGAAAATTACTAATATAATCACCACCAAGATGACGATAATAAGATATAATGACGAAAATACTAATGATTATAGAAACAGAATCATAATGAATTATGTTTATGGAAACAGTGATGAATTCTGAGTATCAATTTTTCCAATAAGTGTCACTGGCCTTCATCGACTGGGTTGAACAAGACTTGACAGCAAAACTTACATCGCAGCAATATAAGGAACTCGATAATAAAACATATTCCATTATACGTGAATATAATAACCCAGTATTTTTTTTTTTACTTCCTCCACCCAGAGATTTCGTCAACATAGCTTCGCATTTATCGCAAGATATAACGCATACTGATTTTGTAATGCAAGGCGCCATTAACTATATAGCTACAGTAGTACAATATATATTCCCAAAAAATTATTACGATTTCACCGTTATGACGACAACACTGCTTCAGTAACGAACATGTAAACAAAATAACATCTTAGACCAAGGAGGCTAGATTTAGACGTTACTTACACTTGATTAGTTGACTATTTAATACACGCACACCCAGTCACAATGTATCAGAGAGAGAGAGAGAGAGAGAGAGAGAGAGAGAGAGAGAGAGAGAGAGAGAAGGATAACGAATGCCACTTTTCATTACAGGGCGAGAGAGAATCTGATATTAATGAAACACAAAAATATAAAAATGAAACCTGGGTTTAATGGACAGCGCAACCGTAATCCTTCCATTGGGGTTATATAACCTCAACACAAACCAACAGAAGCCATTTCATCAGACTGTTGAAACACCAGCAACTCAATCCACCAAGGGTGTGAGGGGGATAAGCCCCGGTTCCAAGTGAAAAAAATAGAGAACAGAAAACATAAGGAGACCTGATGTTTCTTACAAAAAAATGGTTATGAAAAGAACAAAGTGCGCTATTTAATGCACACGTTTACTGTCGTGTGTATATAAATATCAATTATACACATATTTATATATTAGAACCTTTTTGCATGCGTATGCCCTTTCCTCTTGGAGGGTTCAAGATTCTCATCGAATTGAATTGAGTTTGCTGGCCCCATAACCATATCCATCATGGCCAAAACCCACCATGGTCGACTAACTACCGGTACCTGTTCCACTAATTACGGCAAGGGAGGCACTCTGGGTTCTGACGGATGGTGCCTCATATTAATGTAGAATGGCGTGTTGTACTGTGAAGTGGGCGTCTTGGTAAATTGTTTGTGTATTTTCACAATCGTATTCCCTTACGGTAAAAATTATCCTTTGCTAAATATACATATTGCAACTTCCATTCAAATATTGTAATGTTTAACATAATCAACCGGACAGAGAAACGTAACCACATACGTCGAAAGGAAGAGAATGACTGAATTTCCAATATTTCATATTACAGTACGCTTTATATGAACGAAGTGTAAGCAAGAAAAATGTAAGTTTCCAGATAGCTTTCCAGATAGTATGAGTCTACTAACAACGTTCGTTTTCAACAATTTATAAGCTGCCAATTATGATAACACCGCCCTCACTTTCCAGCAATAAATCCGAAACTGACACCGTCCGAAAGATCAATGATCCCACTCTCTCTCTCTCTCTCTCTCTCTCTCTCTCTCTCTCTCTCTCTCTCTCTCTCTCTCTCTCTCTCTCTCTCTATACGTGCCTTATTTCGGTCACTGTTCAATGAAGCCCAAAGTGAGGGTTCCTCGTTCTCTCGGGAGGCCTTGTAACACCATCAAGCCATCTATTCCTCCACTTGTTCCATGGATATTGTAATCCTCGAGTGACACGGATCAGTGCCAGTTTCTTTCCTTCTTTATCCTTCCAAGGCACTAACCTTTTCTTCCCGTCTTTCCTCGTACAAAAAATAGCGCGAGAGATAATGGGAGCAAGAAACCTATCTTTTACTAAAAGACTGACCATACACAACTTGAGACATGGTATGTCTGTTGATTTTTTATTTACCTAAATCGACCTTCACCATAAAATTAAATAAAAAAAAAATGTCATGAAAATAGCTAGAGAATCACATATCCACGGGACTTATAATTTCCTGGATATATATGCCAGACCTTTGTGCACGAACTTGTTGGCATTGAACATAATACCAAAATGCTGGGAACCAAAACTTCTGCAAGGTCACTTGAGTATATAAAGGAAAAAAAACATACTCCGAAGCTCCAAACCTTCGATTTAGACTACCACAGCCATATTATGAAAGCTAACTGATATTATGAAAAACTCATTCAAAGTCGGCTGTTGTATTCTTTTTGTGTCACGCATGATTGATTGCCTTGTAAGTTCCTGTAAAGAAACTCTTCATAGATAATGAAAAAATTCTTCTGAAAAAAAGTGAATGTGAGCAATCTCCGTAATTACTCGAAAACTGACCGGCAGCATTCAAACAGAACTCAGTGGAATGAGAGGCAAAAAACTATGCTTCATGAAGCTTCTTATTTTTAGTGAACACTGAAGCATCACCGATGACGAGACTTTTTCAAGAAAGGGGAACTTTCGCCATGCAAACAATATATGCAGAACGAGTGTGTCACGAAACTTCACACTGATTATAATGGATGGAGTGGCCCTTCCAATCTGTCTATCAAAAAGAACAGACAAAAATTAAAGTATGTGCCCCAAAATGTGCGACTATGAGCACGAGTTATTTTTCGCTGTCGTTCTGAAAAAGCAAACAAAAGCAAGTCGCAGGCAAGAAGAAATTGAGCATAAATACCGAAATGGAAGCCAAAGAGCAGTCAAGCGCATGACAGCCCCGCATAATGCCATTCCATTCCTGAAGGAAAAGTCTTTCTATGCCGACTGTTACTAAGAAAAGGGGAGAGCAAGAAATGGAGAACATCATTCAACGCCTCGAAAACAAACAGTCGACAATATTTTTATGTAGACATGAGGAGAAAAACGCAAGTTGCTGACCACACCCTGCAATGACGTTATGGTTACAATTACATGAACCGAGGGCCACCATAAAAAAATCGTCTTAAATGTTGTAAAGATTTTCAAGGATCGTCTACAATAGGATCAGGAGGCCAAGTATTCATTCACGTAAACCATCAACAGAAAGCCGGAGTAACCATAGCTGAATCGTACAAAAATAACTCACAAATCTAAAAGAAAGCAAAGTCATGAGGGAAAAAGAGTGGCAAGTTTTCAATATTTTCAGGCAATGTATCGAAAAACTACACGACAAACCCACCACCACCTATACTCAGCGTATAGATGAGAAAAAAAAAAAGAAAAAAAAGCACACAATCAACCGCCAGTTTTTCAACACGACAGCCACTGCCGCCGAAACGAAGTTGTTAAGGAACTCTCGAATCGGCGAGTATCACGAAGTAGGAGGACCCGAATGGCAATTTCGAGAATGGAAAGTTCTCGGAAGAATCGGACGGCTATCAGAAATGGCGGCGAGGAGAGACCACAAAGGAAATCGGTGGTAAACACCAACCTTTGGAATGAGACGCAGGCACACAGACAAAACACAATTAGAGAAAGTTCTCGTCAATTCTCCTTGAGACTTCGTTAAGTAACAGAGAACACCGTCCATTCAGGCAGATGACAACGTCACCAGCGGTCACTCACCTCGCATAATTGTATTTCCACAAGAGAATGTTTTCTTTACTGTTAGTTTCATTCATCAGAAGAACATCATTACGACACCAAATTGCGTCATCACAAAAGTGATCTGCATTCAAGTGATGTGCAATGGCACAGTTACGCTCTCGTTGCAAATAATAATAATAATAATATTAATAATAATAATGATAATAATTAACATACTAATCTAGTAAATATCTTACTGTCACAGCTTCTACTGACCTGGTCTCCAAGATATGAATTTGTTTCCTTACATAGTCTTCCAATATTGAATTATAAATGGGATAAAAAAAAAATTCACCGTGGGTTCAAATATCTGACATTTCATTGGAAATCATAAAGACTTCCCTTAATATCAACAAGTGATCATACTCGACCTTCGATTATTAGTAAAACGTTATATTTCACTTCTGCTAAAAAGTAACTGCTCCAGTAGAAATTCAGATAAAAAAAATACTACATTAAGAAATCACCTGCATAATCGAAAAATGCCCTATTTTACTGTAAGAGGTTAAAATGAGCTTGAAATATTCTTCGAGGCAGCTCGAAATGCTATTCGGTACACGTTCAGACCGAACACCTGACAATGAACACAGTATGTTCATATGATATATTATTTAAATCCGAAAGAATATGAGGGCCAAAATCCAAGGAGACACAACTTCAAACTGTACTCCCTATACTTAGACAACCCAAAAAGGAGAAGTAGCCAGACAAAAAGCGAAGCCGTTCGCAGTAACAATCCAGCACAAGAGATACCATCAAACTCGCCTTATCAGACCAGGAAGACATACTTAGGATTGTCACCTAGTAACAACTGAGCAGGTTGGTTTACGAATGGAAAGTTTTACTGGGTGTACCTTGCAATTCTAGAGAGAGAGAGAGAGAGAGAGAGAGAGAGAGAGAGAGAGAGAGAGAGAATGACTACAAAACTCTACTTTATTTGTCATGTGAACTTCTGAGCATTCATAACCTAGAGCACAAATCTCCTCCCATACGTATCAAAATGTTCATTATCTCATCTTCCATTAAAAATGCACCAAAAGTATAGTCATTCAGAAGAGCCCGGTATTGTTAGTCACAACCAGCATTAGAACTTAAATGTTAAAACTTCTCAGCCTTGATATATTTGTGAATGATATCACTTAAATCCAAGGAAACAGAATATCAAGAGATATATTACTCTACTTAATCCATTTAATGCTTCCTTTACAAGTTCTTACGTCTAGCAACTTTACTCTATAAATATCAGGCGCAATAAATCGTAAATTTTTGTTATCAAAATAAATCTTATCAAAGTAAATACATCAACTTTACATAAGGGGATATTAGGCCTTCTTTTGACTATGTTGTTCTCTGTAAAATCAGTTTGCCTTCAGTAAAGCGTCCGAACAGGACCGAAAGTACTCGGCTATCTCGCTTTTTCATTTTGTCCTTCGTGGCAAAAAACCTTTATTTATACATAGCATCACGTTTTATATACTTCGTGATCAAGTTATTCATAAGGGGATTAAAGTAACCTGATACTTTCTTTCTGGCTTAATTTTCACAAAAAGACCAACTGTTACGTAATAATAATAATAACTATAAGGCCATTCGGCAATGAAAGGGAAATTGAAAGTAAAAATGTTTTAAAGGTGTTGAAAAAATTGTTAGGAGAGGATGTTGAGTAAGTTGAAAGAGAATATGAACAAGAGGTACGGCAAAAAAAAAGTGGGGGGGAGGGTTGCAGCTAGGAGCCAAAGGGACGCTGCAAAGGACTTTAAGTAACCCCTACTACACTGCATCGCGTGATGCGCACTGATGGCAAAGCCCCTTTATCAGTCATAATTTATTTTATTTCTACTCACTGACGGTATCAAGTTTAATGCATTTCTACATCCCCAGTCTCTAATTCATAAAGGAATAAGTGTAAGTTGATGAAGAAAAAACTAGAAATTTCTCAATACCGATTGCAAAATGCCATTCACACGAAAGCCCCACGATGAGATAAAATCTGAATCCACAAACAACGAGAGGAAATGGCAGGTGTACCTCCCGCCGGGCGTTGTCATGGGAACGAGGATGCTGAAGTAAAGGCCTCAACAATCACAAGGATTATGACACCATTTTCGCCTGTGGGAGGGGCTCTCTCATGGCTGGTTCACACCTCTTTACGTCCATAACTAACCAAATTAACACCATAAAAACGTATTATTAAAAAAAGGCCCACCTGACTTAACTACAGGACTAAACAGTTATGCTCGGCCATTTAGTGTTCTTAAGTGACACAACACTGCAATACTTTACATATACTTGGATTGACTGTGACTCTCAAATCAGTTGTCAAATAATAGATTAGTAGTTTTTTCTTCGAAGATATTCTTCCATCTGACGATTATTCTCAAGTAAAATGTTTAAAAAAAGAATAATACTTAAGAGACAGGCTCACTCCGTTGCAATTTTGTTTAGGGGAACCGCAGTATAACGACCTCAAACAGTTTACTAATTTACTCCTTTTGCATCAGTGAGACTTCCGAGCAATAGTGATCATCAACACCGATTAGCAATACAAATAGACATACTAATGGACCCTTAGTATAGTAAAGATACTATGCCGTCATCATAAAAAGGGTTTGAGAACACGCGAGACAGGTATAAACTCAACCACTAGTGACCTTCGAAAAGATCATGTTATTGAGTAAGACCACATCCAAGTGGAACCCATTTTCACGTCACAATATTCGTGAATAAAGCGTTCTAAAATTATACTGGGTGCTGCACACAAACGCCACCTCCAACGTCCGCCATATATTGATACATAAACACATTTCAAATCTAAATATATATATATATATATATATATATATATATGTATATATATAGTATGTGTATGCGTGCGGGCGTGTATGAGTGAGTGCTAACATGTTAATATGATTACAATGTGCATAGTAGTAAGAAATAAAAAAAAGTTGAAAACAAAAATATACACACGCACGCACACAAAAACACACACACACACACACACACACACACACACACACACACACACATATATATATATATATATATATATATATATATATATATATATATATATATGCGAACCACAGTAACATGTTCGAATTACTGCTGGTCACTCCGCAAAGTCCCTTGAACATTAATGCGTTATGATGCGAAGCCGGCCACTTCACCCCTAAAGCGCATACAGAAAAACCTACAGAAATGACATCCGTCTGGCGGCACTTTCCCTTATGTTGATAGATATGCTAGAGATATAGATATAGATATATATATATATTATATAATATATATATATATTATATATATCTTATATTACACCCCGAGGTGACCCATTTCTTTTCTCTTCTTTTATACTCTTCACGCTTTTCCTTCAGGAAACTGTCGACTTTGTCGAAAAGAAAGTATACAACATAAGAAATGAAAATATGTGGCCGTAACATTTAAATATGACGTCAGGGCACCTTTCAACTAACTTGTTGAGAATAAATTAAGCGAGGGCATTAGGCATTATCATAACGCAAAATCGAGTTTCCCCGACTCTCCCATTCAGACTTTCGAAATTCATGGGAAGACCCCAATTGCGTGAAAGAAGCGGTCAACTAAAAGGGTCAATCGTTACAGTGAGTGCTTCTTCCGTGCCGATTTCAGCCGGAAAACAACTTTTTTTTTTTTTCGTTTTCCTTTTATTTGTCCTGACCCCGTCACGTATGGGCTTCGATCAGCTTTCATGGATTTCCTCTCAATTCCACCTCAGCTTCTCACACACGCGATGCACGCTACATATCCGTGCTTGTAGTCGTTTATGTATTCGTAACTAAACACTACCTAAAGTAGGAGTTGCCTCAGATGTAATAAGTCTGTAAATGGGGGTGGAGTTGTAATACAACATGAAAATTGTTTAATGTTTAATATATATTGATATACGTGTATGTGTATGTATATATATATATATATATATATATATATATATATATATATATATATATACATACACACACACAAATACGCGCGCTAGTAAAGGAAACGAAAGATTACTTGAGCATCCTGAACAACGTCCCAGGCTCATCAAATACCATAATTCTGCTAAATACCACAAATCATTAATCTCCAAAAGAGAGATATACTTCAAGCACAACAGACTCCAACTACCTTCCGTGGCACCCTTTTCCCTCCCTGGGCGGCGAACTCTGTTCGTGCCCAGAATTACACTCGCCTGTGACCAGGAAAGACGCCCCGAAATCAGTGATGCGCGATGTAAAGAGAAGTCCCCAATTAACCACAAATGGGACGCCCTCTCTCTCTCTCTCTCTCTCTCTCTCTCTCTCTCTCTCTCTCTCTCTCTCTCCTGGAGTGTTTCACTTCAGCTCCCTCCAGCCATGCCAACTTTCTCCCCACACCTCGGAGGCGAATTTAAAAGATAAACAATACAACGGTTCGTGTTCCAAGAGTGCGGCCCCAGACCTCCACCTCCTACCCTCCAACAACCCCGTCCCCACACCCTTAGTTAAAAACTAAACTACTTTAATGCTTTTTCCTTCGTGTGTGGCACTGCCATTATCATTCTACGATGGCACCCACTGTTGACGCCAGGAATGATGATCGCATTATGGATATATATAATATACATTATGGCCATGAAATGTATATAAGTATGTGTTTGGAAACATTAAGAATTCTGACTGTCAAAAAAGGTCTTTTGGTCCTTCACTTTATATGAAGAATAAGTCTGCTTCACCACAACCGTACATAATTAGTGGGTTAATTCATAATTCTCCATCTTTCTCTGTTTCAAGGACCGACCTGTCCTTATATTGGCTCTTGTGGGCATCTCAAGTTACATCTCAAGTTGGAAGTGCATCCCTTACACTTGACTAGCATTGGAAAAATTGTTCTGGGGCAGCTGAGGCTGTTCCGGTCTCTAAAACTTGAATATCATAATAAAAAAAATGAATAAAATCTTCATCCACTAGTCTGGTTTACTTTACGATCTTTATCTTCTTCGCTAACCTTTCACGTGGAAAGGTTTGAAGTTTCACTTAACATATCAATCTTTAAAGCATTAGGATGCTCGTTCCTATAAGATCTTGTCGTGAGCCTCTTTTTGTCTTCATAAATGCACAAAGCTCGATGCGGTTTTTAAAGTTTTGTTTTTGAAAAAAAAAAATAAATAAATGCACAAGTTTTGAAAAAAAAAAAATAATAAATGCACAACGCTGGATGCGGTTTTTAAGTTTTGAAGAAAAAAAAAATTAAATGCACAACGCTGGATGCGGTTTTTAAGTTTTGAAGCAAAAAAATTTAAAATAAAGTAAAATGTTAATGCCACAAACTGCTGGATGTTCGGTTTTTAAGTTAAAAAAAAAAAAAAATAAATGCACAAACGCCTGGATGTGGTTTTTAAGTTTTTGGAAAAAATTAAAATATTTTTAATGCATTCACGCTTTTTTGGAAAAAAGTGGTTTTGAAAAAGTTTTTGACAAAAAAATTGCACAACGCTGTGTGGTTTTAACTTTGAAAAAAATGAAAATAAAATAGCACAACGCTGGAAGGTGGTTTTTAAGTTTGAAAAAAAATTATTTTAAAGAAAAAAAAATGCACCAACGCTGTGTTGTGGTTTTTTAAGTTTGAAAAAAAAAATTGGAAATAATTTTTGCACAAACGCTGTGTGTGGTTTTTTTTAAGTTTTGAAAAAAAAAAATTGAAAATAAATGCACAACGCTGTTGTGTGGTTTTTAAGTTCTGAAAAAAAAAATTTAAAATCAAATGCAACAACGCTGGATGTTTGTTTTTTAAGTTTGAAGAAAAAAAAAATTAAAGTAAAGCACAACCCTTGGATGGCGGTTTTCAAGTTTTGAAAAAAATAAAATAAATGCACAATCGCTGTGTGGTGGTTTTTAGTTTTGGAAAAAAAAAATTTAAAATAAGATGCACAACGCTGTGTGTGGTTTTTAAGTTTTGAAAAAAAATGAAATAAATGCACACCGCTGTGTGGTGGTTTGTTAAGTTTTGAAAAAAAAAAATGAAAATAAATGCACACGGCTGTGTGTGGTTTTTAAGTTTTGAAAAAAAATTTAAATAAATCCACAACGCTGTGTGTGGGTTTTTAAGTTTTGAAAAAAAAAATTTAAAATAAATGCACAACGCTGTGTGTGGTTTTTTAAGTTTTGAAAAAAAAAAATGAAAAATAAATGCACAACGCTGTGTGTGGTTTTTAAGTTTGAAAAAAAAAAATGAAAATAAATGCACAACGCATGCTGTGGTGTGGTTTTTAAGTTTTGAAAAAAAATGAAAATAAATGCACAAACGCTGTGTGTGGTTTTTAATTTTGACAAAAAAAAAATTTTAAATAAATGCACAACCTGTGTGTGGGTTTTTTAAGTTTTGAAAAAAAAATTTAAATAAAATGCACAACGCTGTGTGTGGGTTTTTAAGTTTGAAAAAAAAATGAAAATAAATGCACAACGCTGTGTGTGTTTTTAAGTTTTGAAAAAAAAAATGAAAATACAATGCCACAATACGCTGTTGTGGTTTTTAAGTTTTGAAAAAAAAAATTTAAATAAATACACAACGCTGTGTGTGGTTTTTTTAAGTTTTGAAAAAAAAAATATTTAAATAAATGCACAACGCTGTGTGTGGTTTTTAAGTTTTTTGAAAAAAAAATGAAACATAAATGCACAACGCTGTGTGTGGTTTTTAAGTTTTGAAAAAAAAAATGAAAATAAATGCACAACGCGTGTGGGTTTTTAAGTTTTGAAAAAAAAAAATTTGGGTGAAAAAAAATAAATGCACAACGCTGTGTGGTGGTTTTTTAAGTTTTGAAAAAAAAATATGAAAATAAATGCACAACGCTGTGTGGTGGTTTTTAAGTTTTGAAAAAAAAAATTTAAAATAAATGCACACGCTGTGTGTTGGTTTTTTTAAGTTTTGGAAAAAAAAAAATTTAAATAAATCACAACGCTGTGTGTGGTTTTTAAGTTTTGAAAAAAAATGAAAATAATGCACAACGCTGTTGGTGGTTTTTAGTTTGAAAAAAAAAAATTTTAAATAAAATGCACAAACGCTGTGTGTGGTTTTTTAAGTTTTGAAAAAATAAAATGAAAATAAATGCACAACGCTGTGTGTGGTTTTTAAGTTTTGAAAAAAAAAATGAAAATAAATGCACAACGCTGTGTGTGGTTTTTAAGTTTTGAAAAAAAAAAAAAAAATAAATGCACCAACGCTGTGTGTGGTTTTTTTTAAGTTTTGAAAAAAAAAAATTTAAATAAATGCACAACGCTGTGTGTGGTTTTTTTAAGTTTTGAAAAAAAAAATTTAAATAAATGCACAACGCTGTGTGTGGTTTTTAAGTTTTGAAAAAAAAAATTTAAATAAATGCACAACGCTGTGTGTGGTTTTTAAGTTTTGAAAAAAAAAATTAAAAATAAATGCACAATGCAACGGCTGTGTGTGTTTTTTAAGTTTTGAAAAAAAAAATGAAATATGCACAACGCTGTGTGTTGGTTTTAAGTTTTGAAAAAAAAAAATTTAAATAAATGCAACAACGCTGTGTTGGTTTTTAAGTTTTGAAAAACAAAATTTAAATAAATGCACAACGCTGTGTTGGTTTTTAAGTTTTATGTTTTAAAAAAAAAAATTAAAATTAAATAAATGCACAACGCTGTGTGTGGTAAGTGAAAAAAAAAAAAAATAAAATAAATGCCACAACGCCTGTTAAAAAAAAAATTTTTTAAGTTGAAAAAAAAAAAATAAATAAAGCACAACGCTGTGTGTTGGTTTTTAATTTTTGAAAAAAAAAAATGAAAATAAATGCACAACGCTGTGTGTGGTTTTTAAGTTTTGAAAAAAAAAATTTAAATAAATGCACAACGCTGTGTGTGGTTTTTTAAGTTTTGAAAAAAAAATTTAAATAAATGCACAACGCTGTGTGTGTTTTTAAGTTTTTGAAAAAAAAAATGAAATAAATGCACAACGCTGTGTGTGGTTTTTAAGTTTTGAAAAAAAAAATTAAAATAATGCACAACGCTGTGTGTGGTTTTTAAGTTTTTAAAAAAAAAAATTTAAATAAATGCACAACGCTGTGTGTGGTTTTTAAGTTTTGAAAAAAAAAATTTAAATAAATGCACAACGCTGTGTGTGGTTTTTAAGTTTTGAAAAAAAAAATGAAAATAAATGCACAACGCTGTGTGTGGTTTTTAAGTTTTGAAAAAAAAATGAAAATAAATGCACAACGCTGTGTGTGGTTTTTAAGTTTTGAAAAAAAAAAATGAAAATAAATGCACAACGCTGGATGTGGTTTTTAAGTTTTGAAGAAATAAAAAAAAAATAAAGTAAATGCACAACCCTGGATGCGGTTTTCAAGTTTTGAAAAAAAATATAAAATAAATGCACAACGCTGGATGCGGCTTTTAAGTTTTGAAAAAAAAAAAATTGCACAACGCTGGATGTGGTTTTTAAGTTTTGAAAAAAGATTAGAAAAAAAACCTTTCAATTGTAAAACCTTGGATTTCAAACTTAATCTTATTACAGTAAAACATAAAACTATAAAACTAAGTATCAAAAATATGCTATAGGACTGACAAAAAAATAAATAAATAAAAATCACCTTGGCTTGCTTGAATGATAACTAAAATATGGAATTAAAGTCGTAGAATCTACGATCCAATCTAGAACGAAACGTTCCATTAAATGAGAGGACAACTGACCTACCGAATCTGTATGTAAGCGCTCTGTGCTCCACAAAATTTGAGCTAAAAACAGTCTGAAGCTACTGAAGCGAACTGTCTCCGTTCAATAATTATATTTAATGATGACGTGGTTTGAAATAAAAAGGTGTGCCAAGTACATAATTGCATGTATGATGAGGCAAAAGGTTAAGAATCTCGCAAGTAGAGAGTAATGTAAGACGGCAAACTGACAGAATGGCCGAATAATTCGGATTTCTGCTTAAACAGAAGGAGACCTAAAATGCAACAAGTAGAGTTAGAAAGAAATGGCCTCTCTATCCAGACACGAGTGGCAGACGGAGGCGAATCGAGCAGCGTATGAAAAAGGTTAGATGGCGATGCTGGTGAGGGTTTTATGATGGAGTCACATAAAGCCAATCTTTGATGGAGTAACGGGCTTGCATCAGAAATTCATTGTTATTCTGATTTGTTAAGCCACCCTCTTAGACAACAACGCATTTCACTAAAATATTTACACAAACGAACGCCAGCCTTGTTTTTTATAATCCCATAATTGGATACCAATTCCGACTTACGTCATTCCATTACATTTGCTTTTTTTAAACCAAAATGTCAGCAATTTGTAACTGAGCAAAAAAAAAATTAATATATATATATCCAAAC
Organism: Macrobrachium nipponense; assembly: GCF_015104395.2. NCBI lineage: Eukaryota > Metazoa > Arthropoda > Malacostraca > Decapoda > Palaemonidae > Macrobrachium > Macrobrachium nipponense. The sequence continues at coordinate 37,768,333 of NC_061089.1, forward strand.
ATGTTGCGCACAAAGACAAAACTAAACAGTACTCAACTGCATCGAACCCAGGTGCGGACTGAAGGCCGTAATCAGAAAACTTCAAGGATATGCACAAGGTCATGTGTTGAGGGACATGTTCTGTTTAATATACTATTATACTGCAAAAGGTACAGTGACAATAGGACAGAACAACTTTGTTGACCCTTTTTCACGTTACTGAAATAAGTGATCTGTTGCACATATGTGCTCGTCAGTCTATCGCTGTTACATCACACCCTCACACCAACTGTGACTCTGCAGGAGGACTTCAGGAAAAAATTGACAGAATAAAAAAAATGGATCTGAAGAGTCACTTCTGTTAATCCCAGTACGCACAATCATCTCGAGTCTTCGCTGTCCTGAACATTTCATAGGACTTCCATCTATATCAACACAACAACATTTCATAGGACTTCCATCTATATCAACACAACATCATTTCATAGGACTTCCATCTATATCAACACAACAAACCTAAATATAATCCAATTGTACACAAAACAGCTGTCCTACGTTCATGTATTTCTCAATTGCAACCGATATCAAGGAATGGGCTAACGGCCAGCTGCGCTGAAAGGGAATTTAAAGGACACACATCTGGAGGTACAGTTCCTTTCCTGCAAGACATTGCAAAGAAATGTTATTTCTAAAACTCTGAACTACCAACAATAACCAATCAATTACCTTTGCGTTCCAATCCCTTAAAACATCCCATTATCATCAGTCATGAACACAAACAATTTTAATCTGTATCCTGAGAGATTCTTACAAATTCAACCTGTATCCTGAGAGATTCTAACAAATTTAACCTGTAACCTGTGAGATTCTAACAAATTTAACCTGTATCCTGAGAGATTCTAATAAATTTAACCTGTATCCTGAGAGATTCTAACAAATTTAACCTGTATCCTGAGAGATTCTAACAAATTTACCCTGTATCCTGAGAAATTCTAACAAATTTAACCTGTATCCTGAGAGATTCTAACAAATTTAACCTGTATCCTGAGAGATTCTAACAAATTTAACCTGTATCCTGAGAGATTCTAACAAATTTAACCTGTATCCTGAGAGATTCTAACAAATTCAACCTGTATCCTGAGAGATTCTAACAAATTTAACCTGTAACCTGTATCCTGAGAGATTCTAACAAATTTAACCTGTAACCTGTATCCTGAGAGATTCTAACAAATTTAACCTGTATCCTGAGAGATTCTAACAAATTTAACCTGTATCCTGAGAGATTCTAACAAATTTAACATGTATCCTGAGAGATTCTAACAATTTAACTGTATCCTGAAGAGATTCTAACAAATTTAACCTGTATCCTGAGAGATTCTAACAAATTTAACCTGTATCCTGAGAGATTCTAACAAATTTAACCTGTAACCTGAGAAATTCTAACAAATTTAACCTGTATCCTGAGAGATTCTAACAAATTTAACATGTATCCTGAGAGATTCTAACAAATTTAACCTGTATCCTGAGAGATTCTAACAAATTTAACCTGTATCCTGAGAGATTCTAACAAATTTAACCTGTATCCTGAGAGATTCTAACAAATTCAACCTGTATCCTGAGAGCTTCTAACAAATTTAACCTGTAACCTGAGAGATTCTAACAAATTCAACCTGTATCCTGAGAGATTCTAACAAATTTAACCTGTATCCTGAGAGATTCTAACAAATTCAACCTGTATCCTGAGAGATTCTAACAAATTTAACCTGTATCCTGAGAGATTCTAACAAATTTAACCTGTATCCTGAGAGATTCTAACAAATTTAACCTGTATCCTGAGAGATTCTAACAAATTCAACCTGTATCCTGAGAGATTCTAACAAATTTAACCTGTATCCTGAGAGATTCTAACAAATTTAACCTGTAACCTGAGAGATTCTAACAAATTTACCCTGATTCCTGAGAGATTCTAACAAATTTAACCTGTAACCTGAGAGATTCTAACGAATTTAACCTGTATCCTGAGAGATTCTAACAAATTTAACCTGTAACCTGAGAGATTCTGACAAATTTAACCTGTATCCTGAGAGATTCTAATAAATTTACCCTGTATCCTGAGAGATTCTAACAAATTTAACCTGTATCCTGAGAGATTGTAACAAATTTAACCTGTATCCTGAGAGATTCTAACAAATTTAACCTGTAACCTGAGAGATTCTAACGAATTTAACCTGTATCCTGAGAGATTCTAACAAATTTAACCTGTAACCTGAGAGATTCTGACAAATTTAACCTGTATCCTGAGAGATTTAATAAATTTACCCTGTATCCTGAGAATTCTAACAAATTTACCCTGTATCCTGAGAGATTCTAACAAATTTAACCTGTATCCTGAGAGATTCTAACAAATTTAACCTGTATCCTGAGAGATTCTAACAAATTTAACCTGTAACCTGAGAATTCTAACAAATTTAACCTGTATCCTGAGAATTCTAACAAATTTAACCTGTATCCTGAGAGATTCTAACAAATTTAACCTGTATCCTGAGAGATTCTAACAAATTTAACCTGTATCCTGAGAGATTCTAACAAATTTAACCTGTATCCTGAGAATTCTAACAAATTTTCACCTGTATCCTGAGAATTCTAACAAATTTAACCTGTATCCTGAGAGATTCTAACAAATTTAACCTGTATCCTGAGAGATTCTAACAAATTTAACCTGTAACCTGAGAGATTCTAACGAATTTAACCTGTATCCTGAGAGATTCTAACAAATTTAACCTGTAACCTGAGAGATTCTAACGAATTTAACCTGTATCCTGAGAGATTCTAACAAATTTAACCTGTAACCTGAGAGATTCTGACAAATTTAACCTGTATCCTGAGAATTCTAACAAATTTACCCTGTATCCTGAGAGATTCTAACAAATTTAACCTGTATCCTGAGAGATTCTAACAAATTTACCCTGTATCCTGAGAGATTCTAACAAATTTACCCTGTATCCTGAGAGATTCTAACAAATTTAACCTGTATCCTGAGAGATTCTAACAAATTTAACCTGTATCCTGAGAGATGCTAATAAATCATTTATGGGAACGCGGTTCACAAGGAATAAGAAAAAAACATCAATAACAGTGAATTTTCATAGGTTCGTGAAAAAGCTTTAAGCAATAACTTTGGGAAACAACACTGCCCCAATAAGACAATTTTTGCTCATGGCAGGAGACTCTCCAAAACACATCTAAAAACTCGCATTCATTATGAAACCCATCATAACAAAATCTCAATATATTACAAAAGAAACAAAAGGGAGAAGCAACCGAAGAGCGAATTACCTCCTCTAACACTAGCACATTTCTATTTTACAACCAAACCATTGTTTTACAAGTTCAAGGTACAGCAACGTTAATATACCACGAAAATAAGGAAAACTAAAACTTGCTTATTTCGCAATAATAACGGAAAAAATATTTAAGTATCAGACTCCTTAAAATCAACTCCACTGTTTCTTTGCCCCATCTCACCTCCACATTCATTGAAACACGTCAATAAAGTTTTGAAAGGCATTGTAGACAGACATGAACTGAAGAAGCACAAGGAATATACAGACACGCTTGCTTCGTTGGTGGAGGCAACGAAGAGCACAGACTCTTAAGTCCAGGATGAACCGCTTTCGGCTGCTTTAGCACGAAGGTAAGAGAGAGGGAGGAAGAGGAGTAGACAGCAATAAGCCTACGGCAAAACTCAAGAGAGAAAGCATGCCCGGAAGCTACGTCTTCCTACTCGCTCAACATATTCTCTCTCTCTCTCTCTCTCTCTCTCTCTCTCTCTCTCTCTCTGGAAGCTACGTCTTCCTACTAGCTCAACATATTCTCTCTCTCTCTCTCTCTCCATTATTTTAATGCAGCCAGACAAAAATGCATCTAAAGTATTTTGTAATTTGGCTTCATTTACACATCCTCACATATACTGCAAGTACAAGAGCTTAATTAAATATCCATCATACATAAACAAACACAGTGTAACTTAATGCTTGTACACTATAGGCACGATCTTGATTATACATATATGCTCATAAGAACAAATATGCTGTGTTTGTGCATACTCCTGAATACATACGCAATTGCACTTAGCACTTGTACTTAAAACAATTTCAGGTATACACGAGTCCTACGAGTATGCAACGGAGAAGGTTTCGTGTATTGACACATAAAAGATTCTCTAGACAAGCACGATATGAAGAACACATACACATATAAAAATATACGTATACAGGAATGCACGGTCAGAAGCATACACAAACAAAAAATCTTATATGCTGGAGCATTTCTAATAACAATATTTCTAACAATAACAGGCATTACTCCTCTGCATGGCGAAGGAGAGCTCACGGTTGAGTTACCAGGGGTCTTCCTCCACCACAGGTTTTCCCATCCCTTCTCTTTCACTCACTTGCACTGTTTACAGGCTAAGACTGGCCCGCTGCCCGATGAAAAACGTGTCTGCAACAGCGGAACCTTTTGTAAAAAGGCCTGTCCAAAAATCTGATAAATCTGGTCAATCTTAACGAAATAGCTCAGACACACACACACACTATATATCACTATATATATATATATATATATATATATATATATATATATATATATATATATGTGTGTGTGTGTGTGTGTGTGTGTGTATATATATTTATATATATATATATATATATATATATATATATATATATATATATATATATACATACAACATACATAAGTGTATACAAAATCAGCATCTCAATACAAACTTATTTCCTTTGGTTATTGCGAAAAGTCGTCAAGAAAATACTAGAGAGGAAACTTTTCGTGAATGCAAAAAGGAAAATTCGATGCTGTAAGAAATCGCGTGAAGGAAATCAACCGATAAAGGATTCGAGAACCGGGCGGGGACAGGTTGCTGGAACCGACGTATGCAATTAGCGAAAGAACACCACCAATATAAAACATAATAAGATTTCAGAAAATATACCTATAACCACCTCAGATAATTTTGCACAAAGATTACGGGTGTTTTACATGGCCCGTCGAAGAGGGGTGTGTTACCGAAGGAATGGGGGAAAAGAACTTCACGATTCACTTATTATTATTATTATTATAATTATTATTATTATTATTATTGTTGTTGTTGTTTTTCATCTTAGAATAAAACCAAATACCCATTAACCTTGCTTAGCGAACTCTGACTGAATACACCAGGCTAAAGTTAACAAACACACACACACGCATTATATATATACACACAAAAATACAAAATAAAAATACATTATTTTCGTCAAAGTGCCAAGATAGGTTAGATGATACTCAAAATGTTTTAAGCTTTGAGTTTCATCTAACCTGTCTCGGCACTTATTTTGACGAAAATGATGAATTTTTATTTTATTACGAAAATCGAGATCATGAACTGACATGGAGATCAGGACATTCAGCGGTAAGGTGTAGTGATTTCCATATCGCCTCGAAAAGCATTTTAGTATGAGAAAATGAACAAAGAAGAAAATAAACGTACTACACATATTTAAAAGAATAATAATAATTATTATTATTTCAGTAGATGAAACCTATTCACATGGAACAAGCATAAAGGGGCCATTAACTTGAAATACAAGCTTCCAAAGAATGTCAGTTTCAACCTCCCACAGCAGACCCCACACTGACGCAGTAATTGATCATGAATACAGAGCCAGTTATTTTTTTAACGCCCTGGGGGAGGCGCGAACCCGCGACATCTTAGCGGCATACCACAACACTTACAACTACTATACCACCGGACCAGCTCAAACCACGACAAACTCATGCAATGGACCCCGTAGGAAGTGGCGGATGTTGGGAATGATGATGATGATGATACAGACAGTAATACAGAAATACACGACAGCCAGAGAGCCAAAACAATGCCTGATAATCTAAAAAAAAAAAAAAAAAAAAAAAAAAAAAAAAAAAAAAAAAAAAAAAAAAAAAAAAAAAACACCAACGGATAATGATTAGAACAAGTCAAATAAAAACCTAACGAATTAAAAATTATATTAATTGACAAATCTCCAGCCTTAAGAAACCGCACTGGACCGAGACAAAACCACGTTACCTAACCCGGTCTCAATATCATTCACGAGGGAGAAAACTCATCCAAACGAGAATCATTTAATATTATTCAAGACATATGCACAGTTACGTTCATAAAAACATAGGTACTATTACACACACACACACCCAATAAATATGCTCGCTCTCTCTCTCTCTCTCTCTCTCTCTCTCGTCTCTCTCTCTATATTATTATATATATATCATATATATATATAATATTATATATATAATATATAGTACATGTATTAGTGTATGTATATGATATAATATATATAATAATGTTATACATACATATTATTTTCCCCCGAAAAACCCAAATAGGAAAAGGCCGAGATAGAGAGAGAGAGGTCAGGCCAGGGTGCAGAGCGCGTGGGCGTGTATGTAGGGAAGGGAAAGAGGTGGGTCAGTTCCTGGTGCAGACATCCTGCTGCAGGGTCCGACTTTTGGGCAGCTCTTCCCCGCCCCTCCCCTCCCCGGGACCCTAAAGGTCACCTTTGTTACGGCAACGCAAGCCACTTAAAACGGAGGGTGGATTTTCCTTTTACTCGTCATCGATGGTGGAGAAAAGTGAAAGAAATGTCGCAGTTATATAAATAGAAATAGAAATGTAAACTGTGTATTCAAACACAAGTACGTGTTTGTGTGTATGTATATAAATATATATGTATATGTATATATCTATGTATGTATGTATGTATGTATTATATATATATGTATATATATATAATCATTCAATTCTCTTCATATATGATGTGTTTGTGATTGGTCGGTTTAGATTAGGACGGCAATATGCCAGCATGTCGCCTTGACCAAAGGAAGATCCTAAGTCAGGAAAGGTGTCAAAAGGCCATAACAAAGCCTAGTGTGGACCCCTAAACTCAGCCCATGACCGTGTTCTAAGGAATATGAGATGTCTTCTGGCCAAAGCATTACGCTGTCATTTATCCAAAATACCAACTTCCACAAATTTCACTACTTACAATATAAACCAAAATTAATAGAAGCATTTCAAGAGTGAAAATTCATTCATTCCTAAAAACTGAAAGCTATTTTTGAAACATGATTTATAACTCGTACAACAGTGCCTCTCCTTATCATTCTATATATTTTCATAGCTTTTTCTAGCATACAAAAAGAAATTCTCCAACCTTGCATTTACCTTCTTCATTCACGAAATTTAAAAGTTAATCTTGAAATTCATGATTAAATAAAACATTCACGCCTAATACTGACATAAAGTTAACAGTCACTCGAGCAAGAATTAACTGCAAATTTCTCTCCTTTGCTTCATGACGAATAAATTCAAAATTTACTTTACTGATCAATTTCTACTTTGTAATTCCCACCACAATCATCCACTCTCTCTCTCTCTCTCTCTCTCTCTCTCTCTCTCTCTCAGTGTCTGTGAGAACCGAACAATTTGTGCGGGTTTCTTTCTTAGTTGAAAAAATTGAAAGATGACCAGATAACGCTTGGCGCAGAGAGAGAGAGAGAGAGAGAGAGAGAGAGAGAGAGAGAGAGAGAGAGAGAGAGAATTTCCTTTCGTGCAGTTTATCAGAGCATCATTAATGATGACCTTACATCATATACATGCACTGAGAGAGAGAGAGAGAGAGAGAGAGAGAGAGAGAGAGAGAGAGAGAGAATGTAAACACCTACAGGTTATGTGGAGATATGCGTCTTTGGGCACAACAGTCACAGCAATTCGACTACCCGAACCATTTGTTTGTCTGTCTGTCTGTGTGTCAGTCAGTCCGCCCGAGAGCGTGCACGGATGCGTGTGAACCTTAACTTCTTTTTCGGCCACTTCAGGTCCCTCACAAAGGCCGCTCCACACCAAGAGTACAAGAGATACAACAATGACTCTACCCCTTTCCCTGACCTTTCGACTTCTCTCTCTCTCTCTCTCTCTCTCTCTCTCTCTCTCTCTCTCTCTCTCTGTATATACACATACGTTGTTCGTGAGCTAAAGAGGGAAAGGCACAACACATAACAATTACGCTACATTATTGGCTAGTTTGTTTTAAATAGTCAAGCATCTCTATTACTATTATATAACAATATTATCGTCATTATTATATTATATTATTAAACGGTAGGGTGTGTGAAATTTACATAACACGTAAAAAATTGTTCAATTAATAAGACGTCACAACAAAAAGAAGAGTAAACAAGACTTTTGGGCGAGGCTGCTATGCACAGTATTTAGGTTAGGTTAAGTGATTCACTCGGCAACGGTAACTCTAACTCCGGGTAATAACTTCCCCCGTGATTCGTGGAATCTAAATCACTTCTCATGAAACAATCTGCGATGACATGTTGTCAAAATGACGAGAGAGAGAGAGATAATCTGGTGCTCCTTTGGCTTGTTATCTAAGCGTTACCTCCGAGGTGTTATATAGTACTAATCATGGCGGAAGCTTAATGGGACGCCGTGTTCCTATATTGTGGTCGACAAATTATATTAATAAACGATATCTTTAATCCCCAAGGGGCTAGTAGGCTAGTACTAAATACGACGTCCCACTAAGCTTCCGCCATCTTAAGTACAATAGTAGATTCACATCAACCGTGCATCTGATGTCTAGTCCAGTCCCTTACGACGCTCCTGATTGGCTGTTGATAAGCCAATCACAGGGCTGGAATCTCTCAGTCTCTCTTGGTAGTTCAAGTAGGCAGGATGTATGCTCCACCTCTCTTGAGGGATACGTCTTTCAAAAGTATCCCTCAGGAGAGGTGGAACATACATCCTCCCTATGTGAACTAAAGAATGCTGGTTTGCGAGGAGCGATCAAACCCTTCCTAAATTCCATCCCAGGAGCGAACACACTCACGTACGCAAAGACGGGAGAGAAACTGTTAACTCTTTGAGCAAAACTATTTTTTTAAATCAATTTTTTCTTATACTTGCGGAACTTAATGAAAGGCAAAACGGACTTCTCTCTGCGCAATAACCGCAACGACTTGAGAAACTAAATGAGTCGTCTAGGCAAACTTCCCCTGAAGCGAAGAGCTATATGAGCTTACGAAAGCTCCAGTTAACAACGTCAGTTATATAATGCCTAGAAGGGAAGTTCATTGCGTGGATTTAGAGAACGAGAGATGATGGCCAACACACAAGTAAATGGTCTAAGCGGAAACTTTTGACATCCATTCCCACAAGAGACGAAGAAAAAGGAACAACACTTCTTTCCACAGAGATTATTTACTAAATAAATAGACAAGCTTCTCCATACTAGAGATACAGTGAAATCCCGTTGCTTGGTATTAGAAAGAGGTGCTTTGAGCAATAATCAAGTGTTTTATTTTTTTTACCTTAATGACTTGAGTAACAAAATTTTTTTGTGTTACATTCCCAACAGCAGCTGAACTAGAACCAAGATAAATCACCCGCCCTGCGTATACAGTTACATACAAATGTTTATAACTTGGAATATGAGGTGCCTTTTAAGAAGACTTAAGTAACTAGCAACAATATAACATAAAATTAACTTTGGGAACCAACTCATTTTGGCTGAAAAGGAAACTTGGCGGCCCACAAGAATGAAAGTGCAGTTAGAATATTCGAAATAATGGAGTCGTTGCCATATAACTGCAAAAGACAAAAGCGAGCGTCTAAAGGAAAAATGATGCTGACGTCACGCAACATTTGGTCAAGACCCGCTAATGTATAGGTGCATTTGTCCATGTCGGTCAGGTATTACGTTTTCTACGAAAATATGTCTGGGGTGATATCACTTCATAAGTTTCCTCCTTCAATAAGGAAAAAGGATCAGTTATTGTTTCACTAATTAACGCTAATTATAGATGTCACTTTCAAGACTACACCAAAACAGATGGTAAATCCTCTATTGCTAATATTTCCTTAGTAATAGCACCAGTCCTTGGAGACTAGACTAAACAGTCCCAGAATGACGTGGAACAGAGGAGGCCTCTCTAACTGACTTTAGCCCCACAATCATATGAGGAAAAAACCGACGTTGGATAGAATGGCCGAGCAGTGTCTTGAGGGAAAGAGGTGTGAACGTGGCAGTGACATGAATGGGAGAAACCCTCTACACCGCCATTCATAAAAAGCAGAATTGGAGCGAAACGGGGGCAGCAGCAGCAGCAGCAGCAGCAGCAGCAGCACGGCCGCCGCCGCCGCCGCCGTCGGGAAGACAATGTGTCTGTGATCCAGCGTGAAAATGCCAAGCTCGGTCCTCACGTTTTCTCCATTAACAACAAAAAGGGTGGAAACATGTTACACCCACATTTACGCTTCAACGCACGCACTTGTGTTTGTGCGTGCACACACGCACGGAGAAAGATAAAATAAAAATAAAAATGGCACATGCAAGCACAGAAAGAGCCAAACACAGAAACTCTTACTGAAATAAATACTTTAGTTCACTGAAACTGGATATGAAAAAAAAGCATCTATAAACAGATCAGTCAACTCCATAACCTCATTATTATTATTATTATTATTATTATTATTATTATTATTATTATTATTATTATTATACGAAAAACCAAATTTGCATAGACAGGTTGGTATCAAGTTCAAACAGGAGAATCTCCATAAACAAAATAACAGTCACACTTCACGAAACCAGGAGTAAAACATCTGCGGGCATAACACAGAAAAGCATTACCTTACCTCGCGAATAACTAAACACTAACATCAACATTAACTAATCGAATAACGAACATCAGACTGATCAAGCTAAGAGAATTAACACTTGAATGAACAGACTGTGACAGTATCTAACACACAAATGAGAAACTTGCAAAAAGAAAACGTTAGGCTAAGAAAATACCGAAACATACGAACTTACAAAACAGATATAGTAGATTCACATCAACCGTGCATCTGATGTCTAGGCCAGTCCCTTACGACGCTCCTGATTAGCTGTTGATAAGCCAATCACAGAGCTGGAAACTCTGTCTCGAGAGAGTTCACAGACGCAGAATGTATGTTCAACCTCTCCGGAATGATATTTTTGAAAGACCTACATCCTGCTTGTGTGAACTCTCTCGAGAGACTGAGAGTTTCCAGCCCTGTGATTGGCTTATCAACAGACAATCAGGAGCGTCGTAAGGGACTGGCCTAGACATCAGATGCACGGTTGATGTGAATCAACTATAGTGAGGAACAGGATTACTTTTGAGAACAAGTGACGCTGAAAGAACATGTTTCGTGAGTACTGAACACAGAACTGATTAAATTAAGAGAGGCAACAGAATAGAGACCAGAGGGATTAATAACAAGGAACAATAACAAATTCCACAGTGGAAGGATCTTGCCAGATAGTAGAGTGGACAGACAGATGCAGTATGTTGCACCTTCGGTTACTGCAACCTAGGTGCCTTTCATCCATACAAGATATACGATATATCAGTATATTTCATTTCCTAGATAAATTTAATCTTAACAAAACTGTTCAAAGCAGACTTTCTCATTACTAAATGGAAAATGGGAGTAATGAATACGTTCTTATATCACAAACTGAAAGGGATGAAATGTCTGTGTTCAATGACACCAAAAGTGCAAAACTCATTCACCTTAAAACTATTCCACTTTATGGTTTCTAAAACTCATAAATAGTCTTACAAAACGTTTCACAACAAGACTACAAAAAGCCAGGCAAGAACCGAAGTTATCGTATGCAAACTGCCACACGCTAATGAAAAAACAGCATCGTAACAAAGAGCAATGAGGTAAGACCCAAACAAAGGGGTTTGGAAACGTGAGTTGTGTGTGTGTGTGTGTGTGTGTGTGTGAGCGCGCAAGACCGAACCAAGACTGCATATTGCCAAACTGCCGTGATTGATCCTGTGGTCAGGGAAGTCTTGCCGAAAAAAAGGAGGGGAGGGGGGGGGGGATGAGTATTTATGAAAAGCTCAAACTATCGATGGCAAGAAACTGAGAGAAAATTGGTACTTAATGTGTAGCTATTTGGATGTGCATGCATGTTTGCAAAATCAACGAATATATTCTCGAGATAATTGCTTCAGTAACGAGAAGGCCGAATTCGACTCCCAAGCGAGGCGCAGTAATTAATCCGGTTAAATCCC
>NC_061089.1:37785494-37905494 GCF_015104395.2 Macrobrachium nipponense
AATGGAAACTAAAGCGGGACTCCGAGTACACATTACTCACATGCAAATTACCCTTTTGGCTTCGTCATGACGACAAAAGAGAATGACAATCATTCAAGTTGAAACAGGGGCTGGGAAATCTCTGGAACAAGAGTATTCATCACAAGATAATTTTGGTTATCTTCCTCCAACATCCGATGGGATAAACTGCGCCATTTCAGTGTCTTGATGCTAATGCTGTGTTTGTTGATATTCTTCCTCTTCTGACAGCGCAGCATCTGTCACTGTGAACACTGGTTTCTATATACATACATACATACATACATACATACCTATATTATATATATATATATATATATATATATAATTATATATGTAGATATATATTTATATATATATATATATAATAAAAGAAAAGAGGAAAGATGCATACACGGCCGAAAGATTAACGAAATCCAAACATGTATATTTTCATACCTAGAGATGAAGATAAGGACAGTAAAAGAATTCAATCGCAATAAAAATGTTCGAGTTCCGAAGAGACTAAATCCAAAACTAAATGAGGTACATACATACAAACGGTGAAGCAGGGCAAGACATAGTTACTGCATATTAATAAAAATGCCCACTAGACACGTGATATAAACTTAACCTAGGTTCTTTCTCCCCCCCCCCTCTCTCTCTCTCCATCTCTCTCTCTCCCCCCTATCTCTCGTCTCTCTCTCATCACTCTTCCAATCTCTCTCGCTCTCTCGCCTCAGTTCTCTCCTCCAAGGCGCATCTCTCTCTCTCTCTCTTCTCTCTCTCTCCAAGATGCAATTTATTTTACATAAATCTCTGAAGCTGACTCGCCTCTGCAGTTCTCATGCCCTCTCCGGCATCTCATCCATATGCCCGCCTGTCCAACTGTTTATCGAGGCCTGGTCTTCGTTCACCTGACTGTGACCCGGACTGTTAAGGGGAGCAAACATTCGTATTCATAATCTGATATTAACCTCCTTAACTTAACAATGCCACAAGCACTTTGTCTTCATCTGTCTCGGCACCCCATGAGACCCTGTGTGTGTGTGTGTGTGTGTGTGTGTGTGTGTGTGTGTGTGTGTGTGTATCTTCCCTCTCATGACGCAACTAGTGGAGAGACGTGCAGCACCTTAAACGCATCACATTATAACCTCCACTGCAAGCAATCTCTCCTGACTTAGAGGACCCCAAAGGCAGGAACTTTATGGAAGGGGGAAGGGGGTTATCTGACACCAAACTGGCGCGGCGGGGGCGGGGCGTGGGCAAAAAGGAAGCATCGACTGCTCTCGCCCATCATCACCTCTGACCCTGGATTACAACAAAAGACTAGAGTATTCCACGAACAAATCCACACCCCCCATTCCTTTGACCTTTAAATTATAATTCCTCCTCCTCTCCTTACCGCAATAATAATAATAATAATAATTAATAATGATAACAATAATGGCTTTACTTAAACATAATTTTGAAAGAAACCTATTTTAACTACACCACAAAAACATTACAGATTGCATTCTTCGAGATATTACCCAATTTATGAAAAAAAATAATAATTACAGCATTTACTGCAACAGCTACAAAATACACATACATCAATATAACAATAATTCTCAATAATCCAAAGGTGAAAGTCAACCAAAAAAAAACATATCTTAAAAGTAAATAGCAAAATGGCTCGACATCCCATCAAATAACCTGGGGGAAAAAAAAGAATGGAAAAAGTTACTTATGAGAGCAGCATGCCAACACGTTGCAACTAATATCATTGGTTGCAAGGTCGATTGCTCATACTTGAGCGTGACAGTGGCGTGGAAGAGACGGAGGATTACCGTTATCATCGCTGCGATTGGTGAGTTTTTATTGCTATCGTGATTCGACGACCAAAATAAAAATTTCCAGTTATTATTTGCGTTTCGCAGCAAAATATATCACGTATTAATCATGCCAAAGCATTACAATCAATGTAAATTGATAGAATTTCAACACCAGCGTAAGGAGAGAACTTCATTTTTTTAAGTAGCCATGAGTGCAACATTCCCGTCTTCACCAAAAAACACTAGTAGAACTTATAGAAAGAGATATGACATCATGATTTATAATTTTTCAATGTGACACGTTCCAGTACCTACGTAAGGTGACGGAACTTTGATGAGGCTTCTAAAATGTCCGTGAATAATGTTAACAAAATATCTAAGGGCAAACTAGTACCTTGAAAAAAATGCTAATTTCTAAACCGAAATAAAAAAAAAATACACACCATGACTGGACAAAACGATATGAATATGCAAAGACAAGCTGACATCCCCGAACACAAAACTTAGGAGTGGAAAGTTTCCCAATAATTTGAGAGTCAAGTTATAGACTAAATTTTATAATATCCCAGGCACCATAAAGACGTCAGGTCTCTGCACAAAATATGAGAGTAGGTAAAGGTGCTCGAGAAGATCATGCAGAAACCATCGGGTACAAAAACAAAAGCAGAGGCGGCTTCTGGTCTAAAGTCAGGGGGTCAATCTTTATCCCTGATGGTGCTAAGATGTCCCACAAACATTCAAGTCATTGGGTACAGTGGTTTTCTAGTCCCGTTATCACAATGATGGCATGCAAATCTAACTCCCACACAAGCGAAATATGTTGTGTCCATAAGGAATTCCCTTAAGCCCAGAGAATACAGTGGCATTTAAAAAAAAGAAAGAAAAAAAATATATATGATATATATAGGTATATTGTTATATATATAATGAAAATATATATATATAATACATATATATATTAATAATATATTATATTATAATCTAATATAATAATATATAATATATATATATATATGTATAATATATGTATATATATATATATATATATATATATATATATATATATATATATACATATACATATATATATATATATATATAGATATATATATTATATATATATATAATAATACAGCAAAAGTCATCCTGTTCTTAAAGAGGTGCTGTGGCACAAAGGGAATACGGTCCTCAGAGAAAGACTAAAATAGCTTGACTTAATAAATTGGTTCTGAATCTATAAAGAATAGCATTCGAGTATCAACCGGCCTCATAAAGCCCCACCATTCACTCCTAGAATGTGGAAATCTTTCTCCTTTTCCCGCATTATGTAGCCTACTTCTTGTTGAGAAGCTGGTTTGATATCAGTTAAGAAGGAAGATCCATGAACATTTTCTTTCCTTGCAGAAAACGAGGCTGATTTAGAGCAGCCATTCATGCCTTAGTCTCTTCGCCATAAAAAAAGAAATAACTAGAATACCAAAATTATCAGATGCCATCGCACTGCGTTAAAGTCAGTTTTCTAGTCCACAGGCTTGATGAACAGATCTTCACCTGAGTATGAAATTCCAAGGTGAGATGGTCTCAACAACAACAACAACAACAAGACACACACCTGATTTGCAAGACCCAATTCTGCCCAGAATCAGTAGGTTTTCAACCCCTTGGATTCTGGAACAGAGACTAATTTTTTATCATTATATCAGGGAGTCCTAAAATCCATTTGGGGGGGGGGGGCGCTAAATACATTCAGAATTAACGGACTTTAATTGTGTATATCAGTTCTCTAAAACATCACTAAGAAATGAATGATGGATCAAGAATTTAAGGCAAGACTTAAATCTCAGTTTAAGAGCAGCATTGCTCACATAATAATATCTTTACACTCAATGTCTATCACTTTCAAATATTAAAGCTTTGAGAGTACTAAATATTAAGGATAAAAAGAATAACCTGATGATGATGTTGATGTTGATGCTGAGAGAGAGAGAGAGAGAGAGAGAGAGAGAGAGAGAGAGAGAGAGAGAGTCACGTACAGGGCCAATAATCACGGAGAAGCAGATGAAAAGACAATATATAAGACAATGAATCTGCTACAGGGCCAGAGCTGATCACATGCGAGAGATAGCGGTGTGCAGAAAGGTACCAGATGGTATGAGACAGCGGCGGTCGACAGTGGTGGCTGTGTGATGGAAGCAGCGGCACTCCAGAAACGCAATTACACAGCCCACAAACGGTGCAGTAATTAAAATCGGGAAAAAAAAATAACTACAAAAAGAACCCTATGACGTCTTCGTCGGTTTTCACGGAACTCCATCAAACACGCTGTCTTCGAAATAATCTTACACACACACACACACACACACACACACACAATACGTTCAAATTCACAAACTTATGCCTATCTCTTAATTACATGAAAAGACTTTAAAATGTCATTCGTATAAGCAAGAGATTGTGAGAAGTGGCATATTCACATACTATCTGTATTGCTTTCGCTGTAAATAAACCTATCGCATAGAATAATATGTTACAATTGGTATTTGTTAATATAAAAATATTATACTTAAACTATTAAAAATATGAAAGGGCGAGCAAATAACCAATTTGCATCATTTGAAAAGGGAAATAAAAAAAGTCA
This sequence comes from Macrobrachium nipponense, assembly GCF_015104395.2. Taxonomy (NCBI): domain Eukaryota; kingdom Metazoa; phylum Arthropoda; class Malacostraca; order Decapoda; family Palaemonidae; genus Macrobrachium; species Macrobrachium nipponense. The sequence goes on from NC_061089.1 coordinate 37,789,947, forward strand.
ATATGTAAAATTGACTTAGATCTAGTTTTCAATTTTTTCGCTGCTCACCATAAAAGAGCTCATGACCAAAATAAACAAACACATAAATAAGATGAAATTATGACAGAAAAGCTTCAAAACGTTGTCAAATAGCCAATGGAACCAATAGATTTAGAACAGAATTACCTGTTTCCTATAGAAATACTACGCAAAACTAAATGCAGATAGTATTAATATTGACTCAATCAGTGAAGGGTTTGCTTCCTTCTTTCAAATGCCCAATAGCAGATTACTTATTCGGTCTTAAAATCTCCCGGAAGAACAACAGGAACTGAAAATGTTATTGTTAAACCATTTCACTGTTAGGTACAAGTCGGCGTACTTAGGTCCATGCTGCATACTCGTGCAAATACAAGCCTACTTGTGTATTGATATATTAGTATATAAATACCTACACACTTTTCATGCTCGTAAACTAATATTCTCTATTCATCCGCAATTAATAAAAACAATGAACTAAACATAGAGCTAGTCAATAACCCTGAGAGCGTCTCTGACGGCAGTATCCATACCACGCGACAACAAAGCTAAGGACAAAAGCAGAGATGGATAAAGAGGTAGCAAGATCTCAAGATGGAGACAAGGAGACTATGGCAAGTTAAAGTAGTGACCATCCTAGGAGTTACCCCAGAGAACCCAGGAAGAAACCTGGTTTGAAATGAATGCGCAAACCTCGAACAGGGATTGTTCCAGAAAAGTGGACTGCTGGCCACAGGAAATATATTCAGGAAAGCGTTTCAATTCTTAAGGGGTCGGATCTTCACGGGGCAGGTCGCAGCCTTGATCCTAACTCGGAAACAAAAAGGTTGTAAAAAAAATACTAATATACATTCAGGTGACGGACATGAACAAAACTAGTTTGCAGATACAATATATATATATATATATATATATATATATATATATACATGATATATATATATATATATATATATATATATATATATATATATACACACACACACACACATACATATTTATATATATATCATATATATATATATATATATATATATATATATATATATCTGAACACACACTTAAAACATTAACTAATATAAGAATAGTCCTTGACCCTTACTCGGAAATAGCAAGGTTGTGAAAAAAAAATATTAATATAGATTTCAGGTGATGTACATGAACAAAACCAGTACGCACATACAAAATAAAATTACTACAAATCTGAGCATACACATTTACATCATCACTAACAGTAATAATATAAAATGACAATAATACATGTGTTAAGGGTAGCGACTGAATTATTCAACATTAATGAATAGTATGTTAAGTAAGTCAAGTAATATGGGAACTAGCACTAATGAAAGCACCCTTTGCAGAGGGACAAGAAGATAGGCTGCAAATTAAGCGTTAGAAATAGCATACTCAAGGGACACAAAGAGTATAAGAAGAAGCAAAAACTGATATAGAGAAAAATAAACAATAATGAATCTAACAGGATCCTACGTTACAAGAAAATGTTATGTCTAACAGCGCCCCACCTTCAATGAGACAATTAGCAAAGTATACCGCTGAATTAATACTAATCATAATAATAATCATCATCATCATCATTTTACTGCCGTTTTGATGTAATATATAAAAAAAACACAAAATGTAGAGCTTTCGGAAGCCTGCGAAACTTCGTTCGAGATGGCCATGGGAAGTTGTGATGGTTTCAAGAAAGCTATTTTTACAAATTCAGTAATAATATAAAAATATATATTATTATATATATCATATTATATATATCTTATATATATATATATGATAATCAATATATATATATATACATATATATATATATATACACATATATACGACCGTGCGCACACATATATGTGTGTATTAACGAGTTATTCTCCAAGATTTTTCTACCCATAGAATCACGGAACTTCAAAAACTGATAGTAATAGCAATAACAATTGTGGCCGATTAACAATTCACCCTTCAAGAACCAAAACCGCAGGGACTCCTGGTGTAAACAAACAAAAAAACCACAACAAAGCCATTCATGAGGATAAAGTGGCATCATTTTCCCATCTTCCCCCCATCATCATAGTTCTCATCTCGGGGTTAAATTCTGGATTAACGGGTTCCAGTTATTTCCTAGTCAGATGATGTGGGCTGACACAGTCGCCTAATCATTTATAAATAAATTATCTGGGCTGTTCTCTATGAAAATGTCCGTAATGGACTAGTAGCGAGGTTCGAGCTATAACACTTTACATTTCCTGTTCGTAAACTACAGTTCTATACCGACATTTGATGTTCATATACTACTGTTCTATATCTACAATTAATCATCGTAATCTGCTGTTCTATACTCACAATCAATGCTCGTAAACTACTATTCTATTCTCATACAATTCTCTGACACCATTCACGCTTGTAAACTAATACTCTCCCTATGACAGAAATGTTCTCATCAACAGCGTAACTGGAACAGCCCAATAATATGAAGAGGCAAACCGGCCAGGGCACAAGAGACACGAGGCGAGCAAATGACCTCTTTTCTGCTTCATGCCAGTACGTCACTCGAGACCACGGCCGTCATCACTCTCTTCTTCCTTCTTTCGCACACAAGTCTCATCGGCAGGTCAGTCTCACCTCGGGCTCTTTTGCAGGTAACACGGTGCATCTTCCGAGAAAGGGACGCAGCCGCCGCCTCCTCCTCCTCCTCCTCCTCCTCAATAGAAAGTTCAGCTTTCTACGAGAGAGAAAATACCTCGAAACTTTAAACACTCTAATGTAGAAATTGGTAAAAGGAAAAAAAATGTTGGTCGCGTTTCCTCTAAGGAAGGCCCACAATCTGATCACGAAAAATGGCAACTGCAACTCGTTACTCAGCAATACAACGCATAAACTCCGGGTGAAATGCCATTCCCTTAACGATATCTAAATGTCGTTACAAGTCAATGACTCTCACAAAAAAAAAAAAAAAAAAAAAAAAAAAAAAAAAAAAAAAAAAAACTATAAAACAGCCAACTTTCATTTCTCGTTTAACAAACAAACACGAATCCAGCAAAAGTGAAAACAAATAAAAACATAACCGTTCAAGATTCGCCATGGGCGATTGAAAGAGAAAATGAAACTACAAACAGCCAAATTAAACCAACACTGTATTCGCCACTGAAAGGCACTCAAGTTACTTCTGGGCAACCGCAAAAGGCCTTCTGGGAGATCCCATACGATAATGGGTGGTGGTGGTGGTGCTCTTGGTTGTGGTTATTGACGAAGCGAGTTTCTTTGTCATTTAGTCTTACCTATACACGAGCGTTTCGTGCACCAGCAGAGAGGCGAGCGGGGTGTGGGTGTGGCAGAAACGACACCACCAGCCAAAAAACCACCAAAACAATAAACTCCAAGAAGAAACTCGCCTTTTCTAGACTGGCGACTCGCAAGTTTAACAAAACAGTTTTGAGTCCCATTCGTCTAAGATGATGACCACCAGTGAATGCGAAGCTTTGAGATATGTAAGAGGATACCTTGATTTCATTTCTTGTCTTTCTGCAACTCAATTATATAAGCTATGACTACCATTATATATCAAATATATTTACCGAACCTTTAAAAACAATCACAATCACTAAACACGATGCCTACATATAACTAAAAAGGTTAATTAAAGCCTAACAACAATAATATCCAAGCAATAAGCCAGGTGTCGAGAATAGGTCAAAATGATTAAAGTAATTAATACAATTGATAAATAGAGCATAGTAATAAATAAGACAATTAGGTATGTAACAGGATCGGGGGAGGAGGAGGAGAGGTGATGAAATCCATAAAAGTTCCAGAGTAAACAAAAATACACAAATAAAACCATGGCGCCATTAAATGACAAATTGTACCAACTAACTAAAAGGTTAATACAAAATTTTAAGAATTTCTCCAAAAGAGTATCAATAACTGAAACACTGACCAGAATCCACTGAAGACTAAACTTCTGTTGAGAACCATCCCACAAAACAAACAAACGAACATAATCCTATTACCATTTGTAAACAGACAATATCATTACAAAAAAATACTTATGTTAGACTATTACAAAACTAATAATCTATAGTTATGAGTCCATGTTCAAAATTAAAATTAATACGAAACATTAAGTTCCTAAATAATACTATCACTTCTTGCTATCAAAACCGTATTAACGATATGGCAAGACACACATGTCATCAATCAAGTCGTCAATTAAATATTAATTTGTATATTAATTGACTAATAACCCACGACTAAGAACCCAGAAGGCGTCGGTTCCTGCCGGAGAATCATTACATGAATGAATTATGCACGACTGATGGATTCCGAATATACAGAAGGCGCCGCAACAACACTGGTCATCGATACAGAATAAATAACCTATTACATTCCTCTCTTGGAAAGCATTCCTAAGATGGCACGTTTTACAAGAATGCACTCCGTGTGCTTCCTTTCTTGAAAAGCACTCCAAGAAACTTTTCTCTATATTGTTCATTTCTATATTGCTCATCAGCTACATTTAATTCGTAAATAGTCGTCTCTATTTTTCTAATAATTGCTTTCTCTTTACTATTACAACTGGCGAGTATTGCGCCGATATGATTCATCAGGGGGAGTCAATTTCTGGGATATTGCTGCTTTAAAATTTATCTATTACAGAAAGTAAATAAATAAATCAAACCTTGATTTATTTATTTACTTCCTGTACATAAATAAGTTTTAAAAGAACACTATCCCTGAAATTGACTCCTCCTGATGAATCATATCGGCGCAATACTCGTCATTTATAATAGAAGAGAGAAAGTAATTATTAGGAAAATAAAGAAAGCTATTTATTAATTAAATGCAGCTGATGCAGCAATATATATTTCAATGATACTTGTTTGACAGAGGCTCTCCTTCCAATATATTATTATTATTAAAAGAGGTAAAAAAATTAAAATTCTTCATCTGCATACTTTAGTAATTAACAGAATACAGTGCTTAACATACACAATGACGGGTTATTGCTGGCCTCCTCCTAAACATGAACCAAGTCCAGACATCAATATTACACGAACGGTTTAGAAAACATTTAACCCAAACATAGCTGTTAGCCTCCGTCATGAATTCCTGAGCATTTCACCTCATTGTCGAACAACCTGAAAACCTTTCATATGAACTCGGCCATTTTCAGTCAGACTATGAATAAGAAAAAGCACCAACAAATCTGATAATCTACCATACGTCTACCGCAACACACAAACTAACGAACAAGAATTATTAATTAATAAAAATAACCATAATAACCTACAGAATGGTGTTAGGTATATAGTTAATAAATACAAACAAATACAAGAAATAAAAATGTCACCGACGCAAATTACTGCGTAACAACGGAAGACTTCAGTGAAGAAAACCCATGACCACCACTCGACTAGAACTTGACTTAAAAGACAACCAAAATTTTGACATTTCCTGCAGGAAAATAATGACAAACTGGGTAACATGATCAACTCACCTGGTGAAGTTGATAAAAGAGATGCCAGGGTTAGGTTAAGCACGTGGGAGGGGGAAGAGGGAAAGGGGGGGGGGGGGGTGTAACCTCCTTGGTGTAACCTGACCTTCCGACCACAGTCATCCAAAGACAATGCAAAACGACGAACGAATGAGTACACACTCAAACACACACACACACACACACACACACGTCATGTGAGACTGCTAATTATCAATGACCTCTGCATAAGAAGAAGAAGAAAAAAAAAAAAAAAAACACCATGAGAGGAAGACAGCTATTTGGCTATCCTAACATGGTTTAACCGAAATTACTGCCAAATTTTTTTTTTAAGTTTGAGGTTTTCTGACGATCCCTAAACCTATAGCTAAAGGATAATGAAGTAAGATTCTGAATGATCTGCCATCTAATCTTACTTCACGTTAGATGACACATACTAACCTCACTAAACGATTCTTAATCCTGGTATGTCTACCGGCATTCACAAGTGGTGAAAAAAAAACTATGAAAGATAATTTAAATTAGTTTAGCATACATAACTTTTAACCAAATAAAGAGACTACCTTCAGGTAGACTTTAAACTGTTCTTAGATCTGAACCATGAGGTTCAAAAAATCATTACATCCAATAATAAACTTTATTTTTCTGGTAAAAAATATCTCTTAGTGAAAAATAAACAAAAAACTGACCCTACTACCTATCTAGAAATTTAGGCCACTTGGAATTCCTTCGCCATCGGTCATGCTGTCTGAAATGGTTGTAAAAACCATGCCACTTTATCCAAGCAGACGGCTGCGACTAAATTTGTAGAAGAAAGACTTAGGATAAACATCACGTCCAACTGGCCATATAAGGCAACTGCGATAACCCTTTCATTCTTTTATTTTTCGTCGTTTTCTTTCTGCCCTTTCACCACAGATGTCTTTGCCTTAGAACTCTCAATCGGTGTCAATTTTAGTCTTTCCATTTCACCTTTTCATCTCTGTTATGGAAAAGCTCTCCACTAATAACAGCAGCCAAACACAGCAAACTGAACAGCAAGTTAAGCCAGGAGCGAAACGAGCGCTTCTAAACAAACTCGGTTTTCGCATCTTAAAAGCAATGTCCACTGCGTCTCCACAACGGCTAGTCTGTCTGTCTGTCTGTCTGTCTGTTGCTACTGAAAATCATAGCTTAGGACGATGCCTGGTAGTTCTAGAGGCTAATTAATAGAAGCCGCAAAAATCAGAAAACAATGCCAATAAAACCAACCAGTACTGCAAAACTGGAAACTCGCAAATCAATAATAATCACACTAGTGGGGGTGGGGGCGAGAATCTTTTGACCTTGAACCCTGCAACCTGAACTCCAGAGATGAACGGACCACCAGGGAGGCCTCATTAACAGCATCTTTGAGGATATATATTAATATAATGTTTGGACCTTTTCACAGCAAGCCATCAACGCTTGAAGCTTAATAATTACGGAACAGAAATAAAAATAAGCAATGGCTTAAACAAGTTATTTTCTGAAAATCACATTTCAGGCTTCATGCTTCCCACGGATCTGCTTCGATGCACATGACTTATTTACTAGCATTCGTTGACAAGAAAATATTACATTATCATTATTATAGATATAATTATATATATATATATTATAATTATTATATATAGATTATATATATAATAATTAAATATATTATATATAATATATATATATAATATTATAATTATATAGAGAGAAAGAGAAAGAAAGAGAGACGATGAGAGAGAGAGACGAGAGAGAGAGAGAGGAGAAGAGAGAGGAGAGAGAGTAACAATACACAGTCCAGTACTGTACACAGACTAAATATTTCAACAGCGTCTAGACAAACTGCCACAAGTTTTAACATAAGAAAGAAAATCTGTTAAGTATGTAGGTCCAATAAGAGACTGAATTTCTTTACTGTTGGTTTCACAAAAATTACTCCGAATAACACCCAGCATACTCTAAAAACAGCTAATGATAATAATAATAATGTAGGGAAAAACTCTATCACGAGAGTATATATAATGTTCTAAAGGGTCCACAATAATACAAAGTGTAAAAAGTCCGTGTATAATTTTGAAGACTTTACAGAAAGCTTTCGAACACTTCCCTGGGTTCATTTTCAGTCCAAATGAACAATAAGTTACGACAAGTACAAAGGTAAATTTAAAAACGAGCTAACGACCGTTGTCAACGATCTTCAACGTCTCTTGTTTTTTAAATTTACCTTTGTACTTGTCGTAACTTATTGTTCATTTGGACTGAAGATGAACCCAGGAAAGGGTTCGAAAGCTTTCTGTAAAGTCTTCAAAATTATACATGGACTTTTTACACTTTATATTATTGTGGACCCTTTAGAACAACAACAACAACAAATAATCAATAATAATAATAATAATAATAATAATAATGAATAAGAATAATAATAAAAGAATAATAATAACACCATATTTCCAACACAACATGACTCGGCAGGAGAGAGAGAGAGAGAGAGAGAGAGAGAGAGAGAGAGAGAGAGAGAGAGAGAGAGAGACTAGACCAAAGCAAATAAACAGCTAAGAAAATCAACAAAGCAACCACCCAATGACACAGACTCTCCGGAGGATGTGCACAGTACATCCAACGGTGGGAAACGCCTGTCGCTACACCAACGGGTATCACCACCTGCCAGAGGCGACAATCGTGACATAATATAAAAAAAAAAAAACCTGTGACCCAAACACCCTCACTAAACCCTTCTCTCTCCTTCAGATTGTGTTCGGAGACCCACTATGCCTTTTTTTATGCGTGTGCACTTGTCTGACCCCTTTGTCTGTGAATATAGTCTTGAGCTGTGTACGTGTAACCCAATTTATCTTCAGGCGTACGTATGTGCAACCCATGTTGTGTGAGTATGTAATATATACACCTTTTTTGAGTTCGTGCGCGAACGCAAGTCACCCTCTTTCTTTCCGTGTAGCGAATAAGAAATCCCATTTTCTTGATATGTGTGCGTGTGAAAAAAAAATATCCCATCACATGAGCCTATCTGCTATGCTACGTGCATGTTTAACATCCCCCACGCATTTTTCGATCTATGAAGCGAGAAAAGCTCCTACCTCTCTCGCATTTTGCTTTAAGGCTTCTAGTCTACCAGCTCAAAAGCGCACGAACGCAAACAGAAAGGACGTGTAAACGTACTTTGAAGAACATAATGGCGTGCGTGCCCGCCTCCCCATTTCAAGTCTTGCATCAATGCACTGTATGCATCCTTGTCTATGCGCGCTTGTGTGTACCCAAGCATGCGCACTTTTACGAGTAAACAAGAGATTGAGGAGGCAGTGATGTGCATCTGTACACGACAGAACTGTAGTGAACGGAAAACGCAAGGAAAATACTGCATCCTAAATCTTTGGATGAAGAAAACCATGGTTAATCATTTACTTCAACCGTATACGTCCAGGTAATAGCGGTGGTTTTATCACGCCTCATAGCTTACAAAAATAATAAAAACTCAACTCGTAGCAAACAGTTAAATGCAACTAACACACGGGATAGTGCTGGGATATAACAATAATATTTGATTGCTTAATCCTAAAAATAATCTAATGAATTAAACAGTAAACAAATAACCGAAAGGCGATAGGAATGGTTACTCCAAAAGCATTAATTGAGTATTGATATTGGTGCCTCTCCCCAATCATGAGAACCGAAAGATACGACAATTTGCATTAAAGCGTTTTTCACAAATCGCTTCGACCTTCAATGAAGAGGAAGAAAAAAGAGCGAGACTTCCACTATGGAAACAACAAGTTCCCTCTAAACCGAAACCGTGTTCATATTGTGTCATTTTTAGGGGTTATTACGAGGGACATTTAAACACACGGTGTGGAAACTTCATCCTGCACTGCGTCACGGCCTACAACAGGTCAGCACCATTATACTAGTTGGAAATTATTTGAACATAGAATTTTGGCCAAAGGCCCAGCACTGGGATCTATGAGGTCATTGCAGTCACACTGAATCAACTGTTAGATGAGGCTGAAAAGTAAGACGGAAGAAAGAAAATATGAAAGGAAGTACAATAAAAGCAACGGAAAGGGTTGCAGCTGAGTTCCCCCCTACAAGTAATATAACTTCCCTTATAATCCGCCTTCATGTCAAATACCTAAGTATAGTTCTTGATATGAGAGTATCAGTCATAAATATCTTTATCGCTGCCATAAAAAATATACAAGTACATAGGGTAAGCCAACGATTGCACTCAGCTTGTTTAACAAATTTCCATAAAAACGACTTCCCTTAGGTAAAAATTTAAAAATGTATGACAGAGAAATACAGATTAAAATTGTATAAAGTATAACAGAAAAACACAGTATAAAATTTAAAAGTATGACAGAGAAATATATTACATTAATAGCAGTTGTGCAATAGCACTAGTAACTAATTTTCAACAGTCAGCACCTCGAATTCAATATGTAAAACGTTAGCGTATTGAGGTTTAAACTGATGTAGCGCTAACTGATCAAAACTCATGGAGAGAACATTAAAATGCTGAAAACAGGAATAAAGACATTCCCCAACAGTCTGGGCATCACTATAGTTACCATAATGTGTACTAAACCATTCCAATAAACCTCAATTCTCCGTTCGCTAAAACCACAGAAAAACTAAGATTTTATTGCAATTATGCAAATCTAGCATGAACCCACAAGCAAGGGAAGTGTGCGTCCCTTCGACACACAGCACTGCCAGTTCTTCTGCAAGAAACTATTATAGTAGGACGATATTACACAGTAACTCGTTTTCCAAAATGTCCCACATTTAAACTGACTTCCTGTGCTACCGAGTTCTTCCTTCTAACGTAATGTTTGACCAAACGTTGTCTACATAATTCTACAAAGTAGAAGCTTAAAATAACTAATAAAGAGCTATATAACTAGGCATCTTGATCGCTAATAAAGTAATAACTAACGTAACGAAGCATAATCTTGGCGTCCAAGCAGCAAATTAACTTCATGTTCTCATCCAGCGACTGGATGAGAACATGAAAAGTAAACCCAAAACACTACTAGGATTCAAATGATTAAAAAAAAGAATTAGGGGTGTGTGTTTGAGAGAGAGAGAGAGAGAGAGAGAGAGAGAGAGAGAGAGAGAGAGAGAGAGAGAGAGAGAGAGAGAGAGAGAGTGAGTCCAACGGAAAAATCAAACTACAAAGGACATGCGAGAGACATCCGGTTAGACGAAAGAAAACAGAAATTAACTTTAACACAGAACAATAATTTTCAAACAGTATACCGCACCTCAATCATGTGTGTTATATACTCAAATAATAGAAGAATAAAAACAAGGGTCCTAAAGTGAACATCAAATTTTATATGTTCATGTCTGAACTTGAGGTAATCACGAACTGACCAACATTGGGCGGCAAAGAGCACTACAGCTGAAGTCCATAAACTTTCATTTGGAATTCAAAATTTCCGATGAAGGGAATAAAATTATAATCTAACGACAAAAAAACATCTATCAGTAAAAAGCAAACAAGAAAACCATACATCTCTGTACAACATCACTGTACAAAAATACTACAAACGCCACCGACCTGCTGAAGTTTGAACAGAGGTTAAGTCAGATAAGATGTCGGGGAGGCCTCACGTAGCTGTACCTTTACTGCTGGGCGTACAACAACGTACTGAAGTGTAAACAGCACACGGGCGAGAGCTGGACCTGGCAGAGAGTTCCTTCGTAGTTCTGACTCCCACCCGAGAGACCGCCTACCACAACGAACGAGCACCCCCTCCCAACCGCTGCAGAACAACCCAGACGTATATGTATATTCAAACGCTTAGTCCTTAAGCTCAAAATCTGGAAGATTCTACAAGGAACGCCCTTGTTCATCGACCACTGCAAGAATCAATTAAATAATAAATGTTGATGAAAGTGCTTGCGTGAACTTTTGAAGCTACAAAAGCAGGACTTTTTGTGTTGTCCAGGACTTTCCTCATTCTGTTAACCTGAGGACATTTCCATTTATTCTAGAAAATAATTTTGCTAGAGCTCTCTCTCTCTCTCTCTCTCTCTCTCTCTCTCTCTCTCTCTCTCTAAATTACCGGTAAAAGTTAGTTCTTTCAATAAATTATTTCTCAAATCATTTATTGAAATGAAGTTTATTATCAATGCTACACATTATATATATATATATATATATATATATATATATATATATATATATACACATATATATATATATATATATATATATATATATATATATATATATATATATATATATATATATATATATATATATATATATATATATGTGTGTGATGTGTATGTGTATATATATGTATATGTATATGTATGTGTATGTGTATGTGTATGTATAGTATGTATATATATATATATATAATATATATATATATATATATATATATATATAAGTGTGTGTGTGCGCGCTTCAGTGGCGCCCAAAGAATGGCAAAACAATGATATTTTACACCATTCCACAAATGAGCAGGTCTTTTGAGCACAGTCAGAACCTCTCCCAAATAGAGGTGGTAGATACACCAGCTTGCCCAGGATTATAGACAAATAATTGGATTTTGTGGTACTTATCGCCACACAATGAACATAGGCTGAGTTGTGAATGGAACAAGAGCATTCTGATCCACGGTCAACCTTCCTCTATGATCAGCCAAAGCCAAACTAAACAAGGCAAGATCCGACCTCCAGCTTACTTGAGGAGCATGCTAAAATCTATGGTTAAATAAAGTGTTGTTTCACCAACAAAAATTAAAATAAGTATGCAATTTTTATCAGAAATAAGTTTTCTGTACACTGTTTAACATACACATTATTCATGTTTTACATGTTCATTCTAATACATAAATCATAAATATCCTATCCTAAAATTCCAGTGCTATATTTCATTCAACATGAAACAGCCTTTTCAGACCTTTTTAGGGTTCCCTACCCCCCAACAACTCCCCGAGTAAGTGCAAAAGCCACACAAGTGAACAAGAGCTATTGGGAGCTCTGACTGGACCAAAACATCATGAGTGTTGGTATGACCATAAATCTCACCATGACATCCAGCATCATAGTACAGGAGCTACCTATCACGTCATCCCTCGGTACACATTAGATCTGGGGATCATGCACACTGAACAAGAAAGCTGCACCAACTCCTCTGCATACCTTAGCTGAAGTACAAAATAGTGAGGAGTCCAAGAGTGTCCTTGAGTCATTCAGTCTGATAATGGAGGATGAGCTCAATGATAAATGATAAGGAGGATGAGGAAGAACACACATCCGCACTTCTTTACCTTACTCCTATCATTAGTCTTATTCTCTCCAATAATGACAGAAAACATGGTCAATGCAGGTAGCAGTGTCAATGATACCACCTGCACTTGATATTGTAGGTGTACCTCCCACAAGTAATTGACTGCCACAGGAGGCTCAATGATGTTATGCTCTTTGGTGGGAGCAGCACAGCAACAGTAAAAACAGATGACCCCTTAAATGAGGCTATGTGGTCCAGAAACACAAAATAAAGGGACATGTCACAAGGGATACCAAGAGACGGCCACATCATCTTCCCTCCAAAGAATCACTCAGGAGCAGCCATCAACATATGGGTGGGAAACCATAAGACATGAACACTCAGCAGGTCTCACCTGTGCACAGAGGAAAGAACCAAATTGGCTTTTGGTCTTCCTCACTTTTTGCCAAGCCTCTTCAAATGCAAAGGAGGTAAGTCAGCACACCCACTCATTCTTCACACCTGCGTTGCTCATTTTTACTATTGACATCCACGATAAAAAAAAACATGCGCTATGCATACGGAGAAAAAATCTTTAAACTTCGAAGTCTGGCAGAATGCAGCACACAAGTCCACACCTATCAAGAACCAAAGAAAAATCACTGGCTTACAGCAGGTAAGTGATGGCCTTCACAACTCACCCACCAACAACTAATTAAATTACATTGTTTGTATTCCCACAGGACTGAAATGTCTTACATACTGTGGTATGATGTTTTAATTCTTAGACTATACTGAATTTAATACATATCAGAAATCAGAGCATTGTCAGACCTGCGTTGATGTACAGTTGTGAAACATGGCCCTTGAAGAAAGCACAGGAGAGAAGGATGGAAGTGGCAGAAATGAGAATGTTACGTTGGATGTGCGGAGTGACAAAGAGAGACAGGATAAGGAATGAATGACTCATAAGTGGGACGGTGAAAGTTACAGACGTATCCAAGAAGCTACAACAGAGACGACTGCAATGGTTTGTGCATGTAATGAGAGGAGAGGAGGATTCTGTATGTAAAGAACCATGAACATGGAAGTGCCTGGAACGAGGAGATGTTGACCAAAAATGAGATGGAGAGACGCAATTAACAGAGAAATGCGGAAGAGGAACTTGAGTGAGGTAATGGTGCATGATTACAGAAGATGGAGAAGACTAATAAACAGCGACCCCATATAGGGATGGGAAAAGCTGAAGATAAAGAAGATGAAATGGTCACATGGTGGTTATTTTGGTGGTTTTACTACAAGGAGTAGAAGGGCCATGTGAATATTAAGACATGTACTTACCATTAAAAGTGTCAAAGCTTGTATCCTTTTCTATGTCCTTTGTTACTGTTTTGATGGTGCTCAGTTCCAAGTCCTTGGATGCTGAGAGCTGATAGGTACTTTTTCCATACCAATTACCAGCATCTGTCAACGAATTGAAATTTCATAAATTCTTCCACTAAAGTACCTGGATGTTTGTGCCTTTGGCCATTTTTAAAAAGGACAGTCTTCAGTATGAGACCTTGGCCTGAGACCTTATCCCAAAAAGCTCAAGAAGCACCTGAGTTAGGCTGCAGAAGACAACAGTACTTCCCAAGCTTGAGGCTAAAGCTCCCAAGAAGGGCATGACTGCTTGAAGCTCCTTGCAAGCACAGACATCACCAACACAGAGGCATCTATGACCTTCAGTCTCTAAATCTGGCTTAAGGCTGAGCTATACACCATGAAGGATGAGCACAGTTTGTCTCGATAAAGGTACACAAAGGAGTCTGCAATCCACTAAATAGAAGAGAGGGACCCCTTCTATGACATCAATCACAAAGGTGGCCCACTTTCCAAGGTCCGTGTTAGATGATGATCTTCAAAGGTACTGTATCAAAATATCGCCTACTCCATCCTGCAAGAAAAGCCTCTCTCATAAGAGATGCTGGATAATCTCTATGTGTATAGCAGGAGCCAATAATTCCACAGAACATGTGGCTAATGAAGAAGAATGGGCCATAAGGGAATCTCTCTGGGTGCCTTGACCAAGAAAGCCAGCAGGTCAAAAAACCATTTGGCTTACTATGGCCAACAAGGAACTGTCAGGATCACTAAGAGCCCCTTGGTCATCAACACTGTTGATCAGACTGAATGGGGAAAAGGGGTAAAAAATGTAGATTATCCTATGGATGATGGAAGGTGTATTCAAGGGAAACCTGGGGATCTGGCATAGTAGCACCAAATACTGGGAATTTCCTGTTTAGCCACATGGCAAATACTATGTCAATCACCAGTGCTCCCCAAAGCTTGAACAACCTTTTGGTCATGCAAAGGTGTAAGGACCCCTACAGAAGGAAAAATATTGGTGGGGATCCACTGATATATGAACCAATCACCAACTCAAGTCACATCCTTCATACTTGTCATTGTTCACCTTTTTGGGTGCATCAGCGTTTCAAATAAGGAAAATCCCCACAGAGAGAACAAAGAAAAAAGTTTCACCTTGGTAGTCAGCAGGAACATCCCCACCCAACAGTGCTAGGTGATGGCAGGTACAGGGAGGGAAAACCCTCAATCACCCACCTACCATCCATTACCAAGTTTCAAAAATTGTCTTAAGTTCACATTCAAGAATTCCAGTATAAAAAGTGATGATTGTATTCCTGTATGAACAAACCAAAACATTACAGTGAACTGTAGTTTTCTCAAGTATAAAACACAGCCTTTTATGTAAAAGTATCCCTCATCCCTAGTTGGAACAGTTATTCAAACTTGCAAATGGGATAGTCATATGGAAGTAGGTAGGTGAGTACCCTATTCACCTACTATAAGATAGAACTTTTTCCTTCAGCATCAGGGACTATGCTGGGTGACTGAGGTGGGGTTACAATAAAATTGGCTTCTGTACTGATAAAAATGTTATTGTTAGTATACAATAAGGTTTTGTACATACTTCCCTGGCAAATATATACTTAGCTTACGTCTCTGACGTCACGACAGAATTCAAAACTCGCGGCACACGCGACAGGTAGGTCAGGTGATCTACCTTACCCGCCGCTGGGTGGCGGATGTATGAACCAATCTCCCTTTCCAGCCAGATTTTCTCTTCCACCTGTCTCCTGAGGGGAGGCTGGGGGGGCCATCAATCGTATATATCTGCCAGGTAAGTATGTACAAAACCTTATTGTATACTAACAATAACATTTTTGTACATGAACTTTCCTGTCAGATATATACTTAGCTGATTGACACCCTTGGTGGAGGGAAAGAGACAGCAATATTAACATGGAAAAAGGGGGAAACAACACCTGTTGTAGGGTGTAAAATACAACCTTGGTTCTTACCTGTTTAGGCAGAAGACTTCATAGTTACTGTCTATTAGTCTGCGTTGCCTGAAGAGCTTCAGCGAGGGCGTGACCTACAGCTGATAGACTCTTTGGGTCTATCAAAGGGATTTGGTATCCGCTTACTTGATAGAATCCAAGCAGGATCTTGTCAAAGGGGATTCGCCCGCTTATATGACAGAACCTAACCACTATCATTGCAAGGAGCTCAAACATAAACTGATCACCTAACCAATCTAATCATTGTTAGACATACGACATGAAAGAGATGCCTACCCGCATGCTCTTTAAAACAACCAAAAAACTTACAAAACTAAACAAGGGGGAAAAAATACACTACAAAGGATATGTCTCAGCTCCCTGCCCCAGCACCGAATCCGCCGATACGTATGGGCCTAACGCAAAGCACTTTTCATACGTGATTTTGACGTCTCTCAGATAGTGGTTCGCGAAGACTGAGTTGCAACGCCAGAATGTTGCTTTCATAATATTACTCAGGGACATGTTTTTATTGAAAGTTAATGAAGTGGCAATAGCTCTTACCTCATGAGCTTTGACCTTCAGAAGCTTGAATTGACTTTCATCACATGTCACATGTGCTTCTTTCACCAGGCTTCTGATGAAGAAAGAAAGCGCATTCTTAGATAAAGCCCTCCTTGGATCTCTTACAGAGCACCAAAGGTTGACATCATTGCCCTTAAGTTTCTTCTTCCTCTGAAGATAAAAACTTTAGACTTTGTTACTGGCAAAGTGACCTCTCTGCTTCCTCCCCTTACTAGGCAGATAAACCTTGGATTTCAAAACTCCTAGGCCAAGGATTTGAGGGGTTCTCGTTCTTGGCCAAGAACGAAGGCAGGAAGGCACAGATTGCTGCGTCTCCTTTGAACCCCACTCTCCCTTCTATTGCATGGAGCTCACTAATCCTTTTGGCGGAAGCCAATGCCATGAGAAAAAGTGTCTTTCTCGTGAGGTCTCTAAAAGAGGCAGACTGAGGCGGTTCGAACTTAGGGGACCTAAGGAAACGCAGCACTACATCCAGATTCCAACTCGGAATCTCTGACGAAACCTTCTTGGATGTTTCAAAAGATCTTATTAGATCATGAAGGTCTTTGTTTTCTGAAATATTTAGGTCTCTGTGCCTAAACACTGCAGCCAGCATGCTACGATATCCTTTAATGGTTGATACCGCCAGTCCACTTTTTTCCCTAAGGAAAAGTAAGAAGTCTGCTATTTGGGTCACAGAGGTACTGGAAGAGGAAAGGTGGTGGTTCCTACACCACCGCCGAAAGACGTCCCACTTTGATTGGTAGACTCTAAGGGTAGAGGGCCTTCTTGCTGCTGCGATAGCCGTTGCAGCTCTCGCATGAAAACCCTTCTCGCTCTGACCAAACTTTTGACAGTCTGAAGCCAGTCAGACCGAGAGCGGGGAGGTTCTGTGATACCTGTCGAAGTGGGGTTGTCTGAGCAGATCGATCCTCTGTGGCAGGGATCTCGGAATGTCTACTAACCATTCCAGTACCTCTGTGAACCAGACTTGTGCGGGCCAGAAAGGGGCTATCAACGTCATCCTTGCTGCCTCCGATTCTGCAAACTTCTTGAGAGTTTCTCCCAGTATCTTGAAGGGAGGAAAAGCATATGTGTCTAGGCCCTTCCAATCTAGGAGAAAGGCATCTATTGACACTGCCCTCGGGTCTGATATAGGAGAGCAGTAGTTGTCTATCCTCGCATTCTTGGCTGTGGCGAAGAGGTCTATGTGAGGCCTGCCCCATAGTCTCCACAGGTCCTGGCAAACATCCTCGTGAAGAGTCCACTCCGCCGGCAGGACTTGATCTTTCCTGCTCAGGAGGTCTCCTCTGACGTTCTTTTCTCCCTGTACGAATCTGGTAAGGAGACATATCTTCCTTTCCTCTGCCCACAGCAGAAGGTCTTTTGCTGTCTCGTACAGGGAGAACGAGTGAGTTCCCCCCTGCTTCCTGATGTATGCCAGGGCCGTGGTGTTGTCCAAGTTTATCTGAACTGTCGAAGCTAGGACGTAGGGCTTGAATGCTTTCAAAGCTAGCCAAACAGCCATCAGCTCTTTCTTGTTGATGTGCTAGGTCACCTGTTCCTCCTTCTAGGTGCCTGACACTTCTCTTGAGCCGAGCGTCGCTCCTCAACCTGTTTCCGACGCGTCGGAAAACAACACTTGGTTGGGGTTCGGTATGTGAAGGGACAACCCTTCTGCAAACCTGAGAGGGTTCGCCCACCAAGAGAGGTCCTTCTAGATTTCTCTTGAAATCTTGAAGGAGAACTCTAGGTTTTGAGAAAGACAACGCCAGTTCCGATGTAGAAAGAACTGGAGAGGTCTGACATGCAACCTTCCTAGAGAAAGGAATTGCTCCAACGAGGAGAGTGTCCCCAGCAAACTCATCCACTCCCTCGCTGTGCATACATCTTTCTCTAGAAAGGCTGTGACTTTCTCTGAACATCGGGCTATCCTTTCTGGAGATGGAAAAGCCCGAAAATCCAGAGAAACCATCCGAATCCCCAGATAGATACGATCTTGACTGGGGATTAACTGAGACTTTGGAAGGTTCACCAAAAGTCCCAGAGAACTCGCCATGAAAAGGGTCTTTTGTAGGTCCTCCAAACATCTTTTCTGTGACTTGGCTCTGATAAGCCAGTCGTCCAAGTAAAGGGACACCCTCACTCCCTCCAAATGTAGCCAACTTGCTACATTTTTCATTAGTCCTGTGAAAACCTGAGGGGCTGTTGAAAGGCCGAAGCACAAGGCCCTGAATTGGAATATCCTTCCTCCCATCATGAACCTGAGGTATTTCCTTGAAGAAGGATGGATCGGCACATGGAAGTAAGCGTCCTGAAGATCTAGGGACACCATCCAATCCCCTGGACGAAGAGCTGCCAACACTGAGGATGTTGTTTCCATGGCGAACCTCCTCTTTTCTACAAAGAAATTCAGGGCGCTTACATCCAGAACCGGTCTCCATCCTCCTGAGGCTTTTGGAACTAGGAAAATGCGGTTGTAAAAGCCCGCTGAGCATGGGTCGCTCACTAGCTCTATCGCCTCTTTCTCTAGCATTTGTTCTACTGTCAGAGTGAGAGCTTGGCTCATGATGGGATCCCTGTACTTGGCCACCAACTCCCTCGGAGTTGTCGTCAAGGTGGTCCTTGCTGAGAAGGGAATCAGATATCCTTTTCGGATAATCGAGAGGGACCAGTTGTCCGCTCCTCTCTGTGCCCAGACTTCTGTGAATCTTAGTAGCCTGGCACCTACTGATGTCTGGAGGACTTCTTTCCTACTTTTTCGCTCTGGTAGAGCGAGAGAAGGATCTTCCTCTCTTGAAGGATCTATTACCTCTTGAGGTAGAGGCTCTAGAAGGAGGGCCCGTCGAAAGGGCTCCTGTCTAGCTGGAGTCTCCTTCCTAGTCTTAGTCTGGAAGGTCGTTCTAGGTTTCCGGGCAGACTGAGCGAGCATATCTTGTGTGGTCTTCGCGGAGATAGCTCCAGAGATGTCCTGGATTATCTTCTTAGGAAAGAGAAGAGGCAAAAGCTGCGAATAAAGTAGAGGCGCTCTCTGAGCATGAGAGACTGACTTGGTCAAAAAAGAGCAGAAGACCGATCTTTTCTTAATAACCCCTGCCCCAAACAGGGAGGCTACTTTGCTAGATCCATCTCTCACTGCCTTGTCCATGCAAGTAAGTACACTGTTGAGATCCTCGGGCGAAAGGGAATCCGGGTTCTGAGTCCTTCTAGCTAAAACCCCTAAAGACCAGTCAAGGAAGTTGAAGACTTCCAAGACTCTGAACATTCCCTTCAACAGGTGGTCGAGTTCGTTCATCGCCCAGGTAGTCTTAGCAGACAAGAGGGCCGAGCGTCAGGAGGAATCCACCAGTGAAGAGAAGTCCGCGTCTGCAGATGAGGGAAGACCCAGGCCTAGGGGTTCTCCAGACTCGTACCAGAAACCAAGTTTCCCCGTAAGCTTGGAAGGAGGGAAAGAAAAAACAGTCTTCCCTTTCTCCTCCTTAGAAAGAAGCCAATCACCAAAACCTCTCAAAGCCTTTTTCATTGAGATGGTTGGTTTCATTCTCACACAGGAGGAAACCTTCGTCTTCTTAGATGTCGAGAATAAGGAGAGAGAAGGAGGGGCGACCGGAGTAAGCGCGTCTCCAAACTCCTGAAGAAGGAGGTCTGTCAGGATCTTGTAAGACGAGACCGAAGAATCCTTTACAAAGTCCTCTTCTGAAGGTTCTATTTCATCTACCGAAGAACCTTCGGCTTCTTTACGAGAGCAGGCGGACTTCTCTAAAGAAGTGCGCCTATCCTGTGAGGAGTGTCTGGCAGCCGTCTGGCACCTATTAGGAGAAGCCAAAGCTTCGGGAGAGCTCTTATCGAAGGCGTCCTTCCTACTCCGATGAGGGAGTCCTCTGTGTTCTAGTAGTCTGTCCCGAGAAACACGGGAGTCCAAAGGGGAGTGCCTGCTAGGAAAGGAGAGTCTACTACGTTCAAGGCGCCTACCAGACTCCATGCGCCTGTCAAGAGGGGAGCGGCTGCCTGGCGAACTGCGCCTAAAATGAGAGGAGCGCCTGCTAGGCTCTTGGCGCCTACCAACAGGAGAGCGAATCCCTGGAGAAGAGCGCCTACTAGGTGACAGGCGTCTACCAGGATCCAAATACCTAGATCGAGAAGCGTGGGTCTCTGTAAAAGCTTGTCTACCAGCAGAGAAGCTTCTTTCAGGCTCTTTACGCCTGACATGAACAGAGCGGCTAACAGGCGAATAGCGCCTATCAGGAGAGTAGCGCCTATCTTCAACACAGCGCTTGACAGCAGGAGAGCGGCTACTTGGGGAGTAGCGCCTACCAGGCTCTAGGCGTCTGACAAAAGGAGAGATCCTGTCTCTAGAAGTGTCCATGCAGGGGGAGGCTCTCTTATCCGGAGATTGGAGGTCTTTCGGAAAGGAGTGAGAAGTAGAAGCCGTGCGCCTATCCTTAGACGAGCGCCTACTAGGAGCTTGATCCCGTTCCACGGAAGAAATGATGTCGCCAGGAGATACC
This sequence comes from Macrobrachium nipponense, assembly GCF_015104395.2. Taxonomy (NCBI): domain Eukaryota; kingdom Metazoa; phylum Arthropoda; class Malacostraca; order Decapoda; family Palaemonidae; genus Macrobrachium; species Macrobrachium nipponense. Next base: position 37,811,139 of record NC_061089.1, read on the forward strand.
TTCCTGGGCGATTGACGCCTGGAAGACGACTGGCGTCTGCCAAGGGAAGAGCGCCTCATTCTATCCGCTGGTACAGGAGAGAGAGCAGACTTCGACTGAGAAGGCAACCCAGGAGAAGGTAGCCTAGACTTCTTGATGGGAAGAGAGACGTCCTTCTTACGACGAGCGCCTCCCGCCAAGGAGCCCGCAAGAGCCGAAATCTGAGCTTGCAGCCCCGCAAGAATCCGAGCCGGAGATCTTGCAAACTCCTCCACAGGGGACAAGGTTCGAAGCCTACTCCGAGGCGAGTACTCCTGATCCCTCCTGGGTTTCTTGATGTCCACTTCAGGCTCCTCTGGAAAACACTCCGGGCTGGAAGGAAGGGCGCAAGGAGTCTTCCAGGCTCTCTTCAACGGTCGAGAGGAATCCGAGGCGCTCCATCCTCTTCTAGGAGAAGGCGAAGAAGAAGAAGAGAAGCACTGTCGCAAAACCTCCTTCTTGGCGCGAATTAAGGCAGCCTGGGAACGAGCATCAGGATCTACCGAGGGGACGCCTGACCGGTAGGGGTTCTCCCTAACCTTCCTGCGGCTGTTGACTTTCCTCCTCCACTGGGACTGGGAGTCTGGAAGAGGTCTAGGCCTGGAAGCATTAAGGAGCCGATCAGACGCACCCTCCACTGCACTGGGGGCACTGCACAAATCACTTGCACTATCACTTATCTTACCTTGCAACGAACGAATTTTCTTCTCCATGCTAAGGATCGTGGCTCTCATGGTTGCCACTTCCGAAGGCGTATCTTTGGGTTCGATGCAGGGAGCAGGAGCTGAAACGGGAGAAGGATCTAGTGCTACGACAGGATTATCTACTTCTCGCTAATACGAGACTTACTAGAACTTCCAGACGAAGCTTTTCTCACCCTGTCTTTCTCCAACTTCCTTAAGTAGGAAGAAAGAGACTTCCATTCACCCTCATCCAACTTCTCACATTCATTACAAGGGTTAATAAAGGAACATTCATTACCCCTACACTTCAAGCATACTGTGTGAGGATCTACCGTTGCTTTCGGTAGCCTCACCTTGCATTCATCCATAGAACACACCCTAAACATAGCAGATTCTTAACCTCTACATCAGACATCTTGAAATCAAAGAAAAATCCAAACCAATATCCAAAAACAATCCACAAGTGCGTATGCCAAGCCAACAAGATCAGGTACTTCACCGAAAGTCAGTCCAAAGATATCCAAGGCAACGAGAAACGAATTAAACTATCAGGAGGTAAACAACCACAGGTGTAGTCGAAACCGGCGACAGAGAAAATCTGGCTGGAAAGGGAGATTGGTTCATACATCCGCCACCCAGCGGCGGGTAAGGTAGATCACCTAACCTACCTGTCGCGATTCCGCGAGTTTTGAATTCTGTCGTGACGTCAGAGACATAAGCTAAGTATATATCTGACAGGAAAGTTCATGTACAAAAATACAAATTACTAAAAATTTGGCTTTGTGCCTACGGAAATACAAAGCATTAACTATTATCCACAAGACTCACTCCTTCAGTGAGAATGTAGTCTTTCTGCTGACTGGCAAGTTAGATCTCCACCAGAAAATGCCATACTATTCCATGTCATGATCATGAATATGGAACCAATAATACCTGATACTCCCTACACAATGTCACTGAGATGGAAGACTGGTAGGACCCTGAGCCTGAGTGAAATGTGTCTGAACTCTCATTCTAGCAGAAGGTCACACCTTATGAGGTGAGGCTCCAAGACAGGATGTCCTCTTACAAAATTTATCTACATTCTGACCTGTCCAGCAAATCTTCAGACTGACTGCTGCCTTGTAGAGAGAGAGAGAGAGGATCTTGGAAATGACAAATGACACAACTTGTTGAACAGCCACCTCAGGCCATAAGGAAGTGTTCAAGGATTTGTGGCTGATGTTCCTGAGGTAAAATGCAATATAGGTAGTCTGGCACTGCCTGAAACTTTCCCTCATTAACTCTGAAACTGAAGTTTTGCTGCGCAGCTAGAGACACTCCAACACAAGTAAGCTCTCCCCAAGACTGGACAGCTATCTTCCTCGCAGGAAGAATTGTATGTCAGCTTGATGACTTCATGGAGCCATAAAGAAAGGGTGTTTTTGGACACCACCTTGTACCTGTTGATACTACAAAAAGACCACAGCACTCTGGCTTAAGAGGTTGCATTCTCATTCAATAGTGCTACAGGGCTCGTGCTGGCTACAAAAGCATCTCATCTGGGCCCACATACAAATTCTCCAAGGAAGGGAATAAAAAAATTCGTAAATCTCTCATAAAAAACAGTTGAGTCATGATTTTCATCACAATCTCGAGACCAACGAGAACAAGAGGACTCCCCAATCCTCTTTGTGTCAGACAAGATACAATAGGCCATGCAACATCTCGTCAACATTATATGATTAGGCTTTGGAAGAAGTCTTAACAGTGAGATCTTCCAAGGACTCTACAGTGGTTGAGTTAGGCTGGGGTTTGGGGGAGGACGAGAAGTCATATACTGCTCCACAGTCCCAAACCAACACGGTGGGACAAACTGTTCAAAGTTTCAATGAACATGGACAACTCTGCCGAGGGAGATAGGTCCTTGTCCTTCAGTAGGACGACCAGGCTCAAGGCAGAGCATTAGGCTTAACCACAGGAACTGAAGAGAGCAAGTTTTGGCATGGCTCAGATGGCTTACTTCCTGTCATCCATCAATTGAGGCTACCTAGAGCAGAGAGAATCAAAGGGGAATCTCTGTGAGTTGTTACCAAAAGAGGTAGCAGACCAGGATACATGTAGACACGGGGCCAATGAGGAACTACCAGGATGACTAAGATCCAATGAACCAGTTGGTCAGCATGCAAATATAGGGCAAAATGACAAACACCGCAACAGCAAAGTTTTATAGTAAGAATGTTATTTTAGCAAGTTCAGGGAGATGACTGCAGTTCTTGATATGACAAATAATAAGACTGACTATGGTAAATAGTTCTCAGTTACCTGTTGTCCTTAAAGAAGCTCATGCCTCTCAGACACTTCTACTAATGCTCACTACAGTTGCAAATGAAGCAGCATTACAATGGTTGGCCTTAAGCCATCCTTCCCTTCACACTGCTCCGAGCTGCCTCAAGCAACCCCTCCCTTGAGCCTCATAAAGCCACCCTTCCCTTCACATGTGCTCTTGAGCCATGAGTGGGGGAACACCTTGGAAAACTCTTTATTAACTGGAATTTCTACTTTGAACTCTACATCTCCAGAGATGTTCTACTCTCACACACATCATGAAAGGGTGGGGTGCACACCAATGAGACCTCTCTGTTTCAGGTGTGAACAAAGTGTGACTTATCTGCACATCAGCATTTTAAGGGTGCATGCATTGTGGATAGTGGCAACAACAAAGACTGTTTGAGTCATTTCATAATGCCAATGAGTTACAGCATTTAGCAATGCAGATGCTCAAGTGGGTTCCTCACATGTTGGGCTGCCAGCCAGGGATATTCCACCTACAAGAAATGTTTTGGCTGACTAGCTTTCTTGCACTGGGAAAGGCTTTTCAAGCTTTATGAAGTCCAGTGACCAATCTTTTTGCTTCAGAGTCAAGGTTATACAAGAAGCTCAGTCTTTTCAATGGGAGAACAGAACCTATGTTCAACAAAAGGTTGCACCACAGTGTTAGCTGGGGGGAGGCCAAGGTAACTTTCTCCATGGCAAATGACCCAGGGGAGGGTGTTTGCCAGTCCACAGACAAATGAAACAACTTGAAGATGGCAGTCTATGCAACCTTAGGCATATAGACTTCCTCTAAGGTGCCAACTGCAGGGAAAGCAGCTTGTCTGATCTACTGGATACCAGGGAACCTTCTAATTCACAGATCAGAGTTTTAACCTGATCCAAGATACCACAAGCAAGCAGCAACTACAGCAGTTGAAACACCAGAAGCAGTGGTTGTTGTTCCAAGATAGTCATGCTCACAAATGATTATCTCTTGAAAAAACCATTCCAACTCTGCCTGAAAGGATTCTAAAGAAAAAGAACCTTCAAGTCTCAACAGATTCCCTAAAATATGAGTTGGTTCCTCTCCTGAAAGAGGCTTACACACTGGCCTGCCCTGGAGAGTACATTAGGGACCATGAACACAAATGATAAAATCTGGTAGCACCAAATGCAAATTACAAGCTGAGATTGATGCCGGACCACTCAAAACAGTGGTCCATATACCAGTAGGCTTTCCTGTGAACAGCCAATTTCAAACTAGTAAAGGCAAGGAAAATATGTTCATGTGCACACACAAATCAGCTCTTGGATGAACCAGGAACATCCTCATTGTCTACACAATCATGGAAATGGTTTACTTCAGTGTCAAATACCCAGCAGCATCATACAGCCCTGGCCTTTAATGTACCTTTGTCTGCATGCACACAATTGAGGGATTGTGCAAGTGTACAATCCACAATCACATGATAAAGAACATCATGAAACCCATCAGTATTGTACAACACAGACCTTTTGCAAATGAACCTTTGGTCTACAAGTGCACAAGAGCATGCGCCTAGCAGATGATAACACAAAGACTTTCCTTTTTCTACCTATGCAAAAGTACAAATAAGGGAAAACCCAAGACAGCCCTCATTTCTCTAAAGAAAATAAGGAGACACTGATACGCAAGTTCACTCAGAGAATCCATGTCAGCCCTACCTACAGCAGATGCCAATCTCATGAGTAAACAAATGCCACCACCGACCCCAAAAACAGGAAGCTGCTCACTGAAAGGCTGATGGGACTCTTTACAAGAGCACTTCCAAAACAACTTTCTTCCTCCTCCTATGGAAGGAAGAAAGGGGAGAACAAGACAAAGAGGAAGAGCTTAATGTGGAAGATGAAGTTTATGTAATAAAATTTCTTTGCCTTGGCTACGGTAGAAGACATATCAGCATAGGTAGGAGAGTAACAAGAGCATGGGCAGTGCTCAATGCCTTCACAAAGAAAATGAGGCTACAGCAGGCTCAACAGCATTCATTTCTTCAGCATGAAAAGAAGCATGTACAGTAAGTTCCAAAACTGAAGCGACAAATTTCAGAGAATTTCGTTCGAAATTCACTAACTGGCAACTACAACTAGTAGCTGAAAAATATATATTTTTTCTACAGTGAAAGCTCTATCAAGCAAAATAAAGCTAACATATGATGCACAAATATCAAATCTATGATATCTATAACAATCAAAAGAAAAAATTACGGTAATAGTAATTCTTTTAAAGTATAGCAATTACTTCAAACTATAGAAACGAAACAATTTGAAATTTTCGTTCAACACAGGATTACCAATATTACCAATGTATATTTCGAGCAATACGGAAACAAATATTTAATATTATAGTGTATTATCAATTATTTTAGCGAAGATACATAAAACCATGCAAGTATCAATAGAATGTGAAGGGAAAATCTCCGCGACTTTAAACATAATCAACCATGAATGCACCTAGATTCAATGGAGAAGTTGGGGGTGGTTGGTAGTTCTGACTCTAGCTTCTAGGACCGAGCATAAAACACCATCTTCGAGAAAGGCTCTAACCTCTGTTGCTACCTTCAGGTGACTAGGCCTAGTTCCGGGCATTGCAAGGCTTACAATGCAGGGCCACTGTCTGTTATTTAGGCAAAGATAGAACCTTCAGGACCGACACCAGGACCTATCCTTGCACCTGGGAAAACAGACAGACCGCTATATAAAAAATAAGAAAGTCGGTCGCAAACAACCAGAACACCCGTAAAATCATCACTCTTGGTTAAGTAGGGAGAGACAGACCCCAACCACCCCTTACCCCCTCTACCTTTACCTCTACCCACAATACTAACTCCACCTTTTTCACCTTCAACCTATTACTTCAAATCTCGAATCATATCCCAACCGTGAAATTTAAGACTGAATTTGCGTAAGTGGGCGTATCATAAGGGAGTGATATCACCCAAATTCATATCACCACTGACAACCAGCAATCAGTTCGATCCAGTCAAGTATTATTGCATAACAGAAATTTATGAGTTTTTTGGGGATATATATATATATATATATATATATATATATATATATATATATATATATATATATATATATATATTATATATATATATATATATATATATATATATATATATATATATATATATATATATATATATATATATATATATATATATATATATATATATATATATATAATATATATATATATATATATATATATATATATATATATATATATATATATATATATAGATATATATAAAGAAGCACCCGAGCATGACCAATAGGCCTAGTGCTCGATTCTTAAAACAGACCTCTGGTTATTCCTGATAGATAAAGACGTCCTGAAGAGAGAGAGAGAGAGAGAGAGAGAGAGCATAACAGGGGATACTTGACTCGAATTAAAATAATACTCGCCAAGCATAATCACACTCCGGGATTCGTATGGACAAGAATAGTCTCACTTATGCATTGAAAGAAAGAAAGAAAAAAAAGGTGGAAACCTACAAAATACTTGTCTGATGCGACCCTGAACGCAATTCCACATGCAAAAATTTGCACAATCGAGTAATTCCATGAAATTATTAACTAACAAGCTGGAAAATATATTTCCTTGATTCTTGAAATAGGCCTAACCATGTAACCAACGCTAAACGCGCACATAACTTGGATTTTGTTTTTTTGTTTTTTCTTTTCTAACACCAACTTGTCTTATTTATATTTCATTTAATCAGATGCTAAACTTCTCTGTGCTTTATCAAAAGAAATCATAATAACTTTTGATATAACGCTATAAAAGTAGAAAGTTAATTTACAAACATTTGGCCAATGCTTATGCACACGGTTCCTGCTGCCACTCTATGGTGAACACTTCATATCACACTTTGGAAGCCGCAGATGTTTCTTTGAGGAAATTCTTTTTTTTTTTTTTTATAATAAACAATTACTGAAACTAACATTGATCATTCACTGGGGAAAATACTTTGTGCGCTTATCAGTCAATCACTGATACGTATTATCAGATAAATAGGATGACAATAATTGGAATAAAATATACTAACTGGCAACCCCATGAGTTTCTATAGAAGTACGATCAATTCTGAGATTTGTCGCTTCACTTCTGGAACTTACTGTACAGCAGTAAGAGATAGGTTTCTCAGCACACTAAGGAATGGAAAAGCCTACTAGTAGTGTACTCTTTCTAAGCTGCCTACAAAGGTGGTGCAAACCATGAACATCCATTGCTGTCTCACCTGGGGGACACAAACAGGCACACATGAGTCTGAACTGCCAAGAGAGTATGATCTAGTACCCTAACACCACTTCCATACATCTTTGGCAAGCCAGAGAAAACTTGCAGAAGGCTGAGAGAGAGGGCGTTCTGGGAGGAAGGAGCCAAAAAATGATATGCCAGAATCAAAGGAAGGTTACTTAACTGTAAAGGAACGTCTGAACATCATTTGACCTTCCTCCTGTACTACCAACTTCTCAATGAAGTACATGAAGTAGCCTACAACTGTTTACATACTTTACGTTTTGTTGGTCACTTTCTCGTTCAATTCCATGACCAAAGTACAGAAATATCATTCATGCAATAAAAAAAGATGAACATAGTTTCCACCTGACAGTCAGTAACAGAACAGCAAGATGTCTTAACTTGACCGAAGCTAAAGAAATAGTGGCAGCTTATAGTAAATGAGTTGGGCCCCAACTCAACTCTCTTACTCCTAACCATCTTTTTACCAAGTTTAAATGACTGTTCCGGTTCATGCTGAGGGAGATTCCTCTATAAAGGGCAAAGGTTTGTATCTCCACGGAAAAATGTCATTTTTGTGATAAAACAAAATTTTATACATACTTACCTAGTAATTACCTAACTAAGGGTTTCTACTTGATGGCACCTTAAATTTTGAAATTAGCGGTAGCGATTCTTTTGTTTTTAGGTAGGCGACATGGCCCCGCCCACGTAGTAGTGAGAGGTACGACTCAGCCAACAGCTCAATTTTTTTATGCTAAAAGTCCATATGCAGGGAGGAGGGCAGGCTCCATCCATGATAACGGGTAAGTATATATAGAATTTTATGTTATCATAAAAATGTCATTTTTATATATGTAACTTACCCAGTAATTACTTAGCTGAGATTCCATATTGAATGTGGTGGAGAATCATGGACAACATAAAGACTTACTACAAATATACTAAGGAATAAAACAAAAATTATTGCTAGCATTGAGCCAATGCTTGTTGTTTCCTCAACTGTTGAGAGAGCTGTTGCAGGGAGATAGTACTGCCTCTGGTCAACACTCATCTGAACATACAGCAGCACGACAGTAAGGCAGTGGGGCACCTCTGTTGTAGTGGGACTCTGCAGCAAAGAGTACGACTCCAACAAAGGCTGACAAAAAAAAAAAAAAAAAAAAAAAAAAAAGCGTTGTGGCAAAGGTCGATACCAAAGGCCAACAAAGTATAGAGAATGCTCCTGCCCAGGGCTTAGTAACACAAAATTTAAGACCAGAGCAATGCCATCACCTACACCAAAATATTAAAAAATATGACCACTATCCAACATTAAAAACTTGTGGGTACTCCAGGCTGACATATCCTCCTCAGTTATCTGGGAGTGAGCCTCTAAAATAAGGTACTTTATAAAGAAGGGTCTTGATGGATTTTTCACTGAATGCCACAATTATTAAATTCCCCTCTAATCATTTCCATCCTTTGCAAATAATATCTAAGGCCCTTCACTGGGAACAAGGTCCTCTCCTCCTCTTCCGGTCCAACGAAGTTAGTTAAATTTCTAATAGCAAAAGAATGAGGCCAAGGTTGGGAAGGATTCTCGCTTTTAGCAAAAAAATCCAGAGAGAGGGAATACACTGCATCTCCCCCAAAAAAGCCAACTCTTTTGTTGAAAGCATAAAGCTCACTGGCTCCCTTTGCTGTCGCCAGCACCAAAATGAAAATAGTCTTCATCATTAGATCCCTCAACGAGAAAGAACGAAGCAGTTTGAAATGTGGACCAGACAACCACTTCAGTACTGCATCCTGATTTCAAGAGAAAGAGGATTCTTTCCTCAATTTGGAAATATTAAAGGACTTCACAAGATCTGAGAGGCCTTGATTATTAGAAACATCCAGGTCTCTATGACAATTCAGAGTTGGTGAGCGCACCCGTGTGTGTGTGTTTTTTTTATCCTCAATATTATTCTTAATCGTTTAGGAACAAGACTAACCCAAGATATCTTGTGATCAGTGTTCAAAAAAATTTTTGGACTTAACCGAGATATCTCGTAAAAACTTAAATGCTAATATGTATATAGGACTATTACAATGTCTCATGACCAACAGTGTTATTTTAGGGCTTATTCGAAATATCTTGTGCTATACTGAGTTATCAAGAATTAAGTTTTTTTTTTTTTTTGCAAAAAGACTACTCATAAATAGTATCACTTCAATGGTCATCCTGGTTGTTTGTGAGTTTCTTTGCTTCTTTTTGCCTGCTTATAGGTAAATTTGGTTGTTTTATTTGTCATCTTAGACTGGTTATATGTTATACTATTGATTTATCATGCTGATGTGTTGTAAGCTAATCCCGTGACAATTTTCTGATACATCAAGTAACAGGCAATCTTGGAGGTTCGTACATTTGTTTTATATCTTCTTTTCGCCTGTTTTTAGCTAAGTTTGGTTGTTTTATTAGATAAGTTTGGTTGCTTTATGTTATATTATTGATTTATTATGTATTTAATATGTTGATATATTGATATTGTGTCTTTTGTTTCTCTTGACCGCTTTGTGATCTGTCAAGTATAATTTTTTCTTTTATGCCAAGTACGCACCATTGCTAGCTCTCCAGTGGTGACTTTGAGAATGTGTTTGTTTTATTTCTTCTTTTCTGTTCAAAATTACTAAAACTAAGCATACAAGATATCTTTGTGATAGATCAAATATAATTTGTACCAGGTTACTCATAAAGGACCATAAAAAAAAGGTCTCAAATTGAGTTTATAAAAATCACTATTTTACATAAAATAATCATAATTTTATGTTGAAATTAAGGAGTAGCCTATAGTTTCTGAACTTACATTTTCAGTTGATTAAATAAAATAACTGGAATCTTTTTGACACTATGTTAATTACCAAAAAAATAGGTCCTTTACAATATTAATACCTATATAGACCAAGTTAAAATCTATCTCACTGTTACTTTCTCTAAGTTTTCTGGTTCATCCCGCAGGCCTGGTACTAGGCCTGAACACAGTATGTATTCATGTGAGTTAGGCTGGTAGGCTATTTGGCTACAGTAGCAATTTAACTATGATTCATTTATACCTATGTGGAAATTTAAAAATTTCATAATTCAACCAAAGAAAAATATGGGCTATGCTTTGGCTCATACCTAGGTACCTATAGGAAGGTAACTAGGGTAAAACACCGCTGTGCAGCCAGGCAGCCACCTGTGTGGCAGCACTGCCATTTTCCCAAAAAATAACTTTAGCACTACCAGTAAGTTAAGTTAGAGGTCAGTCACAAACCAACCACCATGGAAGCAACACCTCAAAACCTCTACTTTCCTCTTGAAGTAAGTGTTTTCTCCCAAGTAAGAAATTAAGGCCATAATTTCCTATTAAACAGAAGTTAATGAAGTCTAGCCATGTACAGTGTTAACTTACCTCCATGATGCTTTCGAAATTTTTACTTAAACACCTAACATACAGAAGATTGATGCCATCTCAATGTTTGCGGAGTCACTTGTGTAAACAAACTTCCCATTTCCTGTGCTAAATCCACACACCACTTCTACCCATAGACGCTGGGAAACTTTCTTCACAACAATCTTAAACTACGATGGTGTTTATGCTTGCAGCCGGGGTAAACATGGCAATTGTTCGGGAAGAGGAAGAAGAGTACACTACATAACATTTAAATACTTAACATTTAAATACTTAAACACCAGAATAACATTATGAATTGCATAAATTTCTTACGCATTCATGATACGTAATTTTGAAAATATTCGTTGTTGTAAAATTAACCAGATTCCTGACACAAATTTCATCGGTTTTGCTGTGAACATTAGCTACACGTTCGTGTTTCCCTATTTTTTTCATCACTGTTACCAATTGGTTTTTGTTTACCTTCCAGACTTAGGATATGACTTACACAAACCTGTGGAAATAAGTGAATTAATTTAGTGTATCTATTTGTAATACATATATATACAAATATTAGAGCAATTTTATTATTATTACATTACTATGACATCTAGAATTCAAGGAAACAGTTTGTAAAGGCATCAGCGTATGTATCAAGTTCCACTAAATTGGCAAAGATGACTTGCCATTCCTAGCACACATTAAAGGTTAAGTTTGTTTCAACTGTACAATTATTAAAACTTAAAAATGTTATTGTTATAATACAATTAAGTTTGTTCATACTTACCTGGCAGATATATATATAGCTGTATTTTCTGACGTCCGACAGAATTTCAAAACTCGCGGCACACGCAGTGGGAGGCCAGGTGGTAGTACCCATTCCCGCCGCTGGGAGGCGGATATCAGGAACCATTCCCATTTTCTATTCATATTTTATTCATGACCCTTGTCTCCTGAGGGGAGGAGGGTGGGCACTCTAATTATATATATCTGCCAGGTAAGTATGAACAAACTTAATTGTATTATAACAATAACATTTTGTTCATGAAACTTACCTGTCAGATATATTTATAGCTGAATCCCACCTTCGGATGGTGGGAAGAGACAGAATAGGATTTTTTAGGAAACTTAAATTAGCAAATGATGCACTTCTTGGTTCCTTACCTGTTAGCAAAGTAGACTCTGTGATTACTGTCACTTAAGCCTGCTTCTGCTTTTATCAGAGTTGCCAGCCAGGTGTAGACCTGTAGAGCTGGAGCACTCTGCATGCTCTGTCAACGGGGACATGACCTCAACGTGACAAGACCATCGAGCCAAACATATGGGAGTAACACAGCAACCGACCACCACCTGACCAAACTCCCAACCACCCCTCTGACAGTTAAACTAAAGAATGGGAGATTTCCACAGAAGATCTCACTCCATCAACCAAAAGCACAACAATAAAACTAACCTAAACTAGCTAAGGGATAGGAAGAGAGCTACCTTCAGCCCCCAAAACTGTGTCTGCCGAAATGTATGGCCCCAAAGAACTACAGTTCTCGTAAATCGTTCTCACATCCCGGAGGTAATGTGAGGCGAATACGGAATTGCTCCTCCAAAAGGTGCTATCAAGGATATCTTTGATAGACATATTCCTTTGGAAGGCAAGAGAAGTAGCTACACCTCTAACTTCGTGAGCTTTCACTTTAAAGAGGCTCAAATCAGTCTTCTGGCAAGATGAATGAGCCCCTCTTTAATGACGTCCCTCAAAAAGAAAGCCACAGCATTCTTTGACATGGCAAATCTTGGTCTTTTCACCGAGCACCAGAGATTACCTGAGGGACCTCTTATCTCTTTAGTTCTATGAACATAGAACTTGAGAGCCCTGACAGGGCACAGGGCTCTCTCTGGTTCTTGACCCACGAGACCCGACATACCTTTGATCTCAAAGCTCTTGGGCCAAGGATTAGACGGGTTCTCATTTTTTGCCAAGAAAGTCGGGCTCAACGAGCAGACAGCGTTGTCCCCCTTGAAGCCCACTAGGCTACTGAACGCTTGGATTTCACTAACTCTCTTCGCCGTCGCCAGAGAAGTTAGGAAAAGCGCTTTCTTCGTCAAGTCCCGTAGAGAAGCTTCGTGGAGAGGCTCAAAGGGACTTTAACATTAGATGTTTCAGAACCACATCGAGATTCCATGAGGGTGGTCTTGCCTGTGGAATCTTGGAGGGTTTCGAACGACCTTAGAGATCGTGTAGATCCTTGTTGTCGGAGAGGTCCAGTCTCTGTGTCGAAAAACGGACCGACAACATACTCCTATAACCCTTAATTGTAGGGACTGCCAATTTCTGCACATTTCTTAAATAGAGCAAGAAATCTGCTATCTGGTTCACAGAGGTCGTGGAAGAGGAAATTCCTTCCTTTTTGCACCATGCCCTGAAGGAGGCCCACTTAGATTGGTAGACAGCTCTTGAAGAGGCTCTGCTAGCATTAGCGATTGCTCTCGCAGCTGCTTTCGAAAAGCCTCTCGCTCTGGCCAACTTTTCGATAGTCTGAACGCAGTCAGAGCCAGAGCGGAGAGGTTTTGGTAATACCTTTTGAAGTGAGGCTGTTTGAGTAGATCTCTCCTCCAGGGCAACGTTCTTGGGTAGTCCACAAGGAAAGTCATGACCTCTGTGAACCACTCTCTTGCTGGCCACATCGGGGCAATCATAGTCAACCTTGTCCCTTCTGAAGCTGCGAACTTCCTCATGACTTCCCCCATGATCTTGAATGGGGGAAAGGCATGAAGATCTAGGTCTGTCCAGCTCCAGAGCAACGCATCCACCGCAATTGCTCCTGGATCCAGGACCGGGGAGCAATACAGAGGAAGCCTCTTCGTCCTCGACGTAGCGAACAGGTCGACTAGAAGACGTCCCCACAGTCTCAATAATTGCTGACAGACTTCCTGGTGCAAGGTCCACTCTGTTGGCAGAATTTGATGATTTCGACGACTGAGAAGGTCCGCCCTGACATTCTGAACCCCTGCCACGAATCTCGTCAGGATCTTGATCTGCCTTACGTCTGCCCATAGCAGAACTTCCCTTGCAAGGAGAAAAAGGGATCGGGAGTGAGTTCCTCCCTGATTCTTCAGATATGCAAGGGCTGTGGTACTGTCCGAGTTGACTTGAATGACCTTGCCTGACACTTTGTCTTCGAAGAACTGCAGCGACAGGAAGATCGCTGCCAGTTCCTTTACATTGATGTGCCAGGCTACCTGTTCCCCTCTCCAGGAGCCTGACACTCCCCCTTTTGGAGGGTACCAAGTTGGGAAATGGGGGCCCCTGGAGCGCCGTAGTGGGCGATTGTTCCTCCCCCAACCTAGGTAAATTTGCTCCCCAACCGGAAATGGAAGCGTCTGAGAACAACACTAGGTCGGGGCTCAGAAGATTTAGGGATAGCCCTCTCGCAAACTTCTGAGGGTCGAGCCACCCATCTTAAGTGCTTTCACTGTGTTTGAGATCCTTAGGATCGCATTCAGGTCCTCCTTGGCTTTCCATTCTTCCGCAAGGAAAAATTGAAGAGGCCTGAGGTGCAGTCTTCCCAAAGAGACAAACTTTTCCAGCGAGGAAATGGTGCCCAGCAGACTCATCCATTCCCTCGCCGAGCAAGCTTCTCTCCCTAGGAAGGCTGAGACTTTCTCTAAGCCTAGCTGCTGACGTTCCTGGGATGGAAACGCCCGAAAAGCCACTGAATCCATATGAATCCCCAGATACACGATGGACTGTGTCGGGGTCAGATGCGACTTTCGGAGTTGACTAAAAGGCCCAGGGACTTTGCTAGGGCTAACGTTGATTGAAGGTCCTCCAGACATTTTCTTCTCGACGACGCTCTGATCAGCCAATCGTCGAGGTAGAGGGATATCCTGATCCCTGAAGAATGGAGCCACCTCGCTACATTCCTCATTATAACTGTAAAAACCATCGGGGCCAAGCTGAGACCGAAACAAAGGGCTCTGAATTGCCAAACCCTGTTGCCTAAGACGAATCTCAGGTACTTCCTTGAAAGGAGGGTGGACGGGGACGTGAAAGTACGCGTCCTGCAGGTCCAGAGACACCATCCAGTCGCCAGGTCTCAAGGCTCCTAGCACGACTGAGGCGTCTCCATTTTGAACTTGTTTTTCTCCACAAAAAGATTGAGCATGCTCACATCCAGGACTGGGCGCCAACCCGACGACTGCTTCGGCACCAGGAAAATCCTGTTGTAGAAGCCCGGTGACCCCAGGTCCACGACTTGCTCCCACCGCTCTTTTTTTTCGACCATCTGGTCTAAAAGATCGAAAAGGATACTTTTCTTCTCTCCCTGATAAGTCGGAGAGAGGTCTCTGGGGAGTTGATGTTAAAGGAGGAGGATGTAAAAAGGGGATCTTGTACCCTTGCTCTACGATCTTGAGAGTCCAAGGGTCCGCCCCTCTCTGCCTCCATGCCTCCGCAAAGAACTTCAGCCTGGCCCCCGACTGGCGTCTGAAGGACGAGATCTTCATTTGGTAGATTTTGGCTTAAATGAAGCTCTTCCTCTCGAAAAACCTCTCCTCGAGGAGCTGCTCTCGAGGGGGTGCCCCGCGAAAGGTTTGACTTCTTCGGGGGTCTCACGAACGAAGATGTAGAAGGAACTGCTGGGCGCCTTGAAGACTGTGCCAAGAGGTCCTGGGTCGCCTTCTCCTGCAAACTAGTCACAAGATCTTTCACCATAGCCTGGGGGAAGAGATGGTCCGAAAGAGGCGAAAAGAGCAATTCCGCTTTCTGAGCGAGAAACCGACTTAGCGGTAAAATTACATAGAAGAGCTCTTTCTTCAGGAAAGCTGTTCCAAAATGAGAAACCAGCTCTTCCGAACCATCCCTGACGGCCTTGTCCATACACGACAACACGCTGGACAGCTCCCCCAGACTGAGAGAATCAGGGCTTCTAGACTGAAGGTCCAAAACTCCCAAGCACCAGTCTAAGAAATTGAAGACACCCAACGTGCGCAGCAGTCCTTTCAAGTGGTGGTCCGTCTCCACAGGAGTCCAGGACACCTTTGCAGATGATAAGAGGGACCTCCTCTGAGCGTCTACTAAACTGGAGAAGTCCCCAAGAGCGGACGAAGGAACCTTCACCCCCACGTCCTCCTTGGTTTCATACCAAATGCCTCCTTTCCCGGAGAGTCTAGAGGGAGGAAGGGCGAACGTGGTCTTGCCCTGGTCCTGCCTTCGAGACATAAAATCTTGGAGCTTCTTGAAAGCCCTCTTGGTTGAAAGCGACGTCTTTCATCTCGACAAACTCAGGAGTCTTGACTGACTTAGAAGACGAAAGTTGAGAGGGAGAAGACCTAGGGGCTGCCGGGCTGAAACTTATCCCCGAAGGACGAACCGTAACAAGCCAGCACAAGAACCTATAGTCTGAGACCACAGCCGAAGCTACAGGAGGTTCCTCTTCGACTGAACTCGCTGGACTAACTATGTTCCCCACCCTTCTTCTCTAAGAGGAACTGGAGAACGTCCATCCGGAGAGGGCGTACGTCCAGCAGGCTTAGGTCTAAACAAAGACTTCCGCTGATTGGAAGTTACCGCTTCTCAGGCACGGACTCGCCCTTACGACGATCCTTTGAGGGACGGACATCTTGTGAACGTAGAGCGTCCTTTGAAACAACGGAACTGTCTTACTATTAGACACGTCCCTACGAGAGGAAGCACGAGCTTCCTGACGAGAGGCGCCAAAAGCGTCCTGCTTAGCCAGGCAAGCGTCCTGCTGAGCGTCCTCAAAAGCGTCCTGCCTCGTCCGAAAAGCGTCCTGCTTCTAACGGAGAGCATCCTGCCGAGCGTCCTCAAAAGCGTCCTGCTTCTTGTAGCAAGTGTCCTGTCGATAGCGCAAAGCGTCCTGCTGAGCGTAAGATCTACTCGGAGAACGAACGGTGACGATCCGGCCAGGAGGAGAGAGAGACGAACGAGACGAGAGAGAAGGAGACTGCTTCGTCCTCTTGACGGGCAGCCTGACGTCCTTTCTCCGCTTAGGCTCGACTGCTGCTGGGCGAGTCCTTTGAGCCATGAGAGACGAAATCTGGTCCTGAGGGACAAAAAGGATTTTCTTCGTAGATGACGAAGAAGAAGGGGCAGGACTGACCCTGCGAGAAGGCGAGGGCTGAGGGGAACGCCTCCTTCCTTCTCGCAGGTACAGCTACCTGCATCTCAGGGGAACACGCCTGTGCGCGCAACCCAGCGTCCTCGTCGGTTGAGACTCTACCTCTCTTCTGAGGAGGAAAAGCGTCATACGCGTCCTCTGAAGAAAGCGGTGATATA
Source organism: Macrobrachium nipponense (assembly GCF_015104395.2). Classification (NCBI taxonomy): domain Eukaryota; kingdom Metazoa; phylum Arthropoda; class Malacostraca; order Decapoda; family Palaemonidae; genus Macrobrachium; species Macrobrachium nipponense. The sequence continues at coordinate 37,828,113 of NC_061089.1, forward strand.
GAACGTGAAGTGTCCCTCAAAACGAAAAGTCCTTTTCGGCGGACGAGAGTCTCTCCGAGCGCTCCACCCCTTGCGCGGGGAGGACGCTTCGGAGGACGAAAAGCAATCCTTCAGGACGCGCGCGCCGTGCGCGCTCCTTGGCAGCCTGGGACTTAGCAACAAGGCCTGCCGAAGGGACGCCAGAATCGGTGGGGAGCCCCCGTAACCCTCTTGCGGCTTTTCGACATACCCACTCCCTGAGTCCTGGGAGTCCGATAGAGGTCTAGGCCTAGAGGCATTATGGGGCTGATCTGACGCCCCCTCCACAACACTAGGGGCACGATCACAAACTTTCACAGGGCCAGTTTCTAAGGCCAACACTTTAGATTCAAGAGCGCGAATAGACTCGAGAATCAGAGAAAGGGCATTACCTTCTCCAGACACAGCAATAGGGCCCGAAGGCAACAACACAGGATTAGGTTGAACAAAATCTACCGGTGTTAGAGGAGGAGAAATATTACATTCCTTACCTATTGTAGAACTGCTCTTGGAGGAAGACCTCCTGACTCTATCACGCTCCAATTTACGCGATAAGGTCTCATACATCTTCCATTTATCATCTGACAAATCCCTGCATTGCATTGCAACCGATCATCACCAAGCAAACATGCCCCCTGCATTCCATACAAACTGTGTGAGGATCAACTGAAGGTTTAAGAAGCCTCACCTTACATTCACTCCTCACACACACTCTGAAACTCCCTGTACTTGATCCCGACATCATGTACACAGAAAAGCCAATCCAAAATAAAAAACCAATCCACTATTACGCGTGCCAATCCAACAATCCAGAGTTGATACCAAAAGTCAATCCAGATAATTTAAAGCGAGATAATCCAAAAATCCTAGACGGAGGTACTGCAAACAGTTGTTTCCAGCACCGGCGACAGAAAAAAAAAAAATATGAATAGAAAATGGGAATGGTTCCTGATATCCGCCTCCCAGCGGCGGGAACGGGTACTACCACCTGGCCGCCCACTGCGTGTGCCGCGAGTTTTGAAATTCTGTCGGACGTCAGAAAATACAGCTATATATATATCTGACAGGTAAGTTTCATGAACAAAACAAATGATTTCACCCATACAATTATTAAAAATTAAAAAAAGTCAAAATAGTAATATAAACTTAAATAAATGAAAAGTGCTGGCAAAAAAGTCAAATATTTTTTATAAACAATTCACTAAACCGTTGTCTGCTCGACTCGTGGATTCTGGCTGCCAGACGTACAAGGCTGAAAAATTATTCTTGCCATGGGTTTGCAGTAAACAAATTCTCACGTATTTTAAGTGAAATTTGGAGTGAATTAAGAATGAAATGTGTATAATTACAATTAAATAAGCACTGTGGAGTTTCAGTTGTGATGGCAGTAAGGATAAAACCACCGATTACAAGGAAAAATGCATTTCAATTCAAACCATGTCCCCGGGAATAAGACGTCTCATACTTTCACTAATATAGGCAACAAAATGTTGTTTTATTGTGCTGCTTGAATGATTACAACTACAATCTTAAGTAATATCAATAAACATTACATCTACTATATACGCAAATATTGTCCAAATAAGTGCTGGGAAGGCTGGGAAGGACGTGGCCGCGATTGCAGAACCGAATTGCACTCACAACCATACCATGCCATATTGGATTTAAAAAACTGCCTTGAACACATATTTTATGAGGACTTCACATGCTTATTTTACTCCGTATGGCGGTTTCATATAGCTATTTAATTTTGTTGATGAAACTTCAATACGTATTTTGAATGGTAGGTATGCTGGTATAAATATTGAATTGTACTGTTGTTTCACCAATCAAATATAGAGCGAAAAAGTAGCCGATTTTTCTGATCAAATGGCCGCACAGCGATGTTTTACCCTACTTAGTCGATTCACTTAAGGTGAATTCTTGTGCCTACGAGACATTTGTTTGGCAGCCTCTGATTGGCTGGTACCAGGAGGTAGGCCGCTCGCTCAGTCTCATTATTTTCATCTGCAGCTTAGAAAACAAGCAATATGTTTATATTTCTTCAATCATCTCACACTTTGCTCAAGATAGGAAAGTTTTGGTCATACCAAAGGATTCGGTATTAATTGTACAACTAAATAATCTTTTCCTGAAACCAATAAGATAAAACACAAAGGAATTACAAAGAGTAAAAGTGAAGAGGAAACATTTCATTCTTTATACCTGTTTTTATTTATCATTGGATTTTTAATCATTCTTGTCATCAAGATAAAATAAAACTTGTGTTTTCATACAATACAATCTCCCTGAATATGCTGGTGCCTTCAGATTTTAGATGTGTGTAATCTGTGAAGAGAAAATGAAGAATATGTCTTATTATGTTGCATCCGTACTTGACTCAGCCTAAAAGGAAGTCAGTCTTCCTTAATTCTTTGTTGTTTATTACTTCACTGAGATTATTATTTCATATCACTCAAATATTTAAGTCTCTGATATCTCTTGCGTTTGAAAATATATTCATATAATAAAATTAAAAACAATATTCTGAAACAACCTGATTAAAGCTTAGGCTGAGTTGAAGAGTGCGAATTCTGTTCACAGAGTTCAACTTCTCTGCTGGACTGAATTCCCTGCTTTCCGCCTAGATCTCGGCTGACGTTACCAGATGCATCCATCTGATTATTATTATTTTTCTTATCAGATATATATCCACACATACTGTATGATATTAGATTGAAAATGTTTGGCAGTCATGATGGGAATTCTGTGTACTTAATTACAAAAAATGTAATGATATAACATGGTAAATATTGTCGAAATTGCAACCTCTTATATTGCTAATTGGCAACTCAAATCTCTCACTGAGAGGACCAATGCAACGAAGCCTTGCAGATCTCATTCTCTCGGCAATACCGTCAAACTTGAATCATTTACGTATGGAACATAGTAATAAGACATATTCTTCATTTTCTCTTCACATGCTACACGCATCCAAAATCTGAAAGCACCATCGTATTCAGGGTGATCTTATTGTACGAAAATACAAGTTTTATTTCATCTTGATCGCGTTAATGATGCAAAATCCGATGATAAGTAAAAACAGGTATAAAGAATCAAATACTTCTCTCTTCACTTTTACTCGTTGTAATTCCTTTGTGTTTTATCTTATTGATTTCAGAAAAAGATGACTTCGCTAGTTGTACAATTAATACCGAATCCTATGGTATGACCAAAAATTTCCTATCTTGAACAAAGCGTGAGATTAGGTATTGAAGAAATATAAATATACCTATTGCTAGTTTTCTAAGCCACAGACGAAAATAATGAGACACTGAGAGAGCAGCCTACCTACCAATACCAGCCAATCAGAAGCCACCAAACAATCACGGATGATCCACCATCATCACGCTGGCCGGGTCTTATTCATTCGATATTTAATTGGTGAAACAAGAATACAATTACAACTCTAATCTTACCATTTAAAAGATTGAAGTTTCGTCAACATAAAGTGATATATGAAAGCCCCATACGAACTAAAATAAGCATGTGACGCTCTTCATAAAATATATTTTCAAGGCAGTTTTGAAATCCAATATGGGGGCGATCGTGTGGCAGGACGGGTCTGGTCACGGATGGACGCAATCTTTCCCAGCCTTCCCAGCACTCAACTGAACAATGTTAGCGTATAAATGTAACATTTATTGATCTTACTCAAGATTGCAGTTGTAATCAGCACAATAAAACAACATTTTGTTACCTATATTAGTGAAAGTATGAAACTTGTTATTCCCGGGGTCATGGTTTGAACTGAATTCATTTTTACCTTGTAATCAGTGGTTTTACCATTACTACCATCACAACTGAAACTCCACAGTGCTTATTTGATTGTTATTATACACATTTTGGTCTTAATTCTCTCCACATTGCACTTGAACCACGTTGCTGTTCCTGGTTCCTAAGCGCTCACTCCACACACACAGTTATGAGCAGCAGACAACGACGCTGCAAAGTTTTATTCCCTTAATTGTTTACTTTACTCATCATTTAGTTCAACTTTACTTTTATTTCAAAATGTTTATTTAATTCATGTCTATTACCCCTTTTTTGCAACTCAATTACCCCGAAAAATTACAGATATTTCTGAAGTAGATAAAATCCAATGTTTCTAACCTGGTCGTACACCTGGCTGCCGAAAACCATAGCGGAACAGACTATGGATAAGTGGATTATAATGTTTTTTTTTCTAGCACTTTTCACTGATTTAAGTCTATATTAGTATTTTCATTTTTTTAAATAACTGTGTATGCCAGAAATAAATGTAACCTTTAATGTTCGCATGCTAAGAATGGCAAAATCATCGTTGCCACATTATGGGAGCTTCACACATACGTCGATGCATTATTATAATCTGTTTCCATGAATTCTAGTTGTCATATTAATGCAATAATGATAAAATTGCTTTAATATTTATGTATACTATATACTTTCAATACATAGGCTAATTTCACCCATTTCCACGTTTTGTGTAGGTTTTATACCCAGTTTGGAGGGTGAACACATACCAATTGGCAACAGAGAGAGAGAGAGAGAAAGGAAGGCGAAGGAAGGAAGAAGGACAGGGGTGGCAGTGGAGGGGAGGGGGTAGAGGGTAGGTGGAGCTTTTTACGCGTGTTCGTATCCATTTCTGGATAATGGAGTTTTTGTCTCTTGGTACAAGGACAAGTGTCGTTATTCTTTACGATTAGTGATTCACGATACCCTTATAAATTATGGCACTGGGTGTAATGCACTACTATAGCAAAATCTCGTTCTGATACGAGTGTTCATTACAGAAATATTGCCAAAAAACGTGCTTGCACTGTCTCTGAAACCCATAGTAGGTACGCTGCTTAGTTGTCAATCAAGGTTTTTGTAATCAAGTATTTTTTACAAGCTAGCTATTGTATAAATTTGTATTTTTCTCAATCAAAATAGCTATATGCCCCTCAATGCTAACTTTCTTCTTTTAACGACTTTCTGGTCATTGCAAATTCGGCCCCATTAATTTCTTATGGTGCGAAAACAGACGGTGGCCCAGGGACCGAAAGCGATTGCGTCACACTACAGCGGTAATCCGGCAGTAAAACATCTTATATCCAAAAAGTAAATAATAAAGATATATATGCACATTACGATTATAACAATTACATGAATAGCTGATAACAATCTGCATGAATAACTGGTTAAATGTTCTGCAAAAAAGTTGAGTATAGCAATTCATCTACAATAGGTACGAGAGTCAAGATGTCGTGACGTCATAATACAGGACTTAAAAGAACGTACTAATTCCGAAAAATAATTACTTAAATTTGAGTCAGAATAGAGTTACTTTTACAATAACGATTATTTTCAAATTAATCATCATAAATATGTAAAATATTGATGTTTTACTAATTATTTAAATAATTATCTAGTGCACGCTTCGTTGTCTTCTTCTACCAAAACGGTTGTTTACTTAAAAACGTCGTGGCCAGTGACCGTGTTCCGACTGTTGTGATGAAAGTGCCCCAGCATTTATGGGTACATGTGGTGTGCGGATTTATCACAGGAAATGGGAAGTTTGTTGACACAAGCGATTCCACAAACATCGAGATGGCATCAATCTTCTAAGATATTTAAGCGTAAGTAAAAATTTCGAAAGCGTTTTGGTGAGATTTGCACTGCGTTGGACACCCTTTTCACTACCCTCTCTTTAAAGCTTTAAATTTGGCCTTAATTTCTAACTTTGGAGACAATACTTACTTCGGAAGGAGAGTAGAGGTCTTTAGCTCCGTCTCTCACCAACAACAAGTCGCGACTGATGCCCATCTCCGGTGTCAGGATGCGTTATAAGTACTTTTTCGTAGGGTGTCCAGCCGTGATCGTCGTTGAATTGAGCCATGCCATGCGGTTGTTTACCCTACTACCTAGGTAAACCCGGCCAGCTGTAGGTTAAACTTTTTTATTAACGAGAAATAAGCTACTAGTACTACTATACAAGGAGTTCAACAGCATCCATGAAAATACAAAATAAGTTTTTTTAATGTAACAGTATATAATATTGATTCATACCCAATCTCGATTTCAATGCAGCATCCTAGCCTGTTCTCTTGACCAGGAGAAAACAGCCTACTAGGACCAAAGTTTTGAGAAGTTTGAATATGCTAAGCTTCCGCGATAACACTGGAGGCGTACCACATATGTTTGCAGCGCTTACATACCTTTTCTTTTGGCGTTGATATCTTACATGCCCCATGCCTTCAAAAGTCTATCCATCGTATGTTAAAATACGTCTTATACTGCCAAAGAATCACACGCTAATCGCTAATGTCAACTAACTCAGCTGTACACAAACAATGACGTCATTTGTGCTGCTTCTTCGAATCTTTCTTCCGCTCAAAACTCGTCACAAATCTCTCTCTCTCTCTCTCTCTCTCTCTCTCTCTCTCTCTCTCTCTCTCTCTCATGTTTTTCTTGAAATACACCATAAGCATAAAGCAGCACAAAGCTAGCTTGGTAATTGTATAAAAGGAATTACAACACTATACTTGAATACTTCATACCTGGTGTTGAAATTAATTCGAGATTGAGTGAACGAAAAAAAGGTACGAGTTTCATTTGGTAAAGGGATAAATCACTTATCAAAACATAACTGAAGGAAGTAGACAACACAAAATATCTTAACTAGGAAATGGGCAATGCTATAGATACCGCTACTTCATGATAAAAACACTTTAAATGTCTTGTCCACAAAAATCGAACTATAGTGACCGTCAACAGTTGGATTAATATGAAAAGGTTGACATTAAAACAGGATTTAAACGGACTATCAATAAAGACCAAAGAAACCTACAGTAAGTTCAGTATTACAATAGTAAGTCGTACTCAACTCACGTCGCTCAGACACAAATTCATTTGTCATGTGCACAAAAATATACAGACATCCTGGTAACTATGCTACGTGCTCCATTTCAATTGTCAGATCTTCACTGCCGGAACGCTCAAAGAATAAGAAATATTTTTCTTGAATGACTTGATATTCTTAGTTCTAATATCAAGTGGAAGCACATTGTACAATCATGGGAATGCATATTTGAAGGCTCTAAAACCAACATGCAAAGTGCACCTTAGCTCAAATATCTGAAACCATATCTGACTAATCTTGCTGTTTCTCTGAGTAGCATGTGACAATAAATATAGCAGAGGCCACAGTAATGTACCGGCACTTTAATGTTCATTCAATAAATTGTTTAGGTACAACGATAACGATAAAAGCGAGTTACAAAGTAAATTTAAAGACAAAAATATTGCATTAGTTAAATTCGAGGAAACGAGTTAAACCCAGTATAAAAGGTAGTGACCAGCCTACGGAGATGTTATTCAAATACAAGCTTAAAAATCAATTTAACAAGAAAGCAGTCAAGTTGGTATAGTCATTGCTTGCATTTATTAAGTCACTATGCTGTGTTATTAAAGCAGATGCAATTACTTTTCTCCGAGTTATATTGTTATAACGTCAAAGAAACTTATCCCTAAAGAAATCAGTTCTATGATTAAAGAAATTGTGCATTCGACATTTGTCCTGTTCTCACGCTATGTCTGTGCCGTTTGACTCTGTTTCGAAGTTCTTTGCCAGATTGTCTATATAAAACCATTTGTAATTCATGCAAGGAACTTTTCAAATGCAGTCATGCGAAACTCAAGGAGTACTCCTAATCATTATATTTTTCAGTGTATGGTACAATTTAAATATGACATTGATGTTAAAATTCTTACAAAGATCTTGGAACTCAATATAAGAATTAAACAGCTTAGATATAGTGTGAGAACAAGACAGATGTCGAATGCATTGTTTTTACACATTAACAACTTTAATCATAGTATTGATTGGGATAGGGCTAAGTTCTTTCATATTGTAAGAATACAATTCAGAGAAACGTAATTGCCTCTGTTTTAATGAAATATCACAGTGCCTTAGTATATGTAAGCTAAGGAATGTATAAACATGACGCCTTTGTTTTTAAAGATTTTTAAGGCTGTGCGTGTATAGTCCCTGGTTTTTTTACTTAACTAATTCCTTCTCTCTAACTGTTATTCCATTTTTTATGTTTACTTTGTAGCTCACTTTTATTGATTGCTATTTTGAACAGAAAAGAGATCGGCAAATTCTTATTTTATTTTATTCCTGCGGCCTTTTCTCTATTTGCAGACGATCGTGTGTAGATTCCATCTGTTGACTGTATTTTCTGCACCATGACTGTCAAATATTTTGACACCCAATCTTGAAAGCACGATGAGTCATTGCACATTTTAAACATAAATCTTTCTTTGATACGGAATAAATTAAACTTTCCCCGCACACACACACACACACACACACACACACACACACACACACACATATATATATATATATATATATATATATATATATATATATATATATATTTATATATATATGTATATATATATATATATATATATAGTAGATCTCTACTTACTTCTCTGCAGATGACGCATTTGGCCGTGTACGTACTACTTGCATATGAAAGAGGTTTTTAAGAAATACTGGCCTGCAATAGTACTCATCAGAAGACTATTCCACATTAGCAGCATTTCTTATTCCACATCAGTAGCAGATTCTGCTACTGATGTGGAACAGTCTTCTGATGATTAATGCAATGAAAGCCAATATTTCTTACAATCGCAAGCAGATGGAGGTAGCCGTACACGACCGAATCCGTCATCTGCATAGAAGTATTTTCTTCACATGTCGCAGAAAGTTTAATTTATTCCTTATCAAAGAAAGACTTTATATATATATATATATATATATATATATATAGAGAGAGAGAGATGAGAGAGAGAGAGAGAGAGAGGAGAGAGAGAGAGAGGAGACGAGAGAGAGAGAGAGAGAGAGAGAGAGGTTTATGTATATATATATATATATATTATATATATATATTATATATATATATATATATATATATACATACATACTACGATGATGAAGGCAAAAGCCGAACATACGGACATCAAGTGCCGATGGAAAACCATCCGGGCGAAAGTTACAGGATAGGAGGCAGATTGTCCAGACCTGAACTTATCAATTACTCTGCAATTACTCTGCAATCTGCAAAACGCAGATTTATACTTTAAAAAATCAAAATAGTTGCTACAGTCCAGCATGGAGTGGATATTGCGACTCTGGAATCAATTTCCATAAGAGCAATCGTTGCATTAATTCAGTTTTATGTTGTGATTTTTTATGGGGTGGTGGTAAAAAATATGCCATTGCAGCCTTGAAAATGTAGTGGATTATTGCGTGTATATAATATATATATATATATATATATATATATATATATATATATATATGTATATATATATATATATATATGTATATATATATATATAATATATATATATATATATATATATATATATACATGAAAATAACGGGAGGGGGCACATCGACTTTCAGCTTTTATTCCAAAGTCATCTTAAGGGTACTGAACAGCTTTAAGGAAATAGCTTACACAAGAAAGAATTATGGGGTCACAAATAACAATAAAACACGTCAACAAGCTACTTAAGTACGTAAAAAAAAGGTCAGAACAAAAACAAACCTAGTAGAAATATGCAATGACTACAATTCATAATACAAGTTTATCTGTTTGTTAACTTGTTTTATTTTATAATCAATGAGAAAAGCTTATCAACAATTCGTTCATCTTAAAAAGACCATCGCTCAAGTTCATGTTATCAAAAGAACTAATGAGCTAACCTTCAACTAACAACCTGTCATGTATTGAAGAACTTTTAAAACAATTGATTTAGCTGAATTCCAGTCTATAGGGTGTTCAAAGTCTCTTACGCGACAAAAGATGGCACTTGAGTTATTTGCAACCCGTACATTATATTTACGCCGTGTGACTCCCTTGCTTCCCTCACTAGATTTTCTAATATAAGGTCAATTACAAGCTGAGCAATTCATTTTGTAAATACACCCCTCCCTCCTATTGACATTACTGGTTTATTACAAAACTGTGAATTCTTGATAGTTGAATTATTACAAAAACAACATTCATTTTTCAGAAAGTACCTCTGGGACTCCGTGCCATCGTCAACATGGCTGCAACCAACCGAATGCCCAACAAGTTCATTAATAAACTGCTGAAGTCAACTTGGACACAAGAAAATTTCCATGAAATAAGCCCAGGGCATTTGCCCGCCCCGTAGCGTAGGATCGATTCTAAGTCTCTTTGGTGAATGGAGGGTGGAACTGTTTCATTAGTCAAACACTTACTGTCAATAAATAACAGCAGATATATTTCTTTATTGCTTTAACTGACTATATGTCGTCATATCAGCTTTAAAAAGTTCGGTATTGTTTTGAGACGCGTACTTGCTAAATTGATAGACTAATTACATAAATTAATGGTGTTGATCCGCGGAATTTATCTCATTTTCCAGTTTTATTTGCCAGTGAATTTAACTATTTGAAAATCTTCTTTTGACAAGTTTTTTTTTTTTTTATAAAACTCGAACATTATTCTGTAATAAATATATAACACACTTCATGAATGTTGTAAAAAAAAAAAAAAAAAAAAGGCATGAACAAAACAACGAAGTTTCCCCTTCTACTCTAAACAACTGCGCGAAGTTTGCCATAGGAGAAAACTTACTAAGATTTTTTTTAACGGAGACTTAAGAAAGTGTATTGACTGCGCTTCAATTTGGCCAAAAACTGTTACTCTCATCTCTGAGATAATTACAACGTACGCAGTTTCAGGAGTTATAGTGGAAGTGAGGTGTGAGTGTTGATCGCGAATGAAATACAAAAGGTAAAAGCTGCTGAGAAGAATTGTTTATGAGTATGCGGAGCTAGGAAAGATGCAAGGTTGGAAAAATGGGTAATCACTATGCGAAATATGTGGTTTTGGTCCCAAGACATTAATGGAGTATGATAGGTCGGTGAAAATTAGTAATGAATATAACTGAGCGGAAAAAAACAGAACTGACCAAATGGTCTGCAAAAGGTGTTTGATATGAGGGGTATTAATATATAGCAACAAGAAACTATTTGTAAGATTGAGGTAAATGGCTGTGTGCATAAGGAGGACGACACACTATTCATTAACCCATTAACTGACACTCTGAAACTTTCTACACGAGTGATTCATCTTTGTTAAGCATTTGCGGGAAGACTGGTATCCACCGTGTATCATGGGATATTATATATATATATATATATATATATATATATATATATATATATATATATATATATATATATATATATATATTATTGTGGCTCAGTCTGGTTAAACAGAAAAGAAAGAAAAGAGAAAGCTCCTTTTTCTTACTCTCTCTTTCTCTCTCCAACCATCACTGTTTTTTTCCCTCTTTCTTCTCACTAATACCAACTCTCAGTCTCTTTCACTCACTTTTTCCATCTTTCTCCTACCTCATACCCCCTCTACTCTCTCTCCTCCTCCCAAACACTCGCTCTTCTCTGTCTTTCTCTCTCTCTCTCTAACACTCCCCGTCTTTTTTCCTCTTTCTTCTCCCTAACACCTCGTCTACTCTCTCTCACTTCCTCTCCCTCTCATTCTCTCTCTTTCAACCCCCTTCTCAAACTCCACCCTCTTTATCTCATTGATGTTTACCCTATAGTATTCTTTTTCAAATGATAAGTCATATGCAGAAATTATCTATGATAAATTCGTAAAGTAACTAAGTCTACGGGGATAACCAGCACCGTTTCACGAGCAGAACCAACTCCGTTTCAGGGAATCTCTTTTCACTCCCACCCCCTTCGGAGGGAGGAGGTAGGATGAAACCCCTTTATAAAAACACATGCGTATTCGAATGCAATGTTGTGTCAAAATTTCAAAGCAATCAGTGAAGAACTTTCGGAGATTTAAGATTTTGAACAAACAAACATTTACATTTATATATATATATATATATATATATATATATAATATTACACATATATTATATATTATGTATATATAGTTTATATATATATCTATATATATATATATATATATATATATATTAATATATAAAGGGGTATAAGCCATGAAGGAAAAATAAACAACGGAGTTTCTGCAAGATCTTTCAACGTTCAACGTCCTTTACTTAGCAGATAAACTGACTTACATAGGGAATTGACAGTACAGGAAAGCTCGTATAACTGACAGATAGGGATTATAAGGAGATTAGTACCTAGAATCCGTCACACCTGGAGAAAGAGTAACCTTTCCGAACAAGCATAAACATGTACAATTTAAAAAACAAAAAGATTAAGTCAATCTGCTCAGACACAAGGACAAGACAATTAAAGGATAATATAGGGTGACAGCTATTCAGAACTTTGGTAAACAAAAACTTATTCACAATACATATTCACAATACATATTAAACATACATATACAACGAAGATATCTCTAAGGCAATTTATTTGTATCTAAGTCTGTAAGTATATCTTTGAGGTCATTCTTAAACATGTTACAAATGCAAGGGTCTAAATGAAACAGGCCACGACTGATATTGAAATTACAATGGGAAGTAAGTTGTATTATAGCAGATTCTAAAAGATTTTGTGATAAGACATCTTTTGACCTTGCAATTACTGAACTACCAATCCAATTTATTCGGTGGTTGTTTTCACTTAAATGAATGAATATTGCATTAGATTTTTGTCCAGTTTTTACAGAATATTTATGCTGGCTTAATCTTACTTCTAAGCCCTTGCTCAACTGTCCGAGATAAAAAGAAGGGCAGTCCATACATGGAATTTTATATATTATGTTGTTGCTTTCCCTGGGGCCATTTTTTATTAACATTCCTTTTAGTGTGTTATTATAGGAAAAAACAAGGTTGACCTTATAGGCTTTTAACAAAGATTTACTGGTTTCAAATCCGTTAAAATAACGTAAACTACGAATGTTCTTAGAATTTTCTTTCTCCGTGTTACTTACACTATAAAACTTTTTGTTGGCTTTATTATAACAAATATCTAATATATGTGAAGGATAACATAAATCTTTCCCTATTTTTCTTATGTATTCAATTTCTTGATCCAGATATTGGGGACTGACAATGCGCAATGCTCATAAAAACATTGAAGAAAAAATTGATATTTTGATGTCAAGATGGTGGCCTGAATTGAAATAAACATAAATTAAGTTGTTGGTTGGTTTCCTATAAATGCTGAATTTACATTGAAATGGTTCTCTATGTATCAAAATATCTAAGAAAGGGAGGCAATTGTCTTCTTCCAATTCTAGAGTAAACTTAATCGATGGTACCTGGTTATTTAATTTAGAGAGTAAATCATTTACATCAATACCAGCAGGTAGAACAGCTAAAATATCATCAACATATCTATACCACTTTACAGGAATATAAATAATATTAGGTAAGTAGCGTTTTTCAAAGAATTCCATGTACAAGTTTGAGAGGAGTGGTTATAAAGAGTTTCCCATTGCCATGCCAAATATTTATTGATAAAATTCACCATTGAATATAAACTTACAATCACAAATGCAACTAGTGAGTGAAATAATGTGGCTTATGGGTAGAGGTAGTTCATGCTGAGTTAGTTCATTACTAAGATATTTTAAAATAGAGTCTATAGGGACTTTAGTAAAAAGAGAACATACATCAAAACTAACGAATCTATCAATGGGGCAAAGAGTAATTTTGCTTAATTTATCAACTAAATCTAGAGAATTATATATATGAGAATTAGTCCAATCACGTCAAGATTGTGTTGTAAACCTATCAAGTAAACAGATAAGTGAAAATGTTGCGAGTGCGCTTGGATATGGTTTATCTTTCATTATAACGAGTCAACCTTCTGCTTTAATGATTGCGTCATCCCTAAGTAAATTTGAAAAATATTGTGATCTTCCTCAAAATCATGTTGACATAATCAAAGGTATTGTTTACGGAGCTGCCAATGTTAAACATATAAGTAACTTCCCTGCTCGCTATAAGAAAAGTTTGACCGATCTTAAAAAGGACAATACTATCCACATTACAAAAGCTGATAAGTCAAATAGTATGGTAATTTTAGATAAAGCTGACTACATATCACGTATACAAGCCCTACTGGATGATGATGTGACTTATAAAAAACTAACAAAAAATCCCCTTGATCAATCAAGTCATAAATAACTTTGATAGCAAAATGAAAAATATCCTTAAAGATAAAACAGAACTACCAGGCAAATTGTCAGTCAAATCTCCTTCGCTACCTTACCTGTACGGATTAGTCAAAACACACAAAGAAAATAACCCTATGCAGCCTATTATCAGTACTGTTGGTTCAATTTCATATAAACTTTCGAAATATATCACTAAGATCTTGTCCCCGTTACTTGAAACCATGTCCGATTCTCATATATATAATTCTCTAGATTTAGTTGATAAATTAAACAAAATTACTCTTTGCCCCATTGATATATTCGTTAGTTTTGATGTATGTTCTCTTTTTACTAAAGTCCCTATAGACTCTATTTTAAAATATCTTAGTAATGAACTAACTCAGCATGAACTACCTCTACCCATAAGCCACATTATTTCACTCACCAGTTTGTGCATTTGTGATTGTAAGTTTATATTCAAAGGTGAATTTTATCAACAAATATTTGGCATGGCAATGGGAAACCCTTTATCACCACTTCTCTCAAACTTGTACATGGAATTCTTTGAAAAACGCTACTTACCTAATATTATTTATATTCCTGTAAAGTGGTATAGATATGTTGATGATATATTAGCTGTTCTGCCTGCTGGTATTGATGTAAATGATTTACTCTAAATTAAATAACCAGGTACCATCGATTAAGTTTACTCTAGAATTGGAAAAAGACAATTGCCTCCCTTTCTTAGATGTTTTGATACATAGAGAACCATTTCAATGTAAATTCAGCATTTATAGGAAACCAACTAACAACTTAACTTATGTTCATTTCTATTCAGGCCTCCATCTTAACATCAAAATATCAATTTTTTCTTCTATGTTTTTACGAGCATTGCGCATTGTCAGTCCCCAATATTTGGATCAAGAAATTGAATACATAAGAAAAATAAGGAAAGATTTGTTATCCTTCACATATATTAGATATTTGTTATAATAATGTCCACAAAAAGTTTTATAGTGTAAGTAACACAGAGAAAGAAAATTCTAGGAACATTCGTAGTTTACGTTATTTTAACGGATTTGAAACCAGTAAATCATTGTTAAAAGCCTTTAAGGTCAACCTTATTTTTTCCTATAGTAACACACTAAAAGGAATGTTAATAAAAAATGGCCCCAGGGAAAGCAACAACAAAATATATAAAATCCCATGTATGGACTGCCATTCTTTTTCATCTCGGACAGTCGAGCAAGGGCTTAGAAGTAAGATTAAGCCAGCATAAATATTCTGCAAAAACTGGGCAAAAATCTAATGCAATATTCACTCATTTAAGTGAAAACAACCACCGAATAAATTGGATTGGTAGTTCAGTAATTGCAAGGTCAAAAGATGTCTTATCACAAAATCTTTTAGAATCTGCTATAATACAACTTACTTCACATTGTAATTTCAATATCAATCGTGGCCTGTTTCATTTAGACCCTTGCATTTGTAACATGTTTAAGAATGACCTCAAAGATATAATTAAAGACTTAGATACAAGTTAGTTGCCTTAGAGATATCTTCGTTGTATATGTATGTTTAATATGTATTGTGAATAAGTTTTTGTTTACCAAAGTTCTGAATAGCTGTCACCCTATATTATCCTTTAATTGTCTTGTCCTTGTGTCTGAGCAGATTGACTTAATCTTTTTGTTTTTTAAATTGTACATGTTTATGCTTGTTCGGAAAGGTTACTCTTTCTCCAGGTGTGCCGGATTCTAGGTACTAATCTCCTTATAATCCCTATCTGTCAGTTATACGAGCTTTCCTGTACTGTCAGTTCCTCATGTGTCAGTTTATCTGCTAAGTAAAGGACGTTGAACATCGAAAGATCTTGCGGAAACTCCGTTGTTTATTTTTCCCTCGTGGTTTATACCTTTATTTATGGATTTATCACGTTCCAAACTTTCGTGATTCAGTTATACATACACACACACACACACACACACACACACACACACACACACACACACACACATATATATATATATATATATATATATATATATATATATATTTATTTATAAATGTGTGTGTATATAATGGAGAAAAGGTAATTCCAAGAATGCTACGAGAATAGCATACTAAAAGATCGACGACACTAGACTAAATTTAAAAACACTGGACATGGCGTATGTGGAATATACAAAATTCGAAGAAAGGTCATGGAATCTGAAGGTAGTAACTGAGAATATAAGAGCAAAGGAACTGAGAATCAAAGAAGTAATTAAGTGACTGGTTGATTAAATTAGAGTTGGTGATGGAAAGAAAGGAGATTGTTTGAAGTGAAGCAGCATATAAGGAGATGAATAGGGTATCAAGGTGAAAGTAATTAACAAAAGAAAATTAGGTCCTTTGAGATATCAATGCCCAGATAATAGTTAATGAGCGAGTTTAACATTGAATAAAAGAGAAAGATGTAAAGATGCTGTCTGAATATGTGAAGTTTGTGTGTCGATTTAATAAGATTTTTAATAGCTGTTGAAAATAGAAGTAAAAATGTTAAGCAGAAAAGTTCACTGTAAATCTTAGAAGGTTTATGAAAGTGACTGGAGAAAATGTAAAGATGGTAGTAGGGCGCCGGAAGCTGAATCATGGAAAAGTGCTAGATTTATGATATTGACCTGTGAAATGTTCCAGCCTGGTAGTTAAAAGTATGACTGAGTGGCTGACTAGGACATGGAATGTCTGTCAGCATTAGGGAAGGATATTATAAGGAAATGATGAAAGGAATAATTGTTCCTTTGCATTAGGATACAAGTGGTAATAGTTACTAAGAATTGTGGAGGAATAAAGTTGCTTAGATTGCTAAGAAAAAGGTCCTCTGGAATTTTGACTAAGCATGTTAGAAAATGACAGAGGGGTTGACAAGGGAAGAGCATCGTGGAGTTGGGAGGAAAGTATCGTGTGTGTATCAAGCACTTATTAGTAAACACTGTATCAGAGTTTTGAGAGTAAAGTCAAACAGTTTTTAGAACCATACCTGGACTTGAAACCGCATATAATAGAATTTTGGAGGATAAAGATGCACGGTGTTCAAGGTGAATGGTTAAATGCGATTCAGATTTTTTTCTAAATAAAGAATCTGAGGTGTGAATGAAAATATGTAAACAGGATAGGGGTTGGTTTAGTATAGTCCACGGCAAATTTCTCCGTGACTATTTAGTATTTCAATAGGTGTATGTGCAAAAATGGGAAATATGAAAATATGTCATGAATGGAGTATGCAATGGTTGATATTTATGAGTAATACAGCGCTGTTTGGGATAGTAAAAAGAAATTACAGAAAGCCATGAAAAAGATTGAAATTACCTATGAGAGAAGAAAGTTGAAAATGTTCATATTGACGGTGAAATAGTGGGAGAGGTTGACGTGCATCGGTATTAAATTTTAAATGCAATGAATGATGGTAGAATGATAGAAGAGGTAAGTTTCGTTATAGGCATAGCAAGAAATATAGCAGGGTATATTCAAAAGATTTGGAAGAGGTGAGGAGAGTCTCTAGAACACTAAACTGGAATGTGTGAAGGTATTCTATGATAAATTTTTCTTAACTGAAAATGAAATGTGAAATGGAAAATGAGAGAGAGAGAGAGAGATAGAGAGAGAGAGAGAGAGAGAGAGAGAGAGAGAGAGAGAGAGAGAGAGAGAGAAAGTTATATGGATCAAGAAGTAGGAGGGTAAGAGATGAGAGAACTTTTATAAAAGAATGAAGAATACGATACAATAACCGTAGTGGTAGCTCCTGTCCCATTCAAAAACAGGGTTTAGCGTGTAATTATCTTGTTTATATATATATAATATATATATATATATATATATATATATATATATATATAATCAGTAGCCCAAATTGTCGAGGGAACCAAGTTGGGAAGAAACATTATATTGATAATATTAATAAAGTTGCTAAACTTCTTAAAGGAGTATCTCCCTAGAAACAGAATAACGTCTGTTTCTAGGGAATTACACTAACTGCCCATCAAAGCGAAGATTTAGTTTAAATTGTGTGTTGGCGTTTCAAGCATTGCAGTATGAAAAGCCTGTATATGTCAACCGATTATTGCGTAACTTTCAAACGGCTTTAGTTGTAACTCTGAGACATAACACTGAACGTCGAGGAATGGAGGAACAGAAATGTAATTTATAACCGGGTTTAAGAGCCTTTGAAATTGCTGCGCCTAGATTGTTCAATAGGCCGCCTCCAGAGATTAAGTTCGTTTGACAACGTTGCTTTATTTAAGAGGAAACTGAAGACTCACTAGTTTAACGTCTTCTAAACAACTGATGATAATATTAGTGAAAAATTTAAACTCTAGTGTGGTGTAGCGCTCTGGGGAGCTCTGCAGTGCGTCCATGTGGGGAGAAGTAGGATCTTTGAATATCCTTCAGCAATCAACAATATGTATCCTTGTACTTACATTTATTTGTCAAGGCAGAAGAAGAATAACTCTTAATTGGAACGTCTAGTCACTAAGATGCAGATATACGTGTCATAAGTACTCTAGCTACACTTCTAACACAATGAGTAAAATTGCCATAATTTCCCTTATGCAAATAAAGCAAATAGGAGCACAAGTGTCAAATCAGGCATAAAGTTCTGCGAGACATTCGTAATTTGCAGGATCAAGGCCAGCTTGGCATGTACGTAAGTATATGACGTGTCTAATGTTGAGGAAATTTTCTACAAATATTGTTCATCTTTAATTTTTCAGTTAAAGAATGAATGTTGCAGACTATTGTTTTTCTCTGAAGTTACCCCCTGCATTACAGAAAACGGCTTCATCATCATGCTTTTTCCTATTTTATTTTTTGAGTCCTTCCTTATCGACCCCCATATGGCTCATCAGGCATGCCCATTTATTTGCCAGGTACAGTTTACTTTTCTCTGGACAAAATTTGTTCTTCCGCGTCACATACGTTTTCAATATATGTCCTAATTCCATCTTGAATATCAGTAGCTATGGTTTCACGTCTTTTCGGTTTTAGGACTAAAATATCTGTCTTATACCGTTAAATTTCGCAAAACGTATGGTAAGCACCGTCAAATCATATTTTAAGAACTTGAAAATAATTGTGAATTGCAACAGTACTTAACAAAATGCCGTCTTGTAATTGCTTCAGTTTTAACGAAAGTGTGCGTTAACTGGGTGTTTACAGCGTAGATGGTAGATCACGGTCAAATACATATAAATGTCAAATGTGTTTACGTGATAACTGGTAAATGCTGAATGCTGTGAAAATGAAGTAAAAGTACCACACAAATAAATAATCAAATTAACAACTTTTAGAAGTTAATATTTATATAAATAATATAATTAGAATCATTATAACTAGATATATATTTACAGTACATATTTAGGTAGATCTATATACCCATATTTATTATTATCTCTACTGATACTTATTCGTGTCCATCAGTTTTTACCAGAAAGACCCATGTCAACATTGTATAGTTTGTCAAGGATCAACAGGTGACTTAGTGACTTTCTTATTTTCGCGACTAATTTTTAACTTTACCGTTCGGATTATCGGAGATTACTACAGTTATACGGGTAAGTTCATGTTTTAAGTCACCATTGAAAGCCATGAGGGTGTTTATTATAGCTTACAACAAAGTTTTAATCTAAGGGTCGAGCTACCTATTGAGCAATCGTTCTTAAGGAAGTGCTCTAACTTACTAGCTAGCCTAGTAGTATGCTAGCTACCCAATAAGTAATTGGTCTCTTCCCGTCGCAGCCATTATCTTGGGTCATTTTAATTAGATGAAGTAAAAGCCCTTGCATATCACTCCATTGTGTATGAAACTTCATGTTATCAGTATTTTTTAAAGGTGTTTAGCCTAATCCGGGGTAGGCATGATCCAGGTCCATTAACTGTGTTTTTACGGTTAGCCTACTACCTAGGGTAAAACACCTCTGTGCGGCCAGGCGACCACCTGTACGGTTGCGTGACCACTTTCCCAAAAAATAACTTCAGCACTTCCAGTAACCTGAATTAGACGTCAGTCACAAGCCAACCTCCTTGGAAGCAACAGCACGAGACCTCTACTTTCCTCTCGAAGTAAGTGTTTTCTCCTACCTAAGTTAGGTAGAAATTAAGGCTGTAATTTCTGATTTAACAGAAGTTAATGAAAGTTTAGCCATGCGCAATGCTTAACTTGCCTTCATGACGCTTTCAAAATTTTAATTTAAAACTCCTAATAGCCTATACCTACTAGGGTAAAACACAGCATGGTACAGGGGTGGACCATGTACGATCAATGTGTACCACCTCAAAAAAAAGTACATTGTAACGCGTCCTGACACCGGAAATGGGCATCAGTCGTGACTTGTTGTTGGTGAGAAACGGAGCTAAAGACCTCTACTCTCCTTTCGAAGCTAAGTATTTTCTCCAAAGTTAGAAATTAAGGCCAAATTTTAAGATTTAAACAGAGGGTAGTGAAAAGGGTGTACACGGCAGTCCAAATCTCACCAAAACGCTTTCAACATTTTTAGTTACAACTGGAAATATTTAGAAGATTGACGCCATCTCGATGTTTACGGAGTCGCTTGTATCATAAACTTCTCATTTCCTGTGATAAATCCGCACACCACTTGTACCCACAGACACTGGGGCACTTTCATCACAACAATCGGAACACGGAAACTTGCAGATTATCAGCTATTCATGTAATTTTTATAATCGTAATGCACATATATATCTTTATTATTTACTTTTTGGATATATGAAGATGTTTTACTGCCGGACTATCGCTGTAGTGTGACGCAATCGTTTTCGGTCCCTGGGCCTCTGTTTTCGCACCATAAGAAATTATGGGGCCGAATTTGCAACGACCAGAAAGTCGTTAAAAGAGGAAAGTTAGCATTGAGGGGCATATGTTTTGATCGAGAAAAATACAAATTTATTCAATAGCTAGCTTGTAAAAAATACTTGATTACAAAAACCTTGATTGACAACTAAGCAGCATACCTACTATGGGTTTCAGCGACAGTGAAAGCACGCTTTTGGGCAATACCTATTTCTGTAACGAACACTCGTATCAGAACAAGATTTTGCTATAGTGTATTACACCCAGTGCTGTAATTTATGAGGGTATCGTGAATCACTAATCGTAAAGAATAACGACACTTGTCCTTGTACCAAGAGACAAAAACTCCATTATGCGGAAAGGGATACGAACACGTGTAAAAAGCTCCACCTACCCTCCCCCCCCCTCCACTGCCACCCCTTTCCTTCTTCCTTCCTTCGCCTTTGTCTCTCTCTCTCTCTCTCTCTGTTGCCAATTGGTATGTGTTCACCCTCCAAACTGGGTATGAGACTTACACAAAACGTGGAAATTGGTGAAATTAGGCTATGTATTGGAAGTATATATACATAAATATTAAAGTAATTTTATCATTGCATTACTATGATAACTAGAATTCAGGGAAACAGTTTATAATAATGAATCGGCGTATGTGTGAAGCCTCCACTAATGTGGCAACGATGATTTAGCCATTCTTAGCATGCAAACATTAAAGGTTCCATTTATTTCTGGCACACAGTTGTTAAAGAAATTCAAAATACTAGTATAGACTTAAATCAATGAAAAGTGCTAGCAAAAACAAAAAAGCAAAAAAAAATATATATATATATAATCCACTTACTATCTGTAGTCGTTCCTCTATGGTTTTCGGCAGCCAGATGTACGAAAAGGTTAGAAACATTGGATTGTATCTACTTTAGAAATATCTGTAATTTTTCGGGGTAATTGAGTTGCAAAAAAGGGATAATATACATGAATTACATTAAAATTTTTAAATAACAAAGTAAAGTTGAACTAAATAAAGAGTAAAGTAAACAATTTAGGGAATAAAACTTTGCAGTTTTGTCGTCTGCTGTTTGTAAGTGTGTTTGTGGCGCGCTCTCTTAGGAACCAGGAACAGCAACTTGTTTAAAGTGCAATGTGGAGTGTATAATAACAATCAAATAAGCACTGTGGAGTTTCAGTTGTGATGGCAGTAGAGATAAAAACCACCGATTACAAGGTAAAAATGAATTCAGTTCAAACCATGACCCCGGGAATAAAAAGTTTCATACTTTCAGTAATATAGGCAACAAAATGTTTTATTGTGCTGATTACAACTGCAATCTTGAGTAAGATCAATAAACGTTACATATATACGCTAACATTGTTCAAATGAGTGCTGGGAAGGCTGGGAAAGATGGTGGCCGCCATATTGGATTTCAAAACTGCCTGGAAAACATATTTTACGAAGAGCGTCACATGCTTATTTTAGTTCGTATGGGGCTTTCATATATCACATTATGTTGACGAAACTTCAATCTTTTGAATGGTATGCTTTGAGTTGTAATTGTATTCTTGTTTCACCAATTAAATATCGAGTGAATAAGACCTGTCCACCGTGATAAGGGTTGGTAGTCGCTGGTGTTTCCCCCTAGATATAGAAGACGTCTCATACTTTCACTAATATAGGCAACAAAATGTTGTTTTATTGTGCTGATTACAACCACAATCTTGAGTAATATCAATAAACATTACTTATATACGTAAATATTGTTCAAATGAGCACTGGAAATTGCACTCACAACCATACCACGCCATATTGGATTTAAAATACTGCCTTGAACACATATTTTACGAATACTTCACATGCTTATTTTACTTCTTCATATGGCAGTTTCATATATTTCATTTTGTTGACATCAATGGAAAGAGGAAGATGTGTAAGAAAAAAGAAATGAGAAAATTCTCCATTTCTTCCATTAGAAGTTGAAAGTAACTATTTACAACCCCATGTGGGGCCTCTTTTATAATAATTAGTTTGGTTTTATTTTGTAAAATTATAGTTACAGCGCCCATAATATCATAACAGATATGAACTAAAATTAGTAACAAATTCTGAGTACGTATTTGTCGTAAAATATTCACGTAAATTTACTACTGAGATCAAAGATGCAGTAACTTTTTGTATTATTCATGTTTTTCCTAATATTTCTGTGCACTTTTCTTTCAAAAATTACAATTATGTGAGAGAGAGAGGCAGTACTACATGCTCCCGTGAAGTCTAGTACACAATTAACTCATGAGATGCCTAGAATCAGCGAGCTAGGCCAGTCTAAAAGTTACCGTTAGTAAATTTATGGGTTGTTGAAATATTGGAACTTCTTTTTCACCCGATTTCTCCAAATCGATGGCTGGTAATACATATTGATACATACTCACCAGGAGGTAGCCCATCTACCACTCAAAACCTGTTATTGTTACTCATGTGAGGGCATCCATCCATTGAGGGTTAGTTTACTCATTTATCAATTTCAGAGAAATATTTGTAAAATACATACAATTTGTAGTTCATACTGTGTATTTAGGTTAATAAAAATGTAGCTGATAGCAATATGTAGTTCTAGCTACATACCTTATGTGCTCACAAGATATATAAAATACACAAAAACCATATTACAATGTGTAAAAAAGGAACAAAAACAACTTTGTATCTGTTCTAACATAAGTTTTAAAAACACTTTGCACTTAAATTTATGCATATCATTGAATAAAATCAGTGCAACCTGTTTAGGTCATTTGCCCTTCCTTTACTAGAATACTGTGGATGTTTACTTTTGGTGGAGATATAGTATCTCTTAGATTGATTGGTTCTTGGTAGGTTTCTGGTTCTTAACATTAGCATTTATGACTTGAACTTTCGATAGATGGTCTCTGGTTTGTCAATTTTTCATAAGATGTTTTTAAACAAAGATCCTTCACATTCACAATTTATCCCTGATCCTCATTTCCTGCTGAGAGACACCAGATTTGTTGAACAGCCTCGCTGTCAAACTTCCAGTGATCCTTTATTCCTTGCACCATTGGACTGTGGAACAGACTCCTTGCTGATGATGAGCAACTGCAACTTCAGAAGTTCAAGTGAAGATGCAACACATTATTTCCTTAAAACAAGGCTTCTTGTGGGATTTTAATAATTTAGCTTAAATACTTCCTTATATATCCATTTATTAATTTGAAAATTGTTTTTTCTCTAATGATAACTGACCTCTTCTTTCTGTATTTCCTGTTATACCTTCTGTTACTTCTTTTAAATGAATACCATGTTCTTTGGAAGCTTGAATTTAAGCCAATGGCCCTGTGGGCCACATGAATAGGGTTCATGTTCTGAATAATATTAATGCTAATTACTCTCTCTCTCTCTCTCTCTCTCTCTCTCTCTCTCTCTCTCTCTCTCATAAAGAGCTTGGTGTTTGTCTTTTTCTCTTTAGAAGTTATATTTTTATTATCTCGGAAAGAGAGAGAGTGTCCCTGGGTTACTTTGGAGGTTCTGTTCTGACACTGCAATTTAAGCCGAAAAGCAGTGTAACCCGAGACATTGTCAAAAATCATAAAACCTTTCTTTTAATCCTTTGTGTGTTTTGAAAATGACATAACCTGCATTTTTGTTAAGATTTTATTGGAAAACATCCAAATTTTGACCATTCTTCCATTTTGGAGCCATAAACCCGAAACATGCACTGTAACCAGGGAAATAATTTTTCATGAATATATTGAAGAGCGATGTAACCTCAGAATGAAGAAAGCTGAGTCTGACGTAACCTGCGACTGTCTGTAATGTATTGCTTATTAAGTAAAATACTGTGCTGCATTAAAGAATGGCAATAAAAATACTGTACCAGAGAGAGAGAGAGAGAGAGAGAGAGAGAGAGAGAGAGAGAGAGAGAGAGAGAGAGAGAGAGAGAGAGAGAGATTTTGTATACGTATATGTGCATATAAAGACATACACAGTGAATAATATGTATGTAACACCACATTAATGTATTAACAATAAGTCACCAAACTGCATGTGACAAATATATACATACAGTGTTCTCCCTGTATTCTTGGGGGATGTGCACCAGCTCCCCCCCACCCCCGTGAATAGCTAGAATCCGCAATTAGTTGAAACCCTCATGAAAATGCTTAAAATTGCCCACTATTTTGTTAGTTAAAACTCGAGAAAAACCCACCAAAAAGGTTATTACCTGGTTTTTTTAATAGTTTTATCACAAAAAGTGCATTTTATGATGAAATTGATAAAAAAAAGGGAATTGGGGATATTTCTCTTAGAAAAATACCGCAAATAGGCGAATTTTCTGCAAATAATGTGGGTATATGTTCCAGAGTGAAATCCACAAATATGCGAGTCTGCGAATTCGGGGGTGTTCTTGTATATAAACAGCCACATGAAAGAAAATTAAAAGTACAAAATAAAAAAATGTCAATAAAGATACTGTACAGAGAGGTGGCCCATCATAATACATATGTGTGCAGTGTTTCCTGATGTGATGCTTACATACTTATAGACGTAGGTACATATGAACACAGATTAAAAAACTATTTACCTATAGCACAGACTTATACCATGGAGATGACAAAAATAAACAACAATTAATTGAACACATTCAAGATAGCAAACTGTAGTAGATAAATGGACAGCAAATTTGTTCCCACAGAAATATATATGATGCATCACCTTTTATGTAGGAATATCCTTCAGCTGGAACTGAAGTGGTTATTGAACTTGTTAACAAGGAAGTTATTAGGTAGTTATTAGGGGCAAGTGGAGGAGTACCCTTCACTCACCTTATGTCTCTACTCACTTTTTCTTTGGCCTCCAAGAATAGTAGATGTGCTTGCTTTCTTTCCGCCTTTGGTTGTCGAGTGCACTCGAATGAAAAGATTGTTTAATTATTTTAGTAATTCGATGATTGGCTTGTCTTACTCCTATGTTTTGTTCATAAATAGAAAATAAACATGACCAACACTTATTTGAAGGTTGTAGGCTTAATTGTAGGCGATTGTCTTCAGTAACAGTAGACCCCTAGAAGCTTTTTCAGCGACAAGGCATTCACTCAATCTTTCCCTGAAAGGAGATGTGACTATTGACACCTTCATGTACCTCTGGTTCTTTTCCTTTTTCTTCTTCTTTTCCCATCCTTGCTAATCGTGCTACCCCTCTGAGTAGAGAAAGAACTTCAGCTGAGAAGTCTGGTTATGCCTTCTCAGAGAACAAGGTAACTGTTGGTGGTGGTAAACCACCACTAGCTGTTTAACCCTTTAATTCATCTGACCTTGGCATTCCAGATACCCAGAGGATGTTGTCCTTAGAGTACGTAGAAGATCTGGCCTACTCTCAACATCCCAAAATAGTCTTTCTCAGTGTTCTTGGATAACCTGGCAGAGGAGGAGTTGTCCCTGGCACCTTCCTCTCCTGCTGTCTGTGGCTGCCCCAGGTTCCTTGGCTGTTTTAAAGTAGAGGAATCCTCCTACCACTGTAGCCCTTCCAATGGCAGATCTTCTGTTTACTGCTTCAGCTTTGGTTCTAGCCTTTGGAAAAGGAAGAAAAACTTGGCATTCTTCCTTGTCATCAATTTCATCGTCATCCTCTGTCTCGTACATGGACTCTATTCAACCATGTAGGTAGAAGAAGAAGGGCTAGTCTAAGGCTTCATGTAAGATTTCCAGACAGACTTCACAATTGTCCTCTTTCTTCGTGGAGGAGAGCATGCCTCTGGTCGCTGGCATGTGTCTACATTCCTCTGGCAGGGTTCAGGCCCTACCAGTCTAGCATTCCTAAGATAGACATAGAAGGTTACAGGAATCATCACTTTCCTTCATACATATATGTGAACCTTCTTCATACACATGTGACCAGGGATCATAAAATTTTCAGGCTGGTTTCAACTAGCTGAGAGAACCTACCCTTGTTTGAGAAGGAAGCTTCCTTCGTGACAAGCAATAGTTTGTATTTTCATGGGAACAAATAACATTATTAAAGTAATATGTGTTGTTCTGGTTTAAAAACCAGAGCATTTTATCATATTTTCAACTTCAACAATCTCATTTTGTCCCTGATGCTGTTCTGGCATTTTATCATATTTTCAACTTCAACAATCTCATTTTGTCCCTGATGCTGAAGGATAAATGTACTTTGAGACAGCAGCAGGTGATTGAGGAGTGTTCCCCAAGTTCATCCTCCCCAAATAGCTAGTTACCTATCTTGGTTTCAAGGTTTAGTTACTGATTCCAGCTTGTTTATATGCCTAGGAAACATACAAATTAATTTATTGATGTTTATATTTCATCATTTTTTGTTCTATATTGTACCATATTTTTCAAGATGACAGGAAATTATGCAATATGGCACCTTTTCCAAGAGCTTATACATATAAGTATTGATTGCTAAAATTTCATGACAGTATGCACACTTCCATTGTTCCAAGGTTGAAGAATACCTGATTTTTTAAACCCATGCTTAAGTACTGTATACATTGACTCCTATTACATACGTTTATCCTTTCAACTACAGTATTAAGGCTACATGAAGAATTAGCTAGGCTGGTACTTGTTTTGCTTTAATATAGCTGAATGTATCCCAAGCTAACTTTGACAATGAACTTTGCGCCCAGTTTGTTCAATGTCTCAGACGTTAATCTAGGTAGGCTACTTAATCATCAACTTTTACTCTTCTTGCTTTAGATGTTGAATTTATTCTTGCTCAAGTTTGATAATGCTGCTTGAACATGCTTTGTATTGTTGCCTTAGGCGTGGCAGTGTTTTTACTTCATTAAGTGACTATGAGGAGGTTTCCAGAAATGGAGACTGTTTTTGAAGAAGGTAATTGAAATAACTTCATGAAAGGCAAAAAAAATTACCTTCCACCTGTGATCACTTTAAGAGAATACTACATAAATACAACTTTATGCAATTAACTTGAACTCAAGTACAGTACGTATACGTAGCTTTTTAGGTCTCCATGGACTGATAGTAAAGTTCCTAACTATAGCTCCAGTTTCTTCATTTCATTTGCAAAACTCATATTCAATATTTTCAGTGGAAAAAATTATGCAGAAAATATGAGAATCATTTAGGGCTCATTGTATAGGACATGCTTTTGTATTTATATGTATTTTGAGATTGTTATACCTATGGACTTGGATTAACATTTAACTGAAGCGTATGAATAAAGGTTAGTACAAAACTGTAGTGATTGATTTTTTAGGGTTTATGTCAAAAGTGTCTAACTATTGATGGGGTCAAGAAATGTATTTCATGGGTGTAAAGTTAATGAATAGGCATGTTGGGTACTTAATGATGTACTGGCAGTAGAGCTCAAGGAATTTTTGTTCATTAGTTATATGGTAGGGAAATTTAGGGTACACTAGTAAATAATGCTTATGTTTTTAAACATTCCACTTAGCCTATAAATCATAGATTAACCTCAATATCATGAGAACTGATAAAGATTCAAGTATTTGAAAATCGATTATGAGCTGTAGAGATTACATGTGGTAGTTTACATTCTTATCTTAGAACTGCTATCAAAGCATTAAGGAGTTTGACCTCAGTGTTTGTTATATACCGCATTTATGTGGTAAAATGCGGTATTACAGTACAAGAATCGGTGCTCAAAGTGATGTGTAAAACACTTATTTATTTCCAGTGTTCAGTGATAAAAAATATTCATCAATGTTGGTACGTATTAGTGTGAATGTTTTATTACTTTTCTAAAACTTGGTTTTTAGTGCCATGAAGGTATAAAAAAAAAGATGTTAGTAGCTAAAGCATATTCACACCATGTATGTATTGACACTTTTGAAACTGATTACGGTGCAATTTTTTTTTTAGGTACAAAATCATTCTTGTACAGAAATTTGGTAAAAGCCTTTGTACTGTGGATTTTATGAAGGAAGGAGAGCCAGGGTTGTCATAACAAATGTTCCACACTGCATTGTTTATTGTTCATTTGGGCTGATTGCCTCTAGATAGAACCAGAGTTGATCCCAAAGGATTTCTCATATTTACATTAGTAGAAGTGAAGAATTAGAGAGTGCTTTACTACATTGTGACAAAATTTACTTGCTGCTGATGCCAAATGCTACTTTGCAAGCTGGTTTTTTATATTCATGGTTAGAAAAGAATATCCAACGTCATGTTTGCATTCTAGTGAAAAGTAATTAAGACTAAATGAATGGTGCAGCTCTTAGTTTTATATTTATATGTATGAAGAATTTTTTATACAGTCAACTTTGCCTAATTCAAATGCCAATAACAGTAAAGGCAAATAATGTGTATATATGTTCTGTAGAACATATATACACATTATTTGTGGAAAATTCACCTATTCATGGTATTTTTCACTTGGAAATATTCACAAATTATTTTATTTTCATATCATTTTCATGACTAAATGCACTTTTTTGATAAAACTATTAAAGTACTCGGGCACGTACAAGCATTTGTAGTGAGTTTTTATTTGTGTTTGAACTCTCAAAATTGGCAGTTCTAACAATTTTTAGAGTGGTTTCAAGTAATCGCAAGTTATAGCTATTCGAAGTGGGTGTGGTACTCATCCCCTGCGAATAAGGGGTGTCCACTGTATAGATACAGAAATTCTGCATTGAGAAGTTGTTGATAAAGACCAATCAAAGTTCTCAGGACTGAATGTTGTAAATGTGTAAATGCCGAAGTAATCGGTGTATGGTGGTTGTTTGCTGATAGTGGAAAATGAAGTAAATTGTTTCAAATTATTGAAGTCTGGTGCACATTCATGAATGGAGTCGGCTTTGGGGCATGAAGTTTAAGCCTGCTAAAACTCAGATTATAATAAATAGTCAATCCAGAACAGTTTTGCCTTTGCATCCTGATTTATACATTTAAATGGTACAGTTTTCAGTGACCTTTAAGATCTTTGAAGTAATTTTTCATAAAAAATTATTTAACTTTTGAGAAGCATCTACATAATATTGCTTCTTTTTCTCAAAATCTTTTAAAATGCTTTGGTATGAAGCTATTATATTTAATAACTTTAAGCTTTTCTTCTTCCTTGTTTAGAGTACTATTGTTCTCCATAGTCTGGGTGCTGACTCTCATTTCAAACTCTTGGAAAGAGTTATATTATCATTCAAATTTATTTTGCAAACTCATAATGTTGACTTGTGGCTCAGTAATTGTTTTGGCTCACAACACTAGTCAGGCTGCTGTAGCAAACAGTATGACTGTTCTATTTTCCAGTAGTTTTATTTTGGCTACATCTAAGATATTGAATACGTAGTTTATCTAATGTAGTTATGGAATCCTCTGATCTCCAAGTATATAAGCAATGAACAAATTCACTACTGGTCTCTGCTTAAGTCTCGTGAATTTTAGGTGTACATATCATTTTTATTTTATTCTCCATCACATGTATTTATTTATCACCTTTTCTTATAACTTTTCTCTTTCTCAGCAGACTTCTTTCACTTTGGAGCCCTCTTTGGGTTAATAATCTGTTGACTATCCATAAAGGTTTTCCAGCTAAAGATTTGAAGAAAGAAAGAAAAAATAAAGTTGCTTAAAGGTGATTTTTTCAGATAAGTATGTAGTTTAAAGATGATTACTTCAGATACAGTATAAATTACGTATAGAGAGGTTGCTTTTGATTAGCAGTTTGTGTTCTGAAGTTGAAGAATAGCTGATTTTCTAAATTCTTGCTCAGGCACTGTATACTTAGACATCAATTGCATTAGTTTAATTGCCCTTAACCCAATGAGAAATTTCAATTTTTACTCCTGTGGATCTTGGTTGGAACATTGTACTACTTTGTTGTGGCTCCTCAATCTCAGCATATCTATAAGGTTACTGTCTGTCTCTCCTCTCCTGATCACCAACCAACTAGAGGGAGAACTTGGATCCTGCTTATTTTGCACTCACAGTTCAAAGCTGTACCTAATGCTCATTCAGGCAAAATTATTGGTCCCAGGTCTTGAGGATGGGGGATCTGGACTGACAGATATCCTTCCTCCTTTCTACTTAGAGGACATACATAGGCCACCGGACTATTTTTCTGTCCCCAGTAGTGGTTTGCATTAGCATCTGTGTAGTTACCCATGCTCCTTTTTGCAAAGTTGCTGCATTGGGTGTACATTGCAAAGTACGTATTTTTCTTATGATTTCTGTGCTTGATTTTCTCAGTGTCTACATATTGAATTTATCCCCATTGTAATTTTAAACGGAGGCTTTCAACTTGGTTTTTTATAGGTATTAAACTGAACATCTGGCTTCAGTTTTAGTATTAACCAGAACTGAAGTCATACTACAGAATGTGATTCATACAACATTTAGGATTTTAATAGGAAATGCTTACACAGCAATGCAGTTTTAAAGTTGTTATGCATATCTCTCTCTCTCTCTCTCTCTCTCTCTCTCTCTCTCTCTCTCTCTCTCTCTCTCTCTCTCTCTCTCTCTCTCTCTCTCTCTCTCTCTCTCTCTCTCCACTGCTTTATGCACGCCTTGTATCGAGTACTTTCGAAGGATTTCCACTCAGTAAAACATACTTCATTATGGTGTTGCTGTATAGTCTTTTCTTAAGCTCATGGATAACTTCATGTGGAAGAAACATAATTTGTGTTAGTTCTTGTTTGTAGTTGGTAGCAAAGAATGGGTGATGTGTGATTGGTCTGTGTACATGTGGAACCTTTCAATTTTTGCATTGAATTAAGTATAAACTTTAAAAACCATTGAAGCGCTCTCTCTCTCTCTCTCTCTCTCTCTCTCTCTCTCTCTCTCTCTCTCTCTCTCTCTCTCTCTCTCTCTCTCTCTCTTAACATTTAATTGGGTCATAATTTTGCAGCGAAAGTAGCTATATAAAGAAATTGAAAGTTAGAAAAAGTGTTTCATTTGCTCAAAGGAAAAGCTGATTGTTTAAAAATCACTGGTGTGTAAGGTGCCTAATTTTGGGCTGATTGGCTAAAAATCTTCAAAGCAGCAGCATCAATATAGTCTTGATTAAATCACTCAAAAAGTAAAGAGAAAATATCTCCTCAAAGGCAAGTTCATTCCAGGAATCAGAGCTGTTGTGAGGGTTTTAAGTTTATAAACTTTTTTTTTTTTTTTTTTAACAAAATTGCTTTGCTATTTCTATGTTCTGTTGAATATTGGTATAACTTGCTTCATACATTATCAAATTGCTAGTGATGTCAGGTTTTTGTTGTGTATAATTCCAAATTTTTTCACTTTTTTTATTTCGAAATTAGTTTTCTTTTATTTATTTGCTTTTAAATGTAGCCTTTGGCTAGTTGATTTATTTTGTGTTACATTGTCATGATCGGCATAATTTATGTTCATTAATGGCATCCCCCTCAGGGCCTACCCGTTGCCATATAACTCAAATTTCTTAGTTCGTCATTCGGACTTTTAAGCTTTTTAGTGTTAGCTGTACTACATTTTTGTAATGCAAATTGCTATAGACATTTCCTGCTCTTTACATCCCTGCCTTGTAACATGTATGTAAATTACGTTTTTTCTTTGTCAGGTCTTAATGTTCATCTTAGCAATGTTAATTTTTTCTTAATATTTTTGTCAATTGTTTGTTAGACGCTGTTTGGTGAACCAGCATTGTGAGGAAGTCCGCTATCAGTCCCATTCATCGTCCACTCTTCTCGTTATCATGTTAGGTCATGAGCGAGGTCCATTAAAAACGAGGGGTTTTTTCTCTTCTCTTAAGGTAGCCGAGGTCACGAGGTAAGAAGTCATATAACCTCTTATCGAGCTAGATTTTATGTGATATTCATGCCTGGACCTCTTGTAATGAAGAAAAAAGCAAATGCCATTATCTCACTTCTCCAGATGGGCACGTAATGTAAAGTAGCTTCTTTGCTCTTAAGGCAACTTGCAGTACTCGAATTTTGCTTGGCCACATTGGTTATGAAAAAAAAAATTGGTCAGGAGAGGTAGGATTATTGCACAGTGCTGCACACTGTATATAATGTACCAAAACCCCTCGTGCCTGTGAACCGTGTAACTGAAATATCCGGAACTGTGGAAATTTTACTCCCAGGAATTTTGAATCAGTGTTGTTGTTAGCACCACAATTTCCTCTTTTTCTTTTTACTCTGTGGGTCACTGGGCTGTTGACCGAACAGCCGATGTAATACTTAGACTTTTGTCTTTTATCCTTCTCGTGTCTGATCTGTGGTGTGTGACTGGAATTATACTTATGTCGTCCGCGGTGTTGTCTGTAATAATTGGCGTAACTAAACATCCTAAATTTACCTCGCTCCCAGCAGGTTGTTCGTTGCCTTTTATATGAATTTGCTCCTTATTTTTGTATTTTCACCGATCTTAAGAATACTTGTAAAATATCCGAATCAGTAAGTGTCACTTGGATTGAGTTCAGGTTTCATTTTATGATATTTATCGCACTAATTTCGTTCGTGGTCTCCATTATTACGCGTAATGAGATTGGTGGTCAGTCTTCGTCTTATTCTTTGATTGCTTCAGTTGTGTGTGATCTGTCTTGGGAAGCGCACAATTCACAGGTTTGGAAAATATGGTTTATCTTTATCGTAATATTTTTCCCCTATAGCGATTAGTTGAGTATCATATTGTCTTCACCTGCTCCCATCCCCTTGTTTTTTTTTTAAATTTATTTAATTAGCTGTATTGAGTATTACAAGGTTTGGACACCTTTTATATTTTCCTCGTTGAGAGGCTGAGTTAGTGGTGGTTCACTGAGGCGAGTTTGCTTCCCCGTCTTGTCTCTAGTCTTGACTTCTTAATTATGTCAGGTGCGCTTTAAATCGCTTGTGGCCAGCTATTGTATTTTATTTAAATCTCCGCTTCGTTAAACCGATAGGTCGAGGTACTCCTTCAGGTAGTTACTTTTCTTTTACCTCTCTGCTTCTGAATTCCATATTGCTTCCTCTGGCCCTTGTTCCCATAACCTCAATTTTGAGGCGTTTGAACAATCACTTCCTTCGTCGACTACAAATTTCTCCCGTATTCATTTTCCAGACTCCCAGGGTTGTTCGTCGGCCTGAACATTATTATTATTATTATTATTATTATTATTATTATTATTATTATTTTATTATTATTATTATTATTATTATTAATCGCTTTTAGATAAAACAAATGCAAGCATTTGATAACCATATAGAGACGAGAAATAGAGCAGATTACTAAGGAAAAAGGCACAGAAGACAAACCTGTTAATATCCAGCAATGTACTTCGAAAGCAATTCAGTAAAATATATCTTAGTAACAGCAATTCTTTCGTAGTCCCCCTTAATCTTTTCTATCATGAGTGGGCTCATGGCGGTTGCTTCCTTGATTGGGATAGTATTAAAAGTGGCGTTGCAGTTGCCATAGTCATCGATAACGGGGATAAATGATTTGTTGACTACATAAGTGTTGCATTTCATGTTCCAAGTGTGGTTCTGTGTACAAGACTTTGTCATCACAAAAATCAATGGCCACGTGCAGAGGAACCAAGTGGCAATCCTTTTACACTAATGGCTTTGCAAAGGAAACTAAAATTGTTGTCCTATATACCCCATATGTATTTTTTATGTTTTGTGAACACATGCATTTTGAAAAAAATCCATTGTTGTAAATAACACAAAAGAAACAAAGCAAACCGTGCAGTTTTTTTTATGTTGTTTTTACTCAGGCTCTGAAAGGATGAATTGTTTGATGACTTTCCATAGATTGAGAGCAGCATACGGAAGTGTATTTTTCAGTGTTGTCATTATGGTTTTTGTGTAATTTTAGTTCTGTGTTTTTGTCATTCCTATTTGTAGTTGAAGCTAGAATTTCAGTGAGAGAGAGAGAGAGAGAGAGAGAGAGAGAGAGAGAGAGAGAGAGAGAGAGAGAGAGAGAGAGAGAGAGAGTTAACAATTTGCTCTGTTTATTCCTTGACTTAACTCCGAATAATGTTAAGGAAGCATGCGCCAAGCTTTTTTGATATAACGAAACGAGATCCAACATTCATGAATTTAAGGGACTTTAAACCTTACCCTTCTTGATTCCACAAACACAAGACCCGCGAGAGCAGTTAGCTCAGTATTACATGATTGTGTTGCATAAAGTTGTCACGTCGAAATCATTAACCTTGACATTATTATAATGTATGAATAAGAAGACATTTTATGTTGTTAACCAAGTTTGTTCCCCTATTCTGTACAAAAGTAATCCGTTGTCATAACTCAATGTAAAAGGTTTAGAACTATTTTTCACTTGAATACGAACTTAATTTTATGTTCTTACAATAACCATAAGAGAATATTATTATTATTATATATGTAATGGCCAGAGCAACAAAACAATGGGATTATAAAGTGTCATTTATAATTTAAACTCCGAGCCACTGGAGCATTTGTAAAGATGAACGGATAAAGACCGATCTGTAGGTCATGACGTCAAGAAAGCAGCTAAAGCATGTGACCTGACTTGCCCTGGCCGGCCGACCGACCGACCGACCGAGTGACCCACAACCTCTGGTTACGGATTATTTGTTGTTGTTTTTTTTATTAAGCTGACCTTGTGTCAGCACGGGCTCTTGCTCACCGAGCAGCCCGAAATTCAAGTCATTTGATGTGATTGTGTCCACACGTGGTAGTCAAGGCAGGAAGGACGTTGAGGTCATCGCGGAATTATCCTACATCCTTTGCTCCACAAGTCCCCCCCCCCCCCCCTCCTTCCGACGTCCTACACTTCTCCCGTGATCCCCTAGCGTGATGCGCGGCGCCCTTGCATTATGTCTTGCAACAGAGCACGTTAGCAAAGCTAAATCGCATTCATGGGCAACTAGCTCTATCGGGGGTTGGTGGGGAGGGGGGGAAATTAGGGAGGGAGACTGGACATGACAGCGGTGGGGAGTGGGAGTTAAGAGGAAGGGGAGAAGATTCTGGTTGCCGATTGGGAAGAGGCCGGGGGTGTGGTTGGTGCCTGAGAGAGAGAGAGAGAGAGAGAGAGAGAGAGAGAGAGCAAGAGCAAGAGCAAACCTATTGAAGGTGATGGAGGAAATCAACAGTTGGCCAATGCATGTCTCCCTATGGGTTTTGATATATATATATATATATATTGCTGGGTTTGGGGCCGTCGGTGCGTATTGCTTATGAGCGAATTCGGTCGAGAAAGGCTGGAGTCAGGCATGTGTACGTGCTCTTCATATCTGCTTTGATATCATATGCTTAAAATTCTCTCTCTCTCTCTCGCTCTCTCTCTCTCTCTCTCTCTCTCTCTCTCTCTCTCTCTCTCTCTCTCTCTCTCTCACTGGTTTAGTGCAGGCAAAACCTCTTGAATAGACGGTGATGTATTGTAGGATTATCGATGTTTTGGGTAATTACCCTTCTTGCAAGATGGTTTCAGTTTATGTATGTATGTATGTATGTATATATATATATATATATGTATGTATATATATAAATATAGTGTGCATGTTAATTTGTTTCAGATTTCACACAGAGCTATTTACAAGTAATTTTATAAGTTTTATCACCTACTCACACACACACACACACACACACACACACACACACACACACACACACACACACACACACACATATATATATATATATTATATATATATATATATATATATATATAGATATATATATATATATATCACATTTCGTTTCAGTGCCGTTGAGTTACTTAATGGAAGTTACCAAAAGGAAACGAGAATTGCATACTAAAACAGATGTGTGTGTGTGTGTCCGTATGAGAGAGAGAGAGAGAGAGAGAGAGAGAGAGAGAGAGAGAGAGGAGAGGCTTAAAGCTGAAAATAGACTCTAGTAGGAAGGGACTCGAATAAAAGGAGATCTTTTATGTACGTACTGGCAGGATGATCCACTTTTATGGTGTCGTGAACTCGAAGTTATGCCATGGAGATTTCTTAAAACGACGTTTGCCACAGTTACAGAGGAGTTGTGAAGGAAAGAATGATGCCGGAAGGCGGAGAATAGAGTTTGGAAGTGAATGAGGATCTGTTTTACGAGAGAAGGCGGATAGAATGACGAGGAAATTCCCCAGACAGATTTCAAGACTTGAAAAGGGAACGTCATTATATGAGACAGTATCCCTAGGGCAGATCACTGAGAGAGAGAGAGAGAGAGAGAGAGCTTGCGTGCGTGCGTGCGTGTGTTCAATGGGGGTCAGGTGGTGGTGGTAGCGTGCCTCGTTGTCGGTGGGAGGAGGCGGTGGACGAGGGAGGGGGAGGGAGGCGGTGGTGGTGTGGTGTGTCGGCCATGGCGGTAGAGCCCGAGCAAGGTAAGCTGTGAATCTTTTATCCACGTCAGGTGGTGGTGGTGTGGTGTCGACGGAAAGGTGACCTACCTGTTGTAGTGTTGGGGATGGGAAAGAGAGGGTGCTAAGGGCATTGTTGGTGGGTCTATAGCGGTCATGGGCGACGGCTATGTTTTAAGAGTGGCTGTTTCCCCCACACACGTTCCAAGGTGCAGCTCGCTTCCACTGCCTTCGCATGCGCGCGCGCTCTCTTTCCAGTCCCCCTCCAATATGCAAAGGGACTTTCGGCGCACGCACACACGCACGTACCTGCGTCCCATGAGAGGAAAAATAGGAAAAAAAAAGTTTCATCGTTTAAAGAAAACAGAGAGAAAAAAGGTCCGAAAGGCCAACGATAAATATTACTCGCGGGATACATCGGTGCTCTACAGCCCGGTCCGCCTCTGCCTCTCCCGCCGGAATCTATAATAGTAGAGCTCGCTTCCGTTTTTTGTTTATATTTATGCGTTTCTGGGTAAATTGCCCCTTTCCGAGTTCCGCTCGCGCGGAAATCTTGGTTTTAGTCGGTCCGAGGCTTTAACTAATGAACATTTTAAAATTATTTGCCGTATTACGTTCGGAAAAAATGTTTGGTCGTTAAGATTGCAATTGGGATCATGATTAAATTTACGAGAGTTAACTCGAATAAAGCGTCATTTATTGAAATTATTTATAGCTGCCTAAGTAGTGAACAGTTAAGTATTTGGGGGCAGGTAACTAACTAATTTGTAGAATGTAGGTTACGAATTGCCTTCATATGTTTGTATAAAAATTGTTGAACGTTATGGCATTTTTCAGTTAATTTATCAAACATAAAGTAAATAATGCAGTAACTTTTAGTTGCTAATAAGAATTTTCGTTTGCATCACCTTTTGTATAGTGAGTTATTGTTGGAAAAAATGATCATGACTGATTGTATTTTATCGAGTATTTTAAAACATATTTCCCGAAACATTTCCATTTACTCATAGGCTTGGCATGTCACTTGTTCATTAGATCTGATTATAATCGGTGTCAACCGTAAGGCTCCGTATTTTCTTATTATTTCTTCACTGAAGAATTTGTTCAGTGATAAGTGATTTTATTATTGACTTTGTTTTCATTCACTATAGCGTTGATATAGATAGTTTTCTTGTTTTCCAACTCCTAGAAGAATTGTTAGTTTTCCCATTAAATTTTGTCTCAATCTTTTTATTCACATATTTCCCCTTTTCCACTGGGGACTTCCCCACTCAGGTATTTTAAAAATAAAGTAGATCCTGGCAAGCTATACTGTTACTGATATTGCTCCCCTCGGTTAAGCTGTACTGTTACTGATATTGCTTCCCTCGGTTCAAGCTGCTGTTACTGATATTGCTCCCCTCGGTTTAAGCTGTACTGTTACTGATATTGCTTCCCTCGGTTCAAGCTACTGTTACTGATATTGCTCCCCTCGGTTTGAGCTGTACTGTTACTGATATTGCTCCCCTCGGTTCAAGCTACTGTTACTGATATTGCTCCCCTCGGTTTAAGCTGTACTGTTACTAATATTGCTCCCCTCGGTTCAAGCTGCTGTAACTGATATTGCTCCCCTCATTTCAAGCTACTGTTACTGATATTGCTCCCCTCGGTTCAAGCTACTGTTACTAATATTGCTCCCCTCGGTTTAAGCTGTACTGTTACTAATATTGCTCCCCTCGGTTCAAGCTGCTGTAACTGATATTGCTCCCTTCATTTCAAGCTACTGTTACTGATATTGCTTCCCTCGGTTCAAGCTACTGCCACAGATATAGCTCCCCTCGGTTCAAGCTATTACTACAGATATTGCTTTGCTGAGGCAGATTATCGAACTCTTTTTATGTTATCGGTATTTTCTACAATAACAACAACTCTCTCCCCCTCTTCCTCCCCCATCCTCTCTCCCTCTTCCCGTCTGTGACTTTAGTGGTAGCTTTTACTCCCCTCTCTCTTACCTCTGAAATCGATCAGTTATAAAAAAAAAAAACTTATAAACTGACCAGACTAACATTTGCATGCAAAGGCAGACAGGCGTCTGTGCTTGCGCGAGGCAAATTTTCAGGTATCGAAAGTTGCGGAAAAGATTAAATTCGTCCATTCGAAGTAATCT
The DNA here is from genome assembly GCF_015104395.2 of Macrobrachium nipponense. Classification (NCBI taxonomy): domain Eukaryota; kingdom Metazoa; phylum Arthropoda; class Malacostraca; order Decapoda; family Palaemonidae; genus Macrobrachium; species Macrobrachium nipponense. The sequence goes on from NC_061089.1 coordinate 37,867,540, forward strand.
CAAACTCGCCTTTTTATGTTTCAGTCATATTTTACTTGATGTTCATGCTTAACTGATCATTGCAATCCCTAATTGTGGGCTTGGGAGTTGCGTAACAATATCTGAAGTGAAGATGTACAACAGGGAATTTTCGAGACCATGCTCAGCTCGCTTCAGTCTTGACCAATTGTATTTTCAACGTGAAGAAGGAAGCTTAGTGGTATTCTAAGAGATCCCAGGTGTATATAACCTTTGTTGAAAATATTTTGTGTTAGGTTTTAACAACAAGTGCATCATTATAATTTTTCACAGCTAATAACTTTATAATAAGGGTGATTTATGTAGCTTAGTTATATAGTATTCTTGTTTAAATTTTTATTATTATTATTATAACCATCGTTGTCATGGTAAAGTTGATGATAATTTGTTTACTTTATTATTATTATTATTATTATTATTATTATTATTATTATTATTATTGCTAATGTTTTAGATAAGATTGGTATCATATTCATTGAATGAGTCATACTTCTGAAATCCTTTTAGGGCGGCGTCTAACTCAGAAACATCGAAATTAGCGGGGGAGAATTGCAACATCTCAGGTCAGTCTTGGCTTTGAACGCAGTGCCGCTACCTCCGCCTAACCTACTCTAATCAGGATGTGGATGTTTTTATCTCAGTTTGCTTGTATGGCGACCCAGACTTTCAATTTTCTTAATGAGTATTCAATTTTCGATCCATTGTCTGTTTTTACTTATATTTTATCGTTTTTTGTTTTATTTGCATCTCTAGTTAACTAACGCGCTTTCTTCCTAGCTCTGCATTTCCCATCTTCGGGATGTAGGCGTTTCATTCTGTGGGTGATTGTTGTTCCTATATGTATGTGTGTGAGTGTGCATGCTTTTAATGATAAGACTAGAAAACTGAGAATTGCTAAGGCTGGTTTGATTATGTTGTTAATCAGTATACAGTATTCAATATCTCTTGACGTGAAAAAAAGACGAAAACTGGAGAGAGATAAGTCTCCCTAAGTTTTGGGAGAATGTATTTTTTTTTTTTTTTTTTTGCGATTTGTTTCGATTTACTGAATAATAATATTTAAGATGAAGTTGCTTCACAGGTGAAAATCGTGCGGTCCATGTGAACTTCAAGTCGTCTCCAGGTATACGGACAAAAATTGGAAGCGTTGTTTCATGATTTTGCTGGGACAGCGAGCGTAAATGTTTTTTTTTTTTTTTTTACTCGTTCTCGCTCGATGCGTTTTACAGTGACAGAGAAGTAATGCTTTTGAAGTTTTGCTCCCCATCATGTTGCTACTGTGTTTTAAATTGGTAAGCTGTATCGTCGAAAGTTATTGAAGCTGTTGAGTGTTAAAAGTCCAGAGTAGCATAAGAGAAGGCCCAAGAGTACTAGAATGATTTATTTCTTGGTGATACAGTTCTTGATGTTGAGCTAGCCATTCAGTTGGTTGTAATAGCCAGGTAGGTACTATTTTTCCGACAATTTTTGACCAAGGAAATCTCGATGCATCTTGGCTCTATACGGAAGTACCCGTGAAAAGCTAAGCTGATCAGGCCAGAACTTGCTATAAAATGTAAATCTATAGAAAATCTGTTTCCTTTTAACGATATATAAAGGCATCTGTATTTTGTTAGATTAACAGGAGAAAATGAGTAGACAGATGATGATAACGTCTGTATACAACACACATGATCTTACCAGTTAAAAGCTGTAATGAATTTCGAAACTTTATTGGTAGTTTAGGCACGGTATTTGAAATCGTCTAGAGGACTAAGGCTTTTAATATACCATTAAACATCGACTCTGATGGTAAAAAAAAAAAAAAAAAAAAAAAATAAGGTTAACACGTACCCTACAACACAAGGTTTGTGTTGTATATAATAATTAACAATTTACGTCTCTTTTGTTTTTGTTAAATACGGGCACTGTGATTTGCTCGTGAAAAGACAGCTTTGCCTCATAAATTTTTTTGCTGTTGATGACATAAGCATGATTTTGAAGGTCTTCCATTCTTCCTGAAAAAATAATTTGCCCTGCTTTCAAGTTCTGATTTGTTACTAGGAAAGGCTTTCCTCAGTCCTCCGTTACAGAACTCTAATGAAAACATTTGTTATCGAGGTGATCAGATGTTTGCTGCTCATCTTTCTTTGTTGTTGATCCACACAAGAGCATTCACTCACTTGATTACGTTGTTCGCACTGGATACTACTGCTCTACATTCGGAGAGTAAATTTAAAGTTGGTCATGTGTTGAATCATGTTAGTCCTTCCATTATTATAAGCACGTGTTTTTCTGTATTGGTAGTCAAGTCAGATATGTTAAACATTGCGATGCCCCTCTCTCTTTCTACTTTCTTATTCTCTTTTCGTGTGAAAGCATGTTTATACATTGGATGTTGGGAATGCTTTGAAGTTCGTTATTCACTCTTGTTTTTTTATCTTGGAAATGCATATTTTATATTTTTTGTGTTGGAGGTAATCGTTTATTGTGTTTTAATTACAATTACAATGTCATTGTAGAGGAATGGCTTTTTGTATTTCACATGTGGGCAAAAATAATATGACCTAGTACAAAGTACATTCCTTATTTTTATCTTTTTTATTGCAATAGCTTCAAGATTGGCTGAAGAACTTTTATGGCGTAAAAGTAAATTCATATTCTGTTTGTTTTTCCTTCTGAGGAGTAATTGGCATGATGTACTCCTGTTCTACAGTGGAGGTATCAGTTATTAGATTTGCCCTTGAGATTTCTGGGTAGTTGGGAGTCCTGAACATTTCAAAGATATAGTTATTTCGGTTGAATAGTTAGTAACAAGTGGGATTTTAATGATAAGCAAACATAATGTCACCTGACGCTAAGGTATCAGCGGCACTGATGAATTCCTCTTTTCAGCTTTTCCCTGAAAGGGTCTTGGTGGCTCAGTGCTATCGCCTGCGACTCTCCACTTCTTATGGCCAGAGTTAAATTCCTGCTTATGTTGTTGATGGAATTTTATTGGTACTCGACCTGTGAGCTACAGGGATGAGGTTTGGGAGGCCGTTTTCCCAAGGTTTCACGTGATTTGATTGGGGGCTTGGACGTTAATTGTCTGTATGAGCGGTTTCAAGGACTTTCTGTCCTTGCGGCTGTTGCTCATTAGTAAGCTTTGAGCTTGTTACTTGAAGATGAACATCAGGCAAATCGGTAACAAGGCCTCTATTAATGACATGATCAGTGGTTGTCTCTGCGTTGGTAAAATAACTGAGATTGTTCAGGATGCAGTAAATTTCTCAAGACTTTAGCTATAAGCTTGCACAACAGTGCTCAAAATGACCTGTCAGTAAGTGTGGGCTATTGGATTGACACTGTTTGGGCTAATATTGGAGTTTGCAACCGACATTTTTTTTATGTAGAATAAACTGTTCCTCGATGAGTGAGTCTTAGATGCACAATAGCTATTCAAATTGTTGAAATATTCTGGGTTGAATTTTCAAGCAGTTTGTAAGCAACCACACACACATACACGCGTATGTTTTTCGGGCAGTTTCTCTCACAACTTTTGTTATAGGCATTCGCCTTTGTGGCATTGACTTCTTTGATGCACACTTTTTCGTATTTCCTTACTCCTGTTTTCAATAATTCTTCAAAGTTGTGGATAAGTATATATTTTCCATTTATTGCTACGGTTTCGCCTTGTCTGTAAGGCTTTCTCAAGCAAGAACTAATAGGCGTCCTCCGCTCTATTTACCGGCAGGATTGGGTTAAGGGAGTGGTTGCCTTATTTCTTGGTTACAATTTTGTTTTACAATTTACAATGTGTTTATGGCAACCCCCCGTCCCGCCCCAATCCAATATTGCCGATATAAATAGTGCGGAGGACTCTACTAGGCTGGGTCCCCTACTATAAAACTTTCTCTCCTACTGATGGTTACCGTAAGGTTCAAAGGGGTCGCAATCCTGCCTGACACCCTCTTTCACTTCAACAGCTGAGTGTCAAAAGCACTTTTTTTTTTTTTTTTTACGGATGATCCAGTTACTGGCTGCTCCAGGAGCAAGAGCCCGTGCCAGCACAAGGCTGGCTTAATCTTAAACAACAACAACAACTGGATGAATTACTTCTTGCTTGAGAAAGCCTTAGACAAAGCGAAAGGGACCGTAGCAATAAATGGAAAATAAACCACACACACATGTGCTAGAGCGCGTGCCTAGGTATACGAATAGGTGATGTTGAGAATGTTAGGCTGCACAGGGTATTTAAGGACCATTAAGCAGTTGAAGTATGAATTTGGAAATGTTCGTATAGAACACCCTATTAGAAGAAAATGTTAATAATGAAGTAAAAATATTGTGTATACAATATATACATATATATTTCATCACATCACCGGGATTCATATACATGCATTAAGCAACAAATGTCCTTCAATATCCAATTTGCTCTACCTTGGAATTAATATAGTTTCATATATGTGAACCGAGGGGAATGTTTATTTTTTTAGTTGGTAATAATTTTTTCCTGTCGTGGATTCGAACCAGCTCACAGAGGAGAAATCAGTGACGTGTTTACCGATTCGGCCAACGGGCGAATTGGATAGTAAAGGACATTTGTAGCTTAATGCATATATATTATAGCATGTGTATGTTTATAATCTGAATATGTTACCAGTGTTGGTGCCTCGAATGTTCTGTTCAAATTATTACCGGCGTTTGCTGCATTTATCTCTGTTCTCTCAGTTTCCTGGAAGCTGGCGTTGTAACTGGGTTATTCCCCATTATTTTATTTTTGTTATAACCTATTTTTATTCATTCATATCGTTTGATTTGTTTAGGTAATTATGGGGCCTTTTGTTCAAAGCTTAGTCTTCTTTAAAGGGGGCGGGGGGGGGGGAGCCGAGGACGGGGGGTTAGGGGAGAGACGAGTCACCTGACATACTGGTGTCGTTTTAATGAACGCCGACGAATCCGCTGACACCTTTGACTTTTAACCGGTCTATCAATAGTTGTTTTGGCCGTTTCCTCCTTTAAAATGTCGTGTGGTGCTCTCCTTCTCCCCCGAAATACGCAGAACGCTCTGTTTGTATGAAACCGGAGATATGGGTAGTCATAAGTAAGATAGATTCGTGTCAGGTGGGTCATGAATATTAAAAACCGGATGATCTTTTTGTAATGGTATATTTTGGTGAGAAACTTGGTTATGATTATTATACTCAGCATTATAATAATCAGTAATATTAACTACGATAGACAACATCTTAAGTATGCGCAGGAGTTTCTTCGACGCAGTTGGGTTTTCTGTGCTGCGTATAATGCTGTATGAAGCTAGCCACGGCCCGGTGGTGACCCGTTTTGTTGGCTAACTTTAACCTTAAATAAAATATAAACTACTGAGGCTAGAGGTCTGCAATTTGGTTTGTTGGATGATTGGAGGGTGGATGATCAACTTAGCAATTTGCAGCCCTCTAGCCTCGGTACTTTTCAAGAACTGAGGGTGGAGAGAAAAAGTGCGGACGGGCAGACAAATAGCATCCCAATAGTTTAACAGGAAACTAAAAACGGAATTATCTCTTTGTAATTATATGCTTTGTTTTTTAGTGTTGATAAACCTGGTTATGATTAATGTAATCCGTGCTTTAATCATTAATATTAATTACGATAGACAAAATTGTCTCGTTTACACTTGAAGAATGATGGAGAGTATCCAAATCTAATTTAGCAGTTTAAGGTAAAGAATTAAAAATGGAATATTTCTAAAGGACCTTACGGTACCTTATTCCACACCACTGCCTTTTACATGATAGATACATCTCTGCTATTTTGAGAAATCAAAAGTAAAAAAAAAGTAAAAATATAGTAAAACGACAGGAAAAACGAATAGTACACGGTAAATTTCAATAAACATTGAAAGGAGCGAGACTTTTGTAGTACCGCTAATTCATATTTCACCTGAACCTTTGGTTGCAGTGAATGATGTTAATTTGATGCTTCATTTCACTGTCCGGAGCATTTTTGAGCTTCAGGAAATCCAGGTCTCCATGGGAGCTTCACCAGCACCCAGGGGTTTCCCTGTTCCCTCCCATCTGGACTGAGTCGACCTTTTGATAAAGGTCGGCCTCACGCTATGCAAAGTGAACCTTGCTGTAAAATTTCCCGGCGAAATTATGGAATGTTCTAGGTTGTGATTCTTCATGTTTTCACTTTAGAACTGACCTGTGTGAAGCGCATTTGTTTCATGAACATTGTTTTGTTTGTTTGTTTGTAAAGACATCTTCGTGTAGTGAGAAACTTTCTTATAATTAAACATGAAGGAAAACTAGTTTATGTAAATGACCGGCAACTGCTTCCAAGTCACTTCTGAGCCCCACGTAAAATTAAGAATGTGAACGGTTTGTTACATCAGAAAAGGCTAACTGATAGTATGACATTTGATTTACATATCAAGTGGAGACCCAAGGAAGTAGTTGGGAAGTAATCAGAATGGGAAATAACACAAAAGAAAACGATGGGACTGTGACGAGAGGTTTATGAAACGCAACCAAAACAGGAGTTAATATGTTCAGTTGAAAGCGTGTAGTTATGTACTCTATCTAAAGATTTGAGCGAGGACGGTCATATATAAAATCCCAGGGTTGCATATTCATTCCCATAAATCATGTTAATGGAGAGAGCATATGTGCTCTTTTCTGTAACTGTCAAGTGTTTTACCATATTCGTAGAACATTTGGCTGTGAAATGTAGAACCCCTATTTTCTTGGTTGTGGTTCATGCCATTTATTCGAGTCATGGTCGTACGCAATGTTCAATTTGCTCAGTTCGAGTGTGCGTGTGTGCTGTGTTATAGCATTCTCTGAAGAGTTCATTGTTTCAGGGGTATGTTGCCTGGTTGGTATCTATTTTGTTTGTATCCCTAACTTTCCACTCCTAATGCTGTTTACTGTTGTGATAATGCATGAGATTGTGTTAAACTGTATTTCAAGCTTTCTTTTGATCAGTTTTCTTTTTTCATTTATGGGCTGATTTTAAACCTTGAAAACCTATTAGGCAGTAGGCGAGTATGAATTTTCTTGTAGTAATGATAGTGAATGCTATCACTGTGGTTTTTAGCTCTTACGGGCAAATGTTCGGACAGCTGTTGTGATACCCCGCCATCGTCAGGGTACAGCAAGTAAAAGGTTTAGAATTCCATTTGTGTGGTTTCTGAAGTTTAGAGGTTGGACAATCATATTTGGAGGGCAGTTCCCTCCTGAAATACCCTTCAGATCCAATTCGTACCCTCCTTCAGTTTGACCCCGGGTGAATTAATTTGGCTATAATTTTGAAGTTTTTAGTTTTTATAATTCTTAATGATATTTAATGTTTGTGAGGTATGGTATTCAAATTAGGTGACTTTCTTACTGCACTACCTTTCAGATCCATCTCCATGCCTATCATTTGACCTTAGGCCAGGTTCAAGATTATGTTTTTCAGATGGAAAAAAAAACCTTGATTAAAAATGTTCTTAATCTAAATAACTTCGATGCCTGCAAGGTATCATTTTCATCATTTTGCTTCTCGGTTCGGCTTCAGCCAAGGTGGGAATAAATAAAACCTTTCTTTCTGTGTTTTTGGTTAACGCTTTTCAAATCTTTAGTTGTAAAGATACACACGGGGGAAAGTCAGGAAGTCGGAATTGGTGAGTTTTCAAAAGTTACAGCCACAGAAATCAGATGTTTGACATATTAGTGCCACGTCCTGCATGGGAGACTTCAGTGTTGCCAATTGGTATGTGTTTACCCTCCAAACTGGGTATAAGACTTACACAAAACCGGGGAAATAATTGAAATAAGTGTTTCTATTTCTGGTATATATACATATTAGAGCAATTTTATCATTATTGCATTACTATGACAACTAGAATTCAGTTTGTAAATGCATCGGCGTATGTGTGAAGCTCCACTAAATTGGCAACGATGCATGGGACTTTCATTAATCGAAAGGGGTTTGATATTTGAACATGGCATTTTTGAATCTGTAGACAGATAATCTAATCATTAATGTTGTCACTTGGTATGTATCTCTTAAATCCACCTGTCAGCAGGTTCAGACTTCACTCAGATTTTGTTTCGTGATTCTCAAGGAATTGGAAAGATAGGTGTTAATTTTCCTTAAACATTCAAATCACGAGATTCTGGTGTAAATGAGAGATATAGGGGGTGTGTATGGACTCGTAACGTTAGATTTTTGAAGTCAGACCACAAGGCTCTTTGAGCGCCTCAGTGGCGTGAAAGGTATGATCTTGACCTGCCGCATCGGTGGCCGCGAGTTCGATTCTCTGGCATTCCATTGAGGTATTAGAGATGTGTATTTCTGGTGATAGAAGTTTACTGTCGACGTGGTTCGGAAGTCACATAAAGCCGTTGGTCCCGTTGCTGAATAACCACTGGTTCCATGCAACGAAAAACACCAAACAAACAAACGCAAGGCTCTTTGTGTTTTCCAATAGTGACTGGATTGAAGGCATTAAGTAAGGGCATTCGGAGGTACGTTCATGTATATCATGCAGATGTTGTTGACATGTGATTGCATGCTGTTACATGAGGAAACAACTTAATTAATGAAGTTTTAGAAACCAGTGAAATTTGATGGTATTACAAAGCCCGTTTCAACTTGGTCAGTTACATATAGGCGAGCGGTACTAACTTTGATATCCACGCAGTGTTAAATTTTATAGGATGTTGAATGGATGGTTTCCAGTAACGCCCGAAATATACCTAATGATATATGTAGATGCATTCTACGAACGCTTGTTTTTAATCGTTGGCTGTTGCTTTGTTAAGTATATATTGTGTTTATTTTTTGTTTATTTGTTTTGCAGGTTTGTATTCTCGTTGAATTTTGTCTTTATGTCTTCATGCAGGTTTGTATTATTCGTTGAAGTTTGTCTTTCTGTCTTCTTGCACGTTTGTATTCTTCGTTGAAGTTTGTCTTTCTTTCTTCTTGCAGGTTTGTATTCTTTGTTGAATTTTGTCTTTCTTTCTTCATCAGACATTTCATAGCTGTTAAAATCCTCAGATTCTTAGTTGTGGATTTCCTTTGGGATTGATAAAAGATGATAAAAAGAAGTGAAAATGTGTTAAGAAGAAAGGCAGTAACAAAAGTCAAACAACTGCAAAAGTAATGGTAATGATGAGGATGATGACTGAAAGTGTGGAAGTGTATTGAGATCGAAGCATATTTGACTTTTGACGCAGTAACAAATTTGGAAACACGTGTGCACCAAATTCTGAAACACATATACTATATGCCTTAATGCTAAACGATCTCTTAGTGGATATGACACATAGTTCGCCTTGATTCTCACAATTACCCGACTTCAAGTGGTGAAAGAATCTTTTCTTAAAGCTGAGAGGCCTCTGGTCTTCATTGTGTTGAGGTTATCCATCACATCGCCTACACATAAGGGTAGTTAGATTCATGAAGAATTTCGGCATTATTGAGCCATCCCCCCACCCTCACCCTCACCCATACCCATAACTCCAAGAATCTGTGGCATGATAAGAGATAACGTGGAAGGCGATATAGCAGTTAGAAGATAGGAGTTAACATTTCGTAAGGCTGCGTGTTGCTCTGAATTTACTCCTTAGAAGTGTTATGCCACTTGATTGTGCTCGTATGGGTTATCTCTTGATAAGTTGGAAATCTCTTTCCCCAGTTGTGGATGGATGTCTAGAAGCGCTTTGAGGCTGCCGCTCTTGGCTAAGAGCGCGAACACTGCTGATAATATTGAAGCATTTCTGACCTTTCTAGTAAATTCCAGATTGATTTTATCGTAGAAATTCATGAATGTAACGCGGAATGTGAATTGTGAAGAAATAGTTCCAAGTTATTGGAGCAATGTTATTCTAATGGCCCGAAAACGAGATGAAGTCCTCACAAGCTCAATCTTTTCTTTTCTCTCCTTTTGTAGAGACAAGTTCTTGAAAGAAACTTCCCCGAGCAACCGTCGATCCAGCGGCTTCCCGCATTTGTTCATTTCTTTTGAATTACATATATATATATATATATATATATATATAATATATATATATGTATATCTATATATAATTATACACACACGTATATATATATATATACACATACATATATATGTTTATAGAATTTTTTTATTCTGGTGTGCTAGTTGTGGGGTACATTTCAGCTGCAGGGAATGTGCTTGTAGTATAAAGGCAGTATGAAAGTAACGCACTTCCCTCAAACTGTAATTAATTGAATACTACTGATTGCTTTATGCGAAAATCTTATCAGTCATGGGGTCTTTTAAGTCTGGTGGTTGAGCGCAGCATTATTTCCATGACGCGAGTAATTTCCGTGCTTGCTTTGTATCTTGCTTTGTATCTTTTGAAGGGAGTCGACATGATTCCCTATGGAGCGCCTCGTTCTGCGCTGGAAGAATTGTGCGGTAGTCAGACAGTTCTTATAAAATTATTATCGGAGTAAGTCTTCTCAGCCGTTCAGATTGCAGCACGACATTTGAAATGTACGATGCTTTCAAGGAGAGAGAGAGAGAGAGAGAGAGAGAGAGAGAGAGAGAGAGAGAGAGAGAGAGAGAGGTTATTGTGGAGGAACATCCTCTTTACGTAGTTGCCTCCAGAGAGCTTCCATTTATTTCTGAGGGGAGCGTGTGTTTCTCATAAAAGAACGAGACATCCAGCATTTCTTATAACACTGGTAGAAAAGATTTTCTTTGCACTAATCACCTCCGGCAGACTTTGTATAGATTAATTAATGTTTGGCATTGTTCCTGCTCGTGTGTGTGTGTGTATAATATATTAATTATATATATATATATAATATATATATATATATAGATATATATTATATAATTATATATATATATATAATTTTGTCCCCATTACACCGTGACATTTTTATATTCACAAATATTAAGCCACTAATATCGTTCAGACTCGAATTCTTTATACTTCGTGTGTAATTTACTCACAATGGGAATTATGGTTAACGAGTACTTCGTTACCAGTATATGTGTATATATATATACATATATATATGTGTATATATATATATATATATATATATATATATATATATATTGTAAGTGTACCATACGATGAAACAACGCAACAGTTATATGCCTTAAATTTTACTCCATGCTTTTGTCATAACGGGAAAAGGCATCTCATTCATGTGGGTAGAAGTGTAGAATGAAGCAAGTCAGAAAAAGTGGAGAGGTTGGCCTTGACCTGCGTCTACTAGTACTACTACTACTAGGAAATACGTCCATCTCGCAACGACTCAACGAAGGAATCTTTAAATTCCGTTTTACATTGTGCGTGTTTGTGTGTGCTTTCTTTTTTTTTTTAATGGTTTTTAGCATTTCGTTAGATTCGAAGTGTTTCCTACCCAAGTTGTATGAATTCGAATCTGAGATTGATGGCATCCCAATATATCTTCATTGCGTTTGCCGGTGAATAGAGAATACTACTTGGATCATGTTTAAGAAACATACATACGCAGAAATAAGGTATTGGCTGTGCATTGCCTGGTTGCTCTGTAAAATAACAAACTACGTAAACTACGTAGTTATTCGTGGTCTGTGTTTTACCTGTAAGGAGCCGTATAATATACCTCGAATCTTTTGCCCTTATTTTCTCAATATGTACTACTTTTGGTTGCATGTGTGTTAAACTCTGTTGTTTAAATTCGTATGCAGTGTTCAGCGTGACTCGTATATCGGGAACATTTTTGTTGAAAAATGGGAAAAGATGTTGTTCAAACAATTTTAGGGTTAAAATGTTGACACTTGGTGTGTACTGAGTATTTTTGCAATGGTTAATGTGGTAGTTTTACAGTACCTACTTGCAGCCTAAAACATGGCTTCAAGAAACACGCAGCTTTGGGATATTCTTGCACATTATTACTCGATTTCAGTGATTTTGCACCTTCGGGAAGTTAATGGAAAGAGAGAGATGAATGTGTTATTGTGCTTCTCTCTTTAGTTATCAATAAACCTCTCAGGCATCTTTGGAAGACTAGACTGCAGGAAGTTAGGCTGAGAAATACGAGATTCACACTTACAAATAAACGGAGGATTGAGAGGCCGTCCAAAATTAGTAGCCTTCGAGGTCACAGTATCCCGTAGAGAGCCGTTTGGGTATGCAAAGCCCATGGCATGCAGTGTGACAAAGAGGCGGTCTCATTGTCAAAGTAGCTCTTTAAGCAGCAGGAGAGCATGTCTACCGAAAGAAAAGTAGAAGGTGTCCTTGCAACACAGTTGTTGGTCGTCACTGGTTTGAATATGAACCAGAGTTTCTATGAGTTTTGAATCGTTATCGAGGAAAACAAAGGTAAGAGTCCCTTCATTTATGGAAGCAGATGTCTGTTGTGAGCTGTAGATCAGTACAACTGTAGTGCAGAATGGAAAGAGCAGAACCGCTTCTAAAAAATTTGGCAGCTGATGAATTTGAATGCGTTAATTCTGTTCTTTAATCAGATTAATAAATGTGTATCTTCACCCATAAAGGAACGATGCCCCCGACTAAGCTGCCCTGAGAATTACAGGAAACCCATGAAAGAAAACAGTACTTCATGCAGGAAGGCTTCACCAAGCCCATAGTACTAGCTTTATTAAATTTTCTTTTAGTTGTCTGTAAAATACAAATATTGAGATGGTTTTGTCTGTCCGTCTGCATTTTTTCTGTCCGCCCTCAGATAATAAAAACTACCGTTGGTAGAGGGCTGCAAATTGTTATGTTGATCATCCACCCTTCAATCATCAAACATACCAAATTGCAGTCCTCTAGCCTTAGCAACAACACAGACCACCACGGCCGGTTCATGGGCCGTGGCGCATTTTTTACTGTATGCTTTGAGCCCAAAATATATAAACTCAGATGAAAGTCCAGATTCTGAAACGTTACTGGGAACTTGGAAAAAGTACTAGGAAGAGATGACAAGGAGATTTGAACGCTAAATTTACGGGTTGCTGCTTGAAACGTTGGCATTACTCGTTTCACAGGTGATTATGTAAAATTGAGGACTAGTCTCAAAGAAATAGAATTGTTGGAGACGTGAGAGGTGGCCGCATGTCTACAGAATACCTTTCACGAGAAGTTTAAGAAGCCCACCGTTTTGTGTTTTGCCAATAACGGTGGTTAAGAAAGTCATAGTTTTCGGGTTTTTTAAAATTTATTATTGATTGTTTCATTCGTGAATTGCTTGATATTTCATATTCAGGTTTGGTCATCCAACTAAGTTTTGCTCACATCAAATATTTTTTCTTCCATAAAGTCATGACAGTTTAAATTCTGTATGAAAATGAAAAAGTTATTTTAAATAGCATATCTATGGGAACTTGCCTATAAAATGTTAGACAGAGTTCCTTTTAAGTTTACAATGTGTGAAGTTTCTCTCATCGATGTTTATCAATACATGAGTAGACTGTTTGTTTTTCTGCAAAGAGTTTATGGTGTACCGATTTGACAGTTCCTTTTCATTCGTGAATTTTGACACTATAAGGAAGTTGTCCATCTTAATTGGCTTGATTTTTTGCAGCACTGAACGTTTTTGTTTGTTTCTTTGACAACATGAACTCCTACTTATCATCGATCCTGTTGATAATGTGAATTTGTAACCACCCAGTTCACTTCAAACAGTTCTTCAAACACTGGCCACGTTTGGCTGCCCATTCTTCCTGTCCCTTTTATTGAGGTATGTTAAGGTTTAATTTTCCTATAGGTCTGTGTGGAGTTTGTGAATTTCAGTCTTAGTATTTTCTTCGTAACGTTTAGAGACTGTCACTCTTGGGTTTTCTGTTATTCCTGTTTAACAATTCTTTCTTCGCGAGGGCGAACCTTCTGATGTTATGACTTTCATTTTCTTTGTAGGTTCATATAGTAATTCTTTGCCAGTTTACTGGAAGGGGCATTTTCATTGGAAAAAAAATGGCATCTACAGAGCACTCGGCCTTTGAAAAGAGACATGTAACTTATTCTGTAATTGCTATAGTTGTGTCTTTTTTGTATAAGAACAAATATGTGAGCATCGAACATCCCAAGGTAGAACAAAATGCTCCGTTACATTAAACTCTAAGAGCCCTCACAGGCATGTGGATGTGAAGTGAAAGTGGATAGGAAAAAAAAAACCCAAGTTGGATATCAAAGGAATTCTCAGTAACGCGGAACCTGTTATAGGCCTTGCTTCTTTGTGGCGGCCTTAGATGTAGGCAGTTATTTTCTAGCCTTCTTGGTTCGTGGGCCTACGGGGAAAAAAAGAGAAATTGTTCTTGTGTCAGTGGTCCTATAGCTCTCTGGATTATCTCTGGCGGACTGTTCTAATATATATATATATATATATATATAGATATATAAATATATATATATATATATATATATATATATATATATATTATATATATATATATATAATCAACGTGTTAGTAGGCCTTGGTCATAGGATTGCTTCTGTAGTGGTTGAAAAAAAAAAATAAGAAAGAATTTTTGTTTACGTGTTAGTGGACCTTGGTCTCGGTATTGTTTCGTCTGTACTGTATTTGTAGGTGAGCGGCGGCATAAACTTATAGCCTCTTGCGGTGGCGGTGTGGTCTAAGGATTCACTGTGGTCCTGGATTTGTAAGTGTCGATGGTTCGCGCATGTGAGCGCCGAGAAATCTCTTATCGACTTAAAAGTCCTCTTCGGTTAAACATATATGAAAATATATTAATTCCGAGGTAGAGCGAATTAGATATTAAAGGACATTTGCAGCTCGATGTATGTATATGAATCACGGTAATGTGATATGACTCGTATATATCATATATATATATATATATATATATATATATATAATTAGGTTTCATTAATATGTAGTGTCGTCCACTATTAGGTCATAAGAATATTTTGTGTGTGTGTGTGTGTAATGCATCCGTTAACAAAGTAAACATTGAGGGGAAGTGGATGAAGTGTTAGATCTTCTCTCTCTCTCTCTCACTCTCTCTCTCTGAGTTGTATTTTTGATTGCGCCCCAGTAGAAAATGCTAGGCCGTTTTTCCCCCCGGCCTTTCGATTGAACGCATCTGGTAATTATATTTGGGCCGCTTTGTGGAGACCTTTGATCTCTCATCTTTGTGCTCTCGGTTGGTGATTTGATATCATTTTAAATGTTATTCAACCCGTTAGAAGTAGCAGGGTTTCGTCCGTTACCTTTTATGTTCACTTTGTCTTGTTGCTAATACTATAAAAGTAATTATTGTGGTTATAATTATTACCGACACTTATACGTCTGTTACGGTTTTTTTTTTTATAGTAGAGTGAAGCTATGGACACGAAAGGTCACACTAGTGAGAGTGTTTTCTTTTTATTTATTTTCTAAATTATTTCACCCTTTCATTTATTGGATCAGAACCAAGAAAGTTCAAGTGTGAAGGCAATCTAGTGTTTGACATTATAAAGAACGTGAAATTCACACACACGCGGGTACACACACACACACACAAACATATATATATATATATATATATATATATATATAATATATATATATATATATATATATATACATAAAATTCGCAAACACTAAAAAGCGGCGCGCGGCGCACACACACACAACACACACACCACACACACCACACACACGACACACACCCAACACACACACACACACAACACAACACACACACGAAACTGCAGTTGGAAATAGTAGGCTATTCAAATGTGTTGTCGCTTTGCTCTTCGGTCCCAGCGTAATGTATAAAGGTGAGTGATCTGAGGCTAAGCAGAAACACCGACTGAGTTACATAATCCCAAGTCGTCAGGATCACTAGGATTTGTATATGATGATGTGTGCTCGAGTCGAGTACAAGCTTAATGATATTAACATGATTACTTAAACAAATAAGAAATGCGTCGAAGTTTCTTCGGTGTTATAGAGTTTTCTGTACAACAAGGCCGCCGAAATCTTTCGGTAGTCTCGGTATATAATGCTGTATGAGATGCGGCCCATAAAACTTTAACCACTGCCCGGTGGTGGCCTGTCCTATATAATTGCCAAACGCACGATTATCGGTAACTTTAATCTTAAATAAGATAAAATCTACTGAGGCTAGAGGGCTGCAATTTGGTATGTTTGATTACTGGAGGGTGGATGATGAACATACCAGTTTGCAGCCGTTCCAGCGTCTGTAGTTTTTAAGAGCTGAGGGCGGACGGACAGACAAAGCCATCTCAGTAGTTTTCTTTTACAGAAGATTAAAAAACAAAAATGAGCCGTCGAGAAACAGCCATTTCAGCCGAAGTCCTTTCTTAAAGGGCAAACGTGGCTTTGGCATCGTGTATGTGTGTGTGTACATACGCCATCGTTAATTAAGGTCACGAAGGGGATTACGACACCAGTCCGGCACTCGGAGTTCGCCTGGCTCTCCTCGGGAGGTGCTCTGGGTGTGTCTGATAAATATTAGTTCTTGCAAGATGCTCTCTCACTCGTTGGAGTCAAAGGGAGGGAGGGAGGTGCAGTCGCTTTAAACCCCCTTCGGCAAGACGCCGCTTGTCTGAAAACAGGTGTACTAAGTC
This sequence comes from Macrobrachium nipponense, assembly GCF_015104395.2. NCBI lineage: Eukaryota > Metazoa > Arthropoda > Malacostraca > Decapoda > Palaemonidae > Macrobrachium > Macrobrachium nipponense. The sequence continues at coordinate 37,884,079 of NC_061089.1, forward strand.
TGCTGTATGTTATAGATTTATATGTTCATCATACTCTTTTTATATAATTGTATGTCTGTATGCTTATACATACAATTTTTTTATGTGTACAGTTGCGTGCATGAGAGAGACAAGACGTATGATGGACCTGAGAAAAAGGATTAACGAAGGAATAAGATGTAGAACCTAAATTCATTGACATTGATCAGATTCCAAAAAGAAGGGCGATTATGGAATTAATATTGACTTTCGTGGCGATGATGTCTTTAAAAATAGGCCCACGAGGAAAAGTTCATCTCGAGACTGGGAGCTATGAAAAGAGGGGAGGCGGTGGTTAAGTGAATTGGAAGATCATAACAGATTTATAAAGGCTTGAGTTACTGGAAGTGAGGCGTCTTTTTAAGATATGGAGGAAATGGGAGCAGTTTTTGTAAAGAAGATTGCTGTTTAATAAATAATCGAATAGGAAGATTACTGCGTGACTGGATTGTAGGATAAATGATTTGGAAGGATAGGTATTAATATAGAAGAATGCAGTTCATGGTCTGTTGATGTTTTGTAACCCTTATCAATGAATGATGAGATTGAGAGGTCGCTGTAGAGACAGCTAATGGTTAAAAGAGCCGTTGAAATAATTGGGAATCATGAAAGGAATATGATTGGACAAAGAGTAAAGAGTATTTATAGTAAGTATTGTGTCCTGGTGACATTGCAGTTTTTTGCGGACTATCGTTTGGATGGGTAGTTTGATGTCTAGATTCGACTTTACAATGTTGACAAAAGAAAAAAAATCTATCAAAATTTGTGGATTCATGAAATAGATAACTTCCGTTTTATGAAAGTGAGGATCACAATTTAAAAATGCCTTTTTTTTTTGTATGGGGGGATGATAAAGTGTAGAATGGATGTGGATTAAGGGAGGTGTTTATCAGTATTACAGATGGAGTTTGCTTACACTGGAAGAGAACATCGTTTTATGAAGGTTATGAAAGTAGTATAACAAAATAATAATAGTTTGACGGTGTCATAACAATAGATCTTGGTATGATATAGTGTCTCTTATTTTTTTTTTCCTTGAAGTTCGGCATTCAGAAAATTTTGTTAGTCCTAGAATAGCCGTATTCCAAAATTTGTCCAATTCAAGTAATACAGGAGACAACGACAGCCAAGATTTTACAGATTTGCAAAATTTTTTGATAGGCAACGAATTTCGAGAAAAAAAGTGCCACCAAAATTGTTTGACGGTTGATGATGATGGGTAATTGGAGAAAGTTTGAATCTAGTATGCATTTAGCAATTGACGTGTTAGTTTAGTATATCATGACGTAATGGAGTCACAAAATGATCAGAGCTAGAAAGACAGTAATAGATTTATATAAGTCTGTTAATAGTTAAAAGTACTTAAATATGCGGTATTACGGAGGAGATGGAGAACTCAGAGAAGAACTCACTATGTACTCAGATACATACCGTGAAGTAAATGAAGATGGAGAATATCTGGAAAAACAGGCTTAGGATACTGACAAAGCCATGTATTCAGAGAAAGGCATTAGTGTTATGTTAGCCCATAGAATTGTTAGTAAACTATTCATGGGCAAAGAGAGACAGAAAAATTCTTGTCAAAAGGAGAGATGTGTGAATAATAACATTAGAAGAAAGACAACGCAGGGCACTTTTCCTGAGGTCACGGTTAAGAGGAGAATAATTTCATTGATATACGAAAAGTGGAGGAAGATCTGGACGTGCTTAAGAATGAATTTCGAGCCTTTGAAGTGGAATCAATCATAAAGAAACTTGGAGATGGAAAACCTCTGGTAAAATTGAAGTAGTCATTGCAGAGACGATTTCAGCTGAAACTGAAATGACACATATACTAAAGTTGTTTTCCAGAATATAAAATGAAGAAACAAAACTTGATGCGTAGGAATTAGAAGTTATCCCAAACATACCAAAGATATTGAAGAAGAGGGGTTGCCTATTCGTCAGTTTATTGGAAATATTCAGTATGCGTAATCTCAGTAAGCTAGAGACATAAAGATCGATAAAATGCATGAAGACGAATAAGCTGGTTTAGAAACTGCAAATGTTGCACAAATCAGATATTTGTGTTTACACATTGTGCAGCTGTATAAGGAAAATAAAAATCCTCTACTAATGGATTTTGTTAATAACGAGAATGCATTTCACATTGGTCCAAAGACCAATTTTGTGGAAGATCTTGAATCAGCAGCATTTCCGTTTAATATCGACAGCTGATCGAAGTTTTCCATGAAGGAAACAGATGCAGAGTTAATACTGATTTGGTCTTGTCATGTGAATTTTTAAATAGTGGGGTCCTACAAGGGATGTTAGTTTGCCTTTGCTCTTTGCGTTTCTCATTAAAGGTTAGAATTATGAAAGAAAGCTGGGCTACTTAGAATATGCAGATGACACAGTTTTAATGAGCGAAATTTACAAGCTTGCTAGACATATTTGCATTATTGTATATATAAAAATATGAACTCTCACTGGATGGATTAAAGAAAAACAGAAGTAAAGAGGATGGAGCTTGTACGGAGGAACCAAATAACGCTAGTTGAGAAAGAATGAGTGAGCTTGACAATTTTATATTTATGAAGGATAATATCCTAGTAAAAGACTAAAAAGGCAAATCAAACAATCGGCAGGCTGAATCAGATTTGGAAATCAAATTGATTATGTGCAAGCTTACAGAAGTAAGATGAGCCCCTTCACAACGTCTTTGTGCGGTGCTGTAAGGACATGAATCTTGGTATGTCAGGAAAACTGTTTCAGATATTATGCCTCACTCACACATTTGTGATTCAAGGACGCACAGTGCGTAACTGCCGAAAATTTGTTAGTTGGGACGTCATTACGATGTAATTACGATCAGATCACCTACGATTGCCATGAATCTATACCGCGTCGCCGAGTTTGGCTCCGTTCTCTAAGTGATGGCCGATCTTTTCGACTTCTAAGACATATGCGGTCCGGTCGTGCAAACTGTCATTTGTCGTCATGTCATTGCGCAAACGCAACACTAACGCAATGGCGTTGCCGCTTGTCGTAGTTAGATTGCACAAATCGTAACTCGCATTGCTTCATGCACCATCCATTAAAGCATCTGCCATCATTTGGTGCACGTCGCCTAACTTGGCGACGAGGTAACGATTCGTGGTGATTGTTGGCGATTTGGTAATTACAGCATAATGACGGCGTAATTAGGAAAATTTCGACAGTTACGCATTGCGCGTCCGTGAATCGCAAATGTGTGACTGAGCCGCTGATAATTTTTTTTTTTTTCAAATTTTCCGGCGGCCCCAGGCACGCGAATGATGGCGATGATCGCCAAAACCAGCCAATAGGACTGAGTGTCCGTGAATCGCAAATATGTGAGGGAGCCATTAAGCTCCAAGAAGAATGGGAGTTAGGCCCCGTCCACGCGGCCGAGCTTTACTCGACGAACTTTGTTCGATGTGACGTCAGAAGCGGAGAAACCGCGGCAAAGTTCTGACTTTTCTCGCTGTTTCTCCGCTTCTGACGTCACATCGGACAAAGTTCGTCGACCAAAGCTCGACCGTGTGGACGGGGCCTAACCCATAAGGAGAATGACTGAAGTTCCATACGTAGATGAAAAAAGGTTGAAGGGGAGATGGAGGTGGCTTGAACGTATCCCGGGAAAACAGCACGTGACAGTGTCAGCTGGGCTCCTCCAGCCACCAAATGACTTGGAAGACTAACGCTGAGAGAATAGAGGCTCGAGTTGAATGGAGCTTTGCTGAAGATAAAGCACAGGAAAGCCTTGAGTATCGGAATTCGAAGAGGCAATTTACGTCAAGTGGGTCTGGGACGATGATGCTGATGACTATATATCTAATTACATTGTATGTTAAGATATATATATAATAATATATATAATATATATATATATATATATATATAATATATATTAATATATTATATGTATGATCACAAATGATTAGTTGTACTTAATTGAAAATTGAAACAGTTCTAGCGTTCCTTATCTGTAGATATCTTAATTACCGAATTTCAGTATGGGTGTGGATACTGAAATCATGCTTAAGACTAAATATACTTACACAGACATATATGTCTATATATTATATATGCATATATATATATATATATATATATATAATATTTATATATATATATATTATATATATATATATATATATATATAATGTGTGTGTGGTGTGTTTGTATTTATATATTTTAGTCTTTAAGCATGATTTCTCTAGCCATACCCATATTAAATTTCGGTAATTAATGTATTTACAGATAAGACACGCTAGAACTATTTCAATTTTCAATCAAGTACAACTAAATTATTTGTAATGTTAAACTGCAAGCTCATATGTTGTCGCCGAAGGTTTAATCCCGAAGCAGATGGAAAATCGATGAACTAGGGTAGGCAATTGGGCCCAATTTCTTAGCCTCGTGTCAAGACTCCTGCCATGTATGCTGCTATGACGCTCTGGTTCACACACACACACACACACATATATATATATAATATATATATATGTATATATATATATATACGAATGTCTTTTTATTATAATACAACAGTATAATATGAAGATAAAAGGCCCATAGAACACTATTTTAGCGTTGTAACCATATATTTCGAGCACTTCGTTCTGTGCTCCTGATCACTGGTAAGTAGTGTTTATGGGCCTTTTATCTTCATATATATATATATATATATATATATATATATATATATATATATATATATATATAATATATTATGATATTATAGATATACATAATGTACGTATGATATGACGTAGAATTGCACGAATTCGTTTTTATGTTTCTCAACCACAGTGTAACTTGTAAAGCCGTTTTTGATCTTACAAGCAATGGTCAGCCTAAGGATGTTCTTAGCGAAGAAGGAAAATGAGTTCGTTTAACAGTATGGATGAGTTTAAGGCGAAGCGGATCGATCATGTGTCGTCCAGATAGTCCCTACTTTCTCTCTCTCTCTCTCTCTCTTTCTCTCTCTCCTCTCCTCTCTCTCTCCTCGCTCTCTCTCTCTCCTCCTCCTCTCCTCCTCCTCCTCCTCCTCCTCCTCCTCCTGTCATTTTCACTCCACCCGCCTCCACTTTATTTTAATTCCCCCTTACGTCCTCTCCCCCTTTAAGGTACCCTGTCACTACTCCCCTCCCCCCCCCCCCCACCCCCCCCCCCCGCCTTCCCTCCCTTGACATGCTTTATCTGACCTATTATGATTAGTCTCTTTTTTTCACGCTCGAATAGGATTGGTGTTTGTGAGACCGAATTTTTACTTTTCTTAATAGGCATTGTCTCTCTTGTTTTGATTATCGGATTTCCTGTTTTTTCAATATGAATTCGTGGTTTTTAGTGAAGCGTTGGAGCTTCACCTACAGCCCCAGAAAATAGGAGGGGAAGCCTCCTCCTCTATAGAGGCTCTCAGTGTCTGTAAGTACTAAGTCGAGGAGACACCGTTTCGAGAACACAGTGAGACCTGAAGAGGAAGCGACGTGGCCGCATAAAGTTGATGTGCCCACTCTACTCTCTTAGTGGGCCTTCATTAATTTGTTTCCCCTTTTCTCCCTTGACTCTACTTAAACAAATGTCCCTCATTCATTCCGCCAGCATCCAAACTAAGCAGCAACAACACTTGAAGGACGACATATATGTTACTCGAGGTTTTAGGCTCAGGCTTAAGTCATCTAATCAGTTTGTAGAGACGTCGGTTTGATAAGCTCTTCAAATAATGTAATTAATTACGCGCCACCTATAAGTCGCTGTTTCCTTAGACCTGACTGCTCGGTTTCTGTATTGATTTTTGTCTTCCTTCATGCAAAGGGTCTACCCCCATCCTGGATGGAAACCACAAAGATGAAGGCAGGTAAAAAATGCGTTGACTCTCACAAAGCGTTAGATTATCCTCCTGAACTGAAAGGAGGCAGTTTATAGGATACATGAAAACGAAAGCAGAGAAAGAATTCCGCAGCTTGGCTATAATGGGGACTGTACTTAGACAAACACTGCTGAAGGTTGGCTTGTTTCTCTTTCATAAAACTTCCCTAGTTATAACCGCTACATACACCCATGCGGAAGGCTCTTTGATCATTAGTGCTCTGTCATCTATTAGTTTTGCGTGCACCCCGTTTTTCCTGGATGTTAAGGTTTTGTTTTCTGATGTGTTTCACACTGCCTGACTTACCTTTTCTAGGTCTTTTATTCTTCATTCCGCAAACGCTTCTGAGTTATTCACTTTTCCCCAGCACATCGCTGTGTTTGCTTTCCACATGACCAAACTTCTACAGATTCACTGATCCATCCATTTATCTACGTTAATCATTTTACCCCGCCAGCCATCTGTACACGTCTCATCCTTTCAGTTTTTCTTACATCTGCTACATGAACAGTTCATTTCAGCAGTTTCAACCTGTTTCTCTGTTGCATTCAAAATTCACAGTGCATTTCCATACTGGAGGGTTGGTTCCGTAATCCCTCTATAAATTCCCAGATTAGTTTCCCAATCTTTTGCACACACATTACCTTTTTTGCTTCACCTATTCCGTGACTCGCCTCCTCTTGTATCCTACATTCATATGCTTTATTTACTTTCAAACACTTAGGAAATCAAATAATGCTGTTCTTCATAATCCATACCAACATTCTTACCCCATATACTGGAATCCCATTTACTCTAACAACCTTATTCTGGGTCTTATTTACTCTTCTTCTTGCAGACACTTTCCAACTCCTGTATATGGCTCCTTTCCTCACTGTCCATTATCGATATCTTATCATCTGCCACACTCCATTCAAGACTTATTTTCTTATTTCACAAACTTGCATCTACGTCTGCTGTCCTTTCTCAGATATTACGCATACCTAAGTTTACGTATACTAACTTGTTTAACTTCACTCATAAAAACTTCTGGTTGCTCACAACTTCTTTATATCATGACTTTCTCAGCTGTTTAATATCTTCATAGATGAGGTGATTTCAGAAGTCAGAGGAAGGAAATGCGATGAATATTCAAATTAGGATTTAAAAAAATATGGGTCGTGAATGGAGTGGGAATTGACTGAGGTCTGCTAATGATACATTTTTCGTTGGAGCTAGTAGAGAGAAACTTCGGAGACTATTGAAAGCGTGAATTTTTTTGTAAACGGAGAGAGGCGAAAGTGAACGTGAGGAAGAGTAAGGTTATGAGGGCAAATCGAAACGGAGAAGACGGGGTATTGTATGTTAATCTGGGAGCAAAAATGTTGCCAAGATGAGAGTTGAGGTCAGTTTCAGAATATATGAAACAAAGAAGCAAGCAAGGAGTATGCAAAACGGTTTAGACGTACGCAAGTCTAAGCACCCCAAAGTTAAGGTGTGAGATGAGGATGATAACCTCCCTTTGCTTTTGACAACCAGTGAAAGAAGAAAGTTGAAATTGTATAGATTGTAGTGCATGTGGAGTTAGGATTGAAAATGTGAGGAATATGAAGGTGTGGTGAAATTGTTGTTGTAAATAAACAGATGGATCTCTTGAGGGAAGGTCATCAGAAAGAATACAGGACTATAGGTTGGTTCCGTGCTATAAAGTCGGTAGTGTTAAGATAATGGTTAAGAACACCTGGAAATTGTTGTGAGAGAAGTCTTGCATTGGTTGGGCCTTGATATAAAATGAAGTCAGAGAGCTCGCATGCAATATAAGGTGTAAATGGCTGAGTGGCTGTTGGGGATCGAGAGTTCTTAGCACTGCTGATTATACTGTCCAGTATTTGTACATGTTCTGGAAGTTCTCTGCATTGATACTCATCCGTGATTCGACATTTGGAGGGTAAGTTTGGCATTGACAGTTAAGCCACTATTTTTACGGGAAATAGTTCATTTACACACATACATACATACATACATATATATATATGTATATATATTGTCAGAGTATATGTATGCATGCATGCATACATACATACATACATACATATGCATGTTTATATTAGGTTATTATGACAGCTGTTTATTTGGGTTTAAACGTGTTAATTCTCATTTTCATCTATGCTATGTAAATGTCCTTTTATTATTATAAGGGAATATCAGTCATTATCAATTAAAAGATACATGAAGGTCATGATAACGAAACGAAGACGTGTCGAGGTGCGCGGCGTGCCCTCGAGGAGTGATGGGGCATCCCTCACACACACACACACACACACACACACACACACACACACACACACACACATTGTGAGTGACATCAGCGTATCCTCAGGACAGGGGAAAAAAAGAAAAGTTTATCTCGGAACATCATTGTGTACGTGGAGGGTTGGTGTATCTCGTAGCGACACATCAACACTGATGCAGCAGGTTCTTGTTGGCTGGAAATATTGGGACCTTGATGACCAGTTTTTGTGTGAGTCTTCTCAAGGCATGTCGGGTGTAAGAGTTGATTCTCTCTCTCTCTCTCTCTCTCTCTCTCTCTCTCTCTCTCTCTCTCTCTCTCTCTCTCTCTCTCTCTCTCCTCATCTGGTAAGTTTTCTGCACGTCTGTGGAGGGAGAGAGCTTTAAACTGCTGCTGCTTTGCATACAAGTCGTCGTGCGCCATAGGGGAGTTATGACGACATACTAGGTTGTCTGACGTTATACTGAAGTGTTTTAACGGCATGCAGAAGTGGAGTGAGCCCTCCTTCTTCCAAGAACTTCCATTTTCGTCATGCCATTACCGGTGTTATATCCTCAGGTCTTGCTTACAGCAGTTTTGAGTGAATAAACTAACGTTAGGTTGAGGCAGAGCGTGTGAAATAATATATATACATCTCAGGAGTCTATTGTAAGAAGTGTGCCCAAGTAATGGCCGTGAAGTGAGTGAATAAGGCAAAGGATGTAGAATGTCTCCAAAAATGCACTTTAGTTTTTGTCTTCAGTGCTATGTAGTGAAAGTGTAGTATATCAGTGAACTGGTTATCCGGCATCGGAATCGATCAAAAACTAAATGGTACTGATCCGTGAAATTCCGCATTTTATGTTATCCCTGATGTTGGTTTTGTACTTCAGTTAATTGGGCAAGGCAGGTTTGTATTTATCTCTCTCTTGGCTGTTACGATTTTTGTTTTCATGTCTCCCAAATATAATTTTCCCAACATCAAGATATTTCCTATACCAGGGCTGCCTTTCTATATATATATATATATAATATATAATATATATAATATATATATATAATATATATATCATATATATAAGTTTTTTGCCACGAAGGAAAAAAAAGATAGGAAACTATCTCTGCTACCCACCTCATTTAATTGATTTATGTTATCAAAAAGCTCACAAAAAGTTTTATAGTGTTGCGATTAATGAAAAAGAAATGCCTAAAAGTGTACTTAGCTTACCTTACTTTCGTGGATTTGAAACCATAAAATCAATATTTAAAACGTTTAATGTTAATGTAGTGTTGGCAATTATACAAATCACTAATAAAAACAACCTAAATCTTAGTCTGGGAATGTACCATTTGGACCCATATATTTGTAAGATGTTTATGAAGGACTTTAAAATAAATGAACTACTAATAAATTAGTCCCACATGTATATAGTTATTATCTCTCTCTCTCTCTCTCTCTCGTTCGATATTCTCTCTCCCTCTTTCTCTTGCTCGATATATATATATATATTTTCTTTCGTCTTTTCATTAATAATAATTTTTGGGGAAATTTTTTGTAAATTTCATGATATTAAAGTTGTATATGCTTCCTTGTTTTTTTAAAATGTACTGTTTTCTGGAAGAATAACCTGTTTACCGCGTGGTATCCTCCAAGGTGTGGCTACCCTCAGGCGTTTCCTCGTTTCTGTAGAGTGAAATCGACCTTATTGCTATCTTGTAGTGTCATTTTGGATATTAAGCCTTCTTTTGACTATGTTTTCCTCTGTAAAATCAGTTTGCCTTAGTAAAGGGTCGGAAGAAGACCGAAAGTACTCGGCTATCTCGCTTTTTCATTTTTTCCTTCTTGGCAAAAACCTTTATTTATACATAGCATCACGTTTTATATACTTCGTGATCAAGTTATTCATATAGTATTATAGATATATATATATATATATATATATATATATTTATTTATTTATCTTTAAACACACACACACACACAGCGGACTTAGCCACATTAGTTTTCGAGTTTCATAATCATGGATGAAGCCTTGTGTGGGAAACCTCCATATTAGCTGCTTCACGCCTCTAGTCCTTTACTCGACTACCAAACAGTCTTGTATGGATTTTATATATATATATATATATATATATATATATATATATATATATATATATTATATATATATATATATATATTTTGAATATAGTTTCAATGTTCATTATAGTTTAAATATATGTATATGTATATATATATATATATATATATCTATATATATATAATATAACTATATATATTATATATATAATATATATATATAGGAGATAAAGCTAAGCGTAATTCTATAATCAATAGGCTTGCGTTAGGAGGGAATATTATATTATATTATGTGTTTACAGATAATAAAATAGCTCTCTTGTTTTTGAGAGAGAGAGAGAGAGAGAGAGAGAGAGAGAGAGAGAGAGAGAGAGAGAGAGAGAGAGAGACTACTTTGAGATTCAAGTCCTAACGCCCCATAGAAAACCATGGTTCTGTTTTTATTCAACATGGATATTTGTATGTGAATGGATATTTCATCACAGTATTTGTCCCGGTTTGTGCAGAGCTGTGCTAACAAAGAGGAAGACAGTTGTGGTTGATGTATCAAAATATTTCGTGTAAACAAAAATATTTAAACGCGTGCCTGACTGAGGGAAAGTAGAGTATTTTGTGAGTTGAAGATTTTTTTTTAATGCAAAATAATCCGTCACTTTCAGTTTCAAACGTGCAGTTGGATACGAAGATAAATGACCTTATGTCGCGTTTGGTGCAATTTTCAATTTATGGCTGGAGAGCAGGATCCCGTGCTGGTGTATTTCCTGCATAATCCAATAACAGCAGGATTTAAGACTGCGCTACCTTTTTGGCAGACCGCGGGTTAATTAGTGCTCTGTCTTTGTTGTGAGTTTCCAGTAGAAAAGCTGCAGGATTTTGAAGCACTCTTATATTCGTCAGTGAAAACAAAAAATCGTTTTGCTCTTGAATGTGATGTACTAAATTTCTTGTACTAAATGTTAGACAAATCAGAAGTGCTAGTTGGGAGAAGGTGATTTTATAGACTAAAGGGGTAGCAAAGTAACCATTCAAGAGGCTTCATTTATTTATTAAATTATAATAAAGTACACAGTTAAGGGTTAGATTCAAAGAAATCTCTTTCCCTCTCCGGGACCCTAAAATATAATGGACTATTAAGGATTACATAGAATTTTTTGCAGCTTGTACATTTCTTGTATTACTACAGTTACTAGAATGAAAAGGTTTTACTTTTGTTTATTTATAGGCTATTTCAGTTTGCCTTACCTGACTACATGAGTTCATCGAAACTCAATAATGTACAGCAAATGGAGGTTTTAATAATTTTCCCATAGTGATATTCACAGGACGGTGTTCTATATTATATAATATATATATATATATATCTATATATATAATATATATATATTATATAATTATAATTATTATAATCATATATAAATATATATATCATATATAATATATATAATTATATATATATATATTATATATATATATATATATATATATATATATATATCTATTATACACACATACACATACATGGGCATCTTGTCTGGCTAATGTGACTTCTTTGTCGCCGTCTCGTTCGCAAGTGACCAACCGGATAACATCCATTTGCTGTTTTTTATTTTTCATTGTAAATAAATCTCTCTCTCTCTCTCTCGCTCTCTCTCTCTCTCTCTCTCTCTCTCTCTCTCTCTCTCTCTCTCTCAGAGCACTGTTTGATGATATTGTGAGCTTTGTTTACCAGAGTGGCAACATCGAATTTCCCAGAAGAGTATACCGAGTGTGTTCCCATCGGGTAGACTTGCTCTTCGAAACTTGTTATTTGTGGTAAAGTGCATTTTCGCTGTAGTTCAACTGGGTGTCGCAGGCAGCACTTCCTCGTACAGTCTACCTTCATTGATGGTAAATGGTATGAACTTGAATTTTGTTGATGGAATTGGTACTGACGGTTTCATATTAATGGATAGTGCTTGTATGTTACTGATGATGGGTCGAGTTTCGGATCCTAATTATTAAACATGCCAGGGTCTGCTTAACCATTGTATAGTTATCTTACCAAATAATGTACTGCGCATGTCAGTTTTCTCGTTTCAAAATGTCGAATAAGTGTCTATCGACGGTGGTTTTATCATTTCGTTTTCTCCTCGGCAGTGTAAACCTACCGGATCTCGAGTAGCGATTCTCTCTCTCTCAGAAGTGAAGAGTCATTGTTATTGTCACCTTCATCTTCATCGTCATCTTAGAAAAAGAAAAATGTGATTCTTGATGGTTATGATTTTATTCGTGATGTAAATGAATATGAGAAGCGTTTTCTTCGTTGTTTTTCAGGTAAATTCTGTTGTTTGCGTTCTTAAGCGATTAGTCTGCGGTTTACGTCATTTCAACCTCCAAAGGCTTATCTGAAGAGAAGACGTGATTTGGCACGGTGTTTTCTCATTTACTTCGAGGAGTTGAAGAGATGTTTGAGAAGATATTCCAAGCAATACCACCTGCCCCGTAACGCCAGTGTCCATGAACATGATGCATCTTGTGTGCCGATTTATTGTGAAAATTGTTTCATTTGTTTTCATATTGGCTTTCAACCTGGTTATGACAGATCATTATCGAATTTAAAGCTTGAAAAGCCACAAATTGGAGAACAAATATATTTTAAAAACCCACATACGGTTGTGGAGTTTCATGCGCCCTCTTCACATTGAAGAAGGAGCATGACGCTCCGAAACGCATGAAAATATTTTTAAATGTATTTGTTTTCCAATTTGTGTTTTTTGTTTCTTATGAAATCTGGTTGCAAGTGTAAAATGAAAATTCAAGCTTTCCTCCCCATTTTAGTTATATTATTTTCCTTTGTCCCTTTTCAGTTTTGTTATATTTTATCTTAAAGATACGTACGTACGTATTTAGTCTATTAGTTTGTTAAGGCCATAGGTCGCTTGAATGTTGTGACGGATGGGTTTCGATCAAAAGATATAACGTTTTATTCCGCTTGAGTCAAGAGAGCAAATACTGTGAACATTTCCTCGCGTATGGTTAAACTGTATTGGCAATCAACAACCGGTCTCGTATAAGTGGTAAAAATAATCTGTAGTATATAGATTGGACTAAAAGACGTTGATCTCTTACCATTGCAAGATTGGCTATTAGATTCTCTTACCATTGCAAGATTGGCTATTAGATCGAACCCGTCTGATTTTTTCTTCTCACGCGAAGATCCAGTGGACGGTCGGCATAATACCCTCATCTAACCCAGGACTGAATTAAATAGAAAAGGATGAGGTAAGAGAAACATGAGATAGACTTGGAAAAAGAATTGTGTCGTGCTTAAAGTTAGAAACTAGAAACAACAATGGGTTCCGTGTGATGTGGTTGACATTTTTACTTAATAAACCATCAAGAATTAGAATAGATCATGTAAAGTTAGCTTTTGAATTGTATAGGTGTCCTAGTAAAACTGACAGAATATCATGTAACTTAGTAAAGGAAGATTAACGGTTTTGATAGATACAATCATTGTCAAGAAATGTCCCTGCCAAATGTCTTTAGTAGAATGTTATAATTATTACTTTTAAAATCTGGCTTGCATACCAGAAGTAAGCTTGGTAGATGACGAACTCGGTGGTGGTTGATGTGAGCGAAGTTAGACAATACTGTAGTTCACACAGATAAATGTGCATTTTAATTTCTAGTTCTTGTTGGGTTATGTTAGAAGTAAGATGGCTGTATTGGCGTTCCGTTCTAGTCATTTTTATCTTGGTAGCCGATTTTTATTTCATTCTTTTACATGTCAGGCATTAGAGAGAGAGAGAGAGAGAGAGAGAGAGAGAGAGAGAGAGAGAGAGAGAGAGAGAGAGAGAGAGAGAGATTTCCCCCTAAAATATTCTGGAATTAATTATTATAAGAGGCTGAGCAATCAAGAGTCCTTGACCGAACCAAAGCTAAGCAAATTAAGAAAGGTGGTGGGGGGGTGGGGGGGGGTGGGTTGGGGGGGGGTTGCGGAAGAAAGGTGGTGTAGGGGAGGGGGGTTGCGGAGTGGTGGGACAGGGGATAGGGAACGGCGCCATGAGAGCGAGCATGAGGTGTCAAGGTATTGCGATGTACTTGTTCCTTGAAAGCGAGAAGTCTAGAACATTGCATTAATTGTGTATGAAAAGTAAACCATGGTGAAGGTCAGGCCGAGAAAAGGTGAGAAGGTTAGGAGAGCTGGGCAAATGACATTCCTTTCCTGTGTGAACACTCGAAGTGAGGAAAAGCAGGGAAAAAGACACTTGATTGAATTTACTTGTTGGCCCTTGGTCTCTCTCTCTCTCTCTGTGATGATGATGATGATGATGGTGGCCTTGGCTTGGCTGACTTTTCAAGTATGGGGTATGCGCACTTGGTTTGTGATAATATAGGTAAATTTGTCGTGCGCTCTCGTTACTTTAGGACATTGCGAATAGTATTTTACAACGAAATTTTTAATCACAGACTGGACGACTACTAAATACTATTGAGATCGGGTAGCCTCTGCAGACATTTATTGAAGAATAGTCTTCAAATTGGACAATTTGAACGCCATTAGGTTTAGGGACCAGTTGTTCGTTATGTGGTTGAGGCCGAAGCATGATGAACATGGTCAGTCATGGAGTGTTGGGAGATAATTAGAAGGGACCTTGGGGAATTAGTTTTTGGACCTTCCGTAATCTACAATTTATTTCGTTTGAGTAAGATATGAAAATTATGTGAATGTTTAGACCTTGCTCTCTAAACGATTATTGTTTTATATTCTGTCATTTGAATATGATCTTAATAAAAATATATACTACTTATAATAATCTTGAGTCTTTAAATGTCTCGTGAGTTAACATTAAGTGCGATAGTTGAGTCTTTTCTGATGATTAGTCGTTAGATTATCTTAATTTATGACTGGTATGTTTAGATTATCTTAATTTATGACTGGTATGTTTTGTTGTTACTGAATGTTTATTGCCCATGACGCTTCCTCATGAATAGTAAGGCATATTGTGATTATTAATATCAGTTGGTTGTCTTTTGTGTTAATCATTCAGTATTTGATGTACTATTTTTAGCTCTGTATGATTGTATTAATGTTAATAAGCTTTCTTCTGATACCTACCGTAAGTGAGAAGGATCCTACTTAATATAAAAGTTTGGTGACTGATCTGTATGGGTGCGTTTGTTTTAGATTTTGCTATTGGGAATGTTGATTGTTGATCATTATTGGAACGTCCCCTGAGATAGTTTTAGTTTTCTTTTATGGAAACCAATTGAGATAGCTTTGTCTGTCCATCCGCACTTTTTCTGTCCGCCCTCAGATCTTAAAAAATACTAAGGCTAGAGGGTTGCAAATTATGTTGATCATCCACGCTCCGATCATCAAACATGCCGTATTGCAGCCCTCTAGCCTCAGTAGTTTTTATTTTATTTGAGGTTAAAGTTAGCCATGACCGTTGATTTGGCAACGTTATATATGACAGGCTATCACCAGTCCGTGGCTGAAAGTTTCATGGGCAGGGGCTCATACGGCTTTATACACTGTACAGAAAACTGGATTGCGCCGAAGAACCTTTGGCGCATCTTTGATTTATATTATTTTACTCTTGACAAAACCGGTTCTTTTAGCACTGGCTGAAGTCTTGATGTGGTGTTGCCGTCTTCACTCAGTTGTTATCGTCAGCTATTCAAGTCTCATCAGTTGTGTCGACCTCTTCTAGTTATTTGTTGGATTTGAGGCTATTTTGATGATTAGCCATTTGGCTAAAATCGTTTTCCTGCAGGCTCCTGTTGCCGGATGGAAAGGCCGACGGGAAGGAAAATGCGCTTATCTAGCTCAATCTAACCCACCTTTGTAAGGAAAGAAATAGATGAATTAAAAGTAATTTGGTGAAACCCCAGTTGGAGTCCATACACATAGATCTGTTGCTTGATTCAGGAAGGAAGGGTTTTAGGGTCAAGTAAAAGGTACTGCCAGTTCGGAATTCCAAAAGTTGACGGGTAATCCGGAATGTGCTGATCTTCGTTGAGATAAGTGTGGGATTGTATGTGTATGTTAAACTGGCCATACACGCTCCAGTCCGCTTGGGTATTGCCCATACACGCAGATGACTTGCTCTACGCATATTTTGAGAGGACAGAGTTAATATGCAGTGGCCGTGTTTCTTTCAGTCCTGTAGTGTCCTGATATAGTGAGTGTTTTTAAATCATGGCACCAAGTAAAAGGAAGACAAGTGCAAAAATGATAATAGCACTCCAAGGCGAATACGATCATGAAATATGCAAGAAAAATTGTAAAGTATGGGTGAAACCATGGCTAAGAAAGAGAGGTTTGATCATGACTTTCTTGAAAGAATTAAAGGAAACTAACACGGAAGATTATAGAAATGATTTAAGAATGGCTGATGATGTCCTCGGGGACCTTTTATTCCTTATGTCCAAAAATAACTTGGCCACATATACTACGGGGGGGGGGGGGCAAAACTGCGGAGTAATACCACGGGGTGGGTGGGGGGGTGGGGGGCAAACTGCAGACTGCTGAAAGGTGAGCAATAAAATACGTGTCAAAATAAGTGAGTCAACCCAGTCGTCCTGCTAGTCCATCCCCACACACCACGACTGGCGGGGGATAATGCCAGTCTTGGCTAGACTGACCTGTCTGGTTGAACATGTTGAAAAGATGAGAGGACTGGCTAGTCTCTCCGGGTTTGTCATTTTTATCCCCCTTACACGATGAAGATTGGCCGGTTCATGCCAATCTCTGTAAAATCAGCATGTCAGTCCTTTACGTGTGTGCCTTGCTTTAGAATAGTCAGGGAAGCTTCCTTTTGTAATTGTGTGTCATCTGTCAAAGGACTTTTTTTTTTTTTTTTTTTTTTTTTTTTTTTTCCTTCCTAACCTGACTACCAAATGAGGTGTTTTTTAAATCAGATGTGCTTGTCTAATTACCTCGATATCTAAATTAAGTATTTAATTGGTCGGCTTTTACTTGTTTTGATAGTGTTTATATTGATAGAATTATCCAAATTGAATCTACCTGTTGGTAAAAGAAGAGAAGTAATTTTGTTGCGAACCTTCACTCCCCCCCCCCCCCCAAAGGTCACGATAAACTTATGTAATTTGTAGAAATATGTGCTTAAGTGTTCATGAGTAATTTGTTTCGTCACTATGCCTGACAGTAGTATTTGTTTATTCTAAAAGAACTGGTATATTGATTGTTTGATTGGTGTGCATAAAGTTAGTTTTTATGCTAGGCTGGTGATATTGGTGACTGATATATCGCAGTATGTTAAAATAAAGCAAAACAGAAAATAATATGTTAAAACAGAGACGTGTATACTTTGCTGTGAATAAAAGTTTTCCAATAAAATACAGCTTTGGAGATTGATGTTTCATGGTGCCGAACTGCAATAAGTTGGATAATGTTTATACGGTTTAGCGCTGTGTATGCAGGCTGTTGCCCAGTAAAGCGCAAAGAAAATAAAAATACAATTTGTTTTTAGCATAATTGAGAACCCAACGATATCCATTTTTGATTCGTCTACGGGAAGTCAGTTTGCATTCCAAGATAGTAACTGTTTTGATATTGTAGTATCGTAGTGTAGGTGACCAATCGTGCTTTATTGTAACTAGTTATGAAAAAGCAAAATAGCAGTGATAAAAGGTTAAAGTGACAAGTTTAGAGTGTGCTTAAAAAAAAAGGTGCTTGAACAGGATTTGAAAAATAAAATTGTTTTTTTTTTTTTTTTTTTTTTTTTTTTTTATGTTTCCAGTATTATTGCTATTTATTTAATTTCCTTTTACCACGGTTTGTAATGCGCAAGTATGGATTTATAGATTTTTAAGTGTTTTATTTTTAGTAGTAGTTAGGTTTTCACATTGATAGTCTTATTTTCCTCGTACATTTGAGGTAGTATAAAGAAATTTAGTCTTGGTTTAATGCTTGCTTTATATGTATATATTATATATATATATATATAATATATATATATATATATATATATATATATTCCTCTGTCCGCTGGTCGCTGGTTCGAATCCACGAGAGGACGAAATTATTATCAACTAAAAAATTCCCCTTCGATTAACATATATGAAAATATATTAATTCGAGGTAGGGCGAATTGATATTAAAGGACATTTGTAGCTTAGTGCATGTATATGAATCATTGATATAATAAAAATTCACACACATATATACATACATATATATTATATATTATATAGTATATATATATATATAGATATATATATATATATATATATATGTGTGTGTGTGTGTGTGTGTGTGTGTGTGTGTGTGTGTGTCTGTGCCTCCTGTCTCTGTCTGTGTGTGTGTACATGAACTGTTTGTATATACATACATAAGTATACACATACATAAACGTTCGAAACGTTCGCCCATACTGTTGAGAATATGACACAAGCATGCTTGGGTCACTTTCCGTTTGTTTCATTAATTTCTTCGTTTGAGTCGATGAATCGGTTTATTAGGAAATCAGAGCCACTCTTTTGTCTCAGTTTGGTCGATTAAAGCCTAATGGTGACTGAATGTGTTGTTCTCCTGCCCATTTGTCAGATGTTTCTCTGAATCATGTAAAGTTGTTTACCCCTTAGTAGGAATAAATATATATATATATATATATATATATATATATATATACACACACACACATACATACAAATACATATACATAATTATAGGTAAATAGGTTGATATATAGACAGAGAGATGTAGATTGATATATAGATATATAATAGCTATTGTATGGGGCGAATATTGTTGGGGAAGATTCTGCCCAGAGGGCACAACTTTTCAGTGTAGTGTATTTTTTCTTTAGAACCCCCCCCCCCCCCATCTCTCTCCTTATTGTAAAAAGCCTTTATGTTGTGTGCATATATATATATATATATATATTATATATAAAATATACATATATATATATATATATATATATATACACGTATATATATATAGATATATCTATATAGATATATATCTAGAGTAATATAGATATATTTATATGTATTATATATGTATATATATGTATATATGTATATATATAGATATATGTTAATATTATGTATATTATGATGTATATATATGTATAATAGTATATATATAGAATAATATTTATAATATGTATATGATGTTATCATATAAGATATATATTAATATATAGATATATGTTTATATATATAAAAGATATGATATATTTATATACTATTAATATTATATGATACACTAGATAATTATTATTTATTATATATTAAATATTTAAAAGTTAGTATTAAATATATATATATATATAATTGTAGATATATATAGCTATTATTAAATATATATGTAAATTATAAATAGATATATAGTATGATATATATATATATATACATATAAATATATAGTATATATATATTAATATGTATATTATATATATATATTATATAATACTATGTTAATATAAGAATATATAGATATATGTATATGTATATATACGATATATATATATATATATATATGTATATATGTAGATTATTATAGATATTATGTATGTATGTATAATTATATATATAAATAATTATATAATAATATTTTATAATATGTTGTTGGTGTTTTATAATAATATAATATATATATATATTATATATATATATACAGTATGTATTGTATTATATTATCATATATAATATATATACATATATATATATATATTATATATATCTATATATATATATATATATATATATATATATATGTTGTGGTGTGTGTGTGTGTGTGTGTGTGTGTGTGTGTGTGTGTGTGTGTATTCCATCTTTCACTTAATTTCTGTGTTGTGGTAGGTGCATATTTCGGTGGCCAGAAAACTCGGTCTCAGTCGTCTGTGGTTGCATCTTAAAACCTTTAACTTGTATTTTTACACTAAATTATGAGGTACTAAACAGTAATTTATAAATAAAAGATCACTTATTGAGTATTTTTTTACAATATAATAATAGGGTACTAAACAGTAGTTTATTATTAAAAGAACATTTATTTGACAATAATTCATCGACAAAAAATTAAAATGATGAAGTTATAAATTTAATCTTGTAATTATAACACTTTTAAAAACCCTTACGGTTATAAGCAATAGATTTCCAAAAATCAGTTTGTTTGCTGCCATCGTACTCTTCCGCTAACTTTTTAATGCAATTTTCAAGTTTTTCATATTTTTTCTTTTTAACTGGATTTTCTGCTAGTTGCAAATGTAGAATCTTAGTTTCCGTTAGAGCCTCTTCTTTTTTCAGGACACCAATAAATTTCCAAAAATTGGGGTTTTTGCATGCTATCGATTGATTTAAGGCTGAGTGAAATCCTTCTAACGCACTGTTTGTTCGAGGTAATTTATTTATGACACGACTTCTCATATTCCAAAATGTTATAAGGTATAAAGGAGCTTCTCTTCTACGGCGACGTCCACGGATTGCACCAATATATGTTAACTCAAAGTAACTAATAAATTCCATCGGAAGTAACTCGTCTTCACTAAGTTCTTCAAATGCATTTTTAACTTCTTCAATTGGTAAGAATGCCATAGCACAAAACATTCTTATTAACAACGAAAAGTTGCTGTCGGTATTCTGGCACATATGAAAGAAGCACCCAACAGTGTCACAACAAGGGAAATGATTTTTGATAATAGTACCAAGGGCTTTCTCGAAATCAATCATCACTTCCTTGAGATTAAAATTTGGCAGAAGTTCTTTTAGTATTATGAAAGCTTTATTAAAAGTATTCTCTGTTTTGTCAGGCTATAAAATAAATGCACGAGGTTAGACTTTCCCATGTATATAAGCATGTAATCAGAACTTGATACCATGCGTTAGGTGAAACCTTGAAAGTTCCATCAATTCCTAAATAACGAGAATTTTTAGGTCATTAAGTCCCTTGTCAGAAGCAAATACTAAAATTTTTTTCTCATCGTCAATTCCACTGTCACTCTGTAGAAAAGCTTTTCCATCACTCAAAACACGGAATGACTGTGGTATTTCAAATCCTGTACGTGTCTGAGGTAATGGAGGGGCACCGAAAGCTTTAGTCAGCCAATTAGTTATTGATCTTGAAATTGATGGCAAACTTGATATTTCACTTTTTCCATTTTCATCAAGTTTACTCATTGTATCGGCTAAAATAATTCGTGTGCTAGATGAATCACCTTTCTGAATTTTACACTTAA
>NC_061089.1:37910494-37922994 GCF_015104395.2 Macrobrachium nipponense
CCGTACACTTCCCAAGTGACCAACTCAGTCTCCTGAGCATGACATCTATTTTTAATACTTGCCTCTCTCTCTCTCTCTCTCTCTCTCTCTCTCTCTCTCTCTCTCTCTCTCTCCTCTTGAGTAGAATACGTGTGCATGACTCCGTCAAGCGTTTGCACTTAAAATCATCTTTTGTAACTTGAGTCGTTACTACCTCATCGCTTCATACTTCCATATCTTCATCCCATCACATTGGTTTTTTATTTCCCCTTCCTATACCCATGAATACTGATTATTTCCTCTCTGTTTAAGAGCGCCTAATTGATTTGGCATGAAATGAAGGGCTCTCAATTAACGGCAATTCATCCTTTGTCGTATTCTGATATTATTAAGGAAGTGTGTATAGCAAACTAGTTTGATCTGGTATGTCAAGTAGGCTGCGGGTTTGCCTTTTTTGTAGCTGGCTTATGTCACTGACCGAAAAGTGCTGGTAATCAGCCACAACTTCATTATGATTCCCGTCCTGGTGTCTTCTCTGAACAGCCCATCTTTGGCACATTGCGCGTTATCATTAATTTCACAAGAAATTTGTGTAGCTACACGTGATCGTTGAACACGTGTACGAAAAATCTATAATCGCTAAACTTTTTTCTTTTATCGAATCATATACCATCTTGGTGGAATACTTTAACAGAAGTTTTATTTTGATATTGTAATAACAGCAACAATAAGTAGGAGCAAAAATAAAAATAAAAATAATAACCTCTTTCGGATCAGAAAAACTGATGAATATTTTCTTTTTGGCATCGTCTGTGGACCAAAAAATGGGGTGGGTCAGCAGATTGTTAGGAAAGCGTTATTCCGTTCTGGTCAACCTATAATTTGAGACCTCATTAAGGAAATGTTTAACTGAAGTTCTTATAATACACACATATATATGCATACACACACTCACACGCACCTTGTTTGTGTGTATTTTGTGTGTAAAACAATGAAAGGTTTGGTTGTGGAAGCTGCTCAAATCAAACTAGGTCACTGAAGAAAATGGAGGTATCAGAGAACGGAACTTTTTTTTTTTTTTTTTTTTTTTTTTTTTTTGTTTTTTTTTTTTTTTTTTTTTTTTTTTTTTTTTTTTACAGGAGGAAATAAAACCTATTTGAATAGACATAAGTCCATTTACAATTGATTAACTTACGAGTTTCATCGCTGCCCTCGAGTCATCATAGTTAGTTTTGATTTTGGATCATAACGTTACGTATACGGAGCTCAAATTATTGCACAAGGCTCCAAAATCTGCCCATAAAAATCAGTTTTTCCCCGTCACGTTGCGTTGATGCCATAGAACGGGGTCGGTTCGAGGTGTATGGACGCGTTCAACTGTTCGCGAGAGCAAGGACTGAATTCCATGGATTCTCGTAATCCTCTCGGACAGTGCTTTGTTATCTCGGTCGCCGTCAGAATTTGCATATTTGAAAGCTTTAGAGGATGTCATTTCCTTTTATGTGAAAGGTAAATCTATTATATTTCTACGTGTTTGTATCTTCATGTGCGACTGCGATGGAGGGCGAAAGGGAATTGTCTCGTGAAAATGTCTGTTGGCATTACATGGACTCTCGTAATTACCAGGGGAAAAAGAAAGGAGCAGCGCATCAGTATTTATATATGATAGGCTCCTCTGATCTTGTCGAGCTCGACGCATGATGAGATAGACATTCATTAGGTTTTCCTGCGCCATGCAATTATGACAAGATCCGCTGCAACATTAACTGTGTCCCCCCTTTTTTTGGGGGGTGGGGTGGGGGTGGGCGGTAAATACAGCGTAATTCCTTTAGGACTTGTAGTCCGAATTTATGATCCTCTTAGTGTGCGAATTGTTCATGGAACATCTAAATATATTATCGTGACAACTGAATATAAAAAGTTGTGTAAAATAAGCAAAAATTAAAGTGTATACTACATGCCCCAAATTGATTTTGATATTTCAAGAGAGTCCTTACCATGAGGTTGGACATATTTTCTTATGTCATTTCTTCTTGGTAGGATATGGACGTTTATTTTAAAAGCTCAAGAAAATGTTCATTATTGCAGGTCTTTCATTTTTATTTGTACCGTGAAATCTCGTATGAAATCCCGTCTAATTAATTGCCCAAGAGACTACAAATATATATTATATATATATATATATATATATATATATATATATATATATATATATATATAATATATACATATAATATCTTCGGCAGAGAGGATTTTCCAGTGTTTTTAGTATATATGTACTGTGATCATCTGCGATCAAATCTGTTTGATCTCTTTCGATAGATCCTTAGATCCTTATGAGTATTTTCGTGTTTTCATGACTTAACTCATTAGTAATGTCATGATCAGCATCTTATCTGTGAGTATCGATAATAACAGTCAACACTATTGAGTAGAAAACCAAATCCAGACATAAACGTGAAGAGTAAAACGTTTTTGTGGCAAGGTAGTCTCATCCCTTTTTAATGTCGGTCCATTGTGTCATATGCAAAAAGTAAATAGATATGTTTATATTTTCTATACTTCATTTGTATACGCACAGCCACCAACATTGTCCCCTTTCTCCGCAATTATAGTTCCTCGTTGGACGAGTGGTTTACTTGCTCGCCTACCGATTCGGTAGTCCCGAGATCGATTTCTGCTTTGCCAACGTGGAACCAGAGGAATTTGTTTCTGGTGATTAGAAGTTCATTTCTCGATATGGTGTGGTTTGGATCCCACAATAAGCTGTAGGTCCAGTTGCTAGGTAACCAATTGGTTCCTAGCCACGTAAAAATACCCAATCCTGTTAATCAGCTCAGTAGCCTGGTTAAACTAAGATATACTTTTTTCCACAATTATAATCAAGGCCAGATAATCTCTCTCTGTCTCTCTTATTGATGATTACGAAGTTAAGCATTTCATGCTTTTGAGATTCGCGACAAGTTGCTGAGCGAATAAAACGAGGCGAGTGACTTGGAAATGGACTAGCGGAAAATAGCGAGGTCCTCCTACGCGAGCTTATTTAAAACGGCAAAGTTCATTTGGTGTTAAATGACGCTGTCAACACATCCGAAAACAGAGGCACAGGCACCTGCACAAACTGACCTTTAGAATATCATCTGCCAGAAGCCAACCAAATGAGAATAGTTTCACCCCAAGAGCAGTTAAGCTCAACCATAGCTTCTCTAGTGCTTGGAAATTGCAGTTGCAGTTGAAATGCCTGTAGCAGCTAAATTCTGGTTCCAGCAAAGGCCAGAAAGAAACCGTGAAAATGAGGTGTATGAAATGCACAGGTTGCTTGTTGGCTGCGTCCGCGCGTCTGCTTTATTATATAGGAATGGACAGTTCTTTACGAAAACACCAAAGACCTATATGTGGTATGTGGTAAACTTATAAATATTGAGGCGCATTTTGATCCACTGCGTATACAGCCGACTCTCTCTCTCTCTCTCTCTCTCTCTCTCTCTCTCTCTCTCTCCTCTCTCTCTCTCTCTATTGACAGGATTCATTATTTACCTTTGTATCACCACATACGCCATATGGCTTACAGCATTAGGGTGGGCCTATGGTTTGACCGAACACGGACTCACGGGGATTAACTAGGCCAGGGGGACCAAATGATTTTTTCCCTCCCATGGATCTTTGCTCAGATTTTTTCAGCGAGATAGTTTGGAAAATGACTTACAATTCGTAGGACCTCTAAAGGAATTCTGATTTGCATTTAAGCTTATTTTTTTAAGATTTTTATTTTTTAACGTAGCATTCATACAGAGCAAGTCAGAAAGGCAATTTATGCTAAAGCCCCTTCCACGCGAGGGGGAAAGACATGACGGGCACTCGGATTTGCCCGTAATTCTCTCGCTTTTAAATACTGTTACCAGATCAAACAGTCCAAGGCAGGCTGCAGGCACAAGCAGGCGAACCTATGACTCTGACCACACTCGTGATCGCCATCCACCCACAAAATTGGCAACAGTGTCTGCCTGCCGTGCATTCGCCCCTCGTGTGGAAGGGGCTTAAGAAAGCTTTCAGGGACACGAATGCTCATATGTAAGAAACTAGGAAAGAAACACACACAGGTAAAGATTAAATGTTAAAGGTAAACTACTAAAAATAAGCCATTTATAATTTTGTAAGGCATTATGTATGAACTGTAGTTAAGACATGTTATAAAACATAAAGCAGTGGTCTACGGTTCCTCACACCAAGATTGCTTCCTTTTGAATCCATGAAATTGTTGCATGGAAACTGAATCTTCGGAAAACGAGTATCACGGACTAATTTTACAGACAACAACTATAATAACGAAAGTTCTGTATTGAAATATAGAAAAGGGATAACCATAACGTCCTACGAAGAATATTTAGTGTAAATTATGATTGATCGTGAACACGATTCCCTTTTAGCCAGGGAATCGGGTTCGCCTTAGCATTACAGTAGTACTATAAGAGCTTGAGAATTGAATTGCTTCGAGCTTCCCGGGGACTCTAGGAAGACTCGCGTTCTTCGGCTAAACTCTATCGCCTAGACGTGATATCAGGCTCTGCATTGCATGCAAATTTAGATATTGCATACTACCTTTTGCTTTCATTAAAGTAATTTTGTTCTCTTTTCTTCATGATTTACTTTTCGGTAAGTGGTTTCTGTACGGTATAAGAATAACTTTTGCAGTTCCTCAGTTTTGATGCGAAAGAAATAAATTTTGAATCTGTCACTCAGATTTTTATCCCTTGCTAAGGTTTTTTATTTTACTTTGGGAAACAGAGAAAGTGCTCTGAAATTTATTACTAATGTGAAATGTAAACATTTTGAAGTCATCCGGGTTTTCTTGTAGACTGTGTGGCCATATATGTTTGCATTAAGCTTTTCCATCATCGTCATTAGTAAATTGAGCTCCTATAGTTTTTCATTTTCATTTATTCATGGATAAAATTTTTTTAAGCATTGTCTCTTTAAAACCCGACTTTTTTTTGTAGGTATAATGGGAGAGCATTGTAATACATTTGAGTTCTCAGATAGTTATCAAAGTGTGCTAGCTTTTTATTATTATTCTAGTAAAATTACAACTTCTCTTGATCTTCCGAGCACCAGCTTCAGTAATGCCGGTAAGAAAGTGGCCAACGTTTTGCACTAAGCTGATGAAGGACTCCATACTGTCGGTAAGACATCATGACACCTCAGCAGAATGATTGTGTTGACGCTCTGCAAAGCGAGTTGTACGTCACGTAATCATTCTGATATATTCGCGTGGAAGGAAGGCAAATAAATTTTGAATATCTGCATAACACAAGAACTCGAATATTGTTACTTCAAAGGAAGGGAAATATTTGCATAGAAACGAGTTAACACTAAAGACGATCGCAGAAGTTCCACACTGAAAGAGCTTATGAGATAGGTTAAACGTCATATGTCCCGACAATGATCCGCATCATAATTGCCGTTTTTGGGTTAATGGAAACCTCTTGGAGCAGTTTTGTCGGTGGAAGCTGGCCGCACCCAGGGAAGAAAACCGTGGAAGAACAAATATGCGAGGAACAGACTCGATGGAAACTTGTAGCTCACGAGATACATTTACGAGAATTCAGTTTGTTTTGTCTCGACTTGACCCTGTGTTAGGGATGTAAGAGTACTACCAACGTAGGTCCTGCGTGTTGTAAAAGGCGACTAAAAGGACAGCTGCTGCTGCCTTGCAGTCACGCGTTTTAGTAAAAGGCTGGCCCACCGCCAATAACTGTGGAAACTGCTCCCCTGCAGTTTCTTGTCTTGTTCTGATATTCTTGAAGGAAAGTTGAAGCTATAGTAAGTGGTTGTGTATTTGTGGCCTATCGTATTCTCGTATGATTCATAGAATTATGAATGACTCCAAGATACAATAACCTTTATAAACAATTACCGTTATCACTCTCAGTATTCATTACTTTCTTTTTGTTCTTGTCAATGATGTCATTCTTTCCAGATTTATTAGACTCATTGAGTAACATAATCCCTTGCTAATATTATTTTTGTTACTTCCAGAACTTGACCTTACTCGGGTGAACGCCTCTCTTCAGGCTGATGCTGGTGAGTATCTTATAAACGAATTGCATCGCAGTTTCTTTAAAATAATGGGGCAATGTGGATCGACACTACGTCATTTTTATAGGTTCAGAAGGAAGCCTTTGTACAGTATAGAAATGTTGAGTTAGTAAGCAAGCATAGGCATTTCAGTTGCCACTTATGAAATAGCATTTAAATGCATGTATGTGTGTGTGAACTATTACACCCCGGAAGTGGAAGTTGCATAAGAATAAGTGTTTATAGTTATCGTTATACCATTTGGTTTTCAATTAGGGACAAGTGATTCAGTTAAGCTGAGAGTCGTCAGCCGGGAATAACGTTGTGTTAATTTTTGACGCATTTGCATACCGGATTTGTGTGATATGGAGACGTGTGGTAAGTTGAATGCTGCAGTGGGAGGAAATTAGTGTTTAATACAGTTTTGTCTTTGTGAGGGGACCATCCAGGTTGTAGTGAAAAAGAACTATCCAAATTGTAGAGTGAGAACTAGATTAGATTGTAGGTAATTTCAGATTGTGGTGTAGGAACTAAAAACTGTAGTGTAAGGACCGTTAATATTTTCGTGAAAGAACTCTCTAAATTGTAGGTTGTTTATGTTACCAGTAAATAGTACAAGTCGATGAGACTTTCCAGAGGTAAATAAAATTGAACACATCCCGAAAAATAAGTAATTGGAGACGTGAGTAAATTATAGTGTTCTTGACAACTTCCAAGACGCTTGATGCCGTGATGAGTTCAAGATGTATTTACTGTACTTATTCATTGAAATATACTTGATGAAATAGTATTCTAGGAAAAGTAAAAAAAAAAAATGTTACCCCTGAATGATCCTATGGGTCCCAGTGCTTGGCTTTATGCCTAAATACATTCCCTTCTGTGCCATTCTTGGTGAAGTGTGAAAGGATTAAAGGTAGGTTTCTGGATTGCAAATGGCTTTGATGTTAAGAAATTAAGCCATATTGTTTCCCTAAGGACGCTCTGTAGTCAGAGGTGTGTGGCTCTTAAGCAGACTGTAGTCAATAATTGCCGAGATAATGCAGAATAAAAATATTACATAAATCATTGGCACGTCCTCTCATGTATACAAGTAAACAAATCATTAACATAAAATGAAAGTACATTAAACACCAGTTGTCTTGGATCACTTGTCACTCAATATGAAGGTTCACTTTTAATAAACTGTCATTACTATTGTTAAAAGGTTGAATCTGTTGACGACAAGACGGTGAACCTCAAGTGAAGAGCGACCATTCCTGTTTGCTGAAGTTCTTATCCGTTACACGATAAATTTGAATCATTTGTATAGAAAGTATGTTTTATGTACGCCATGATTGCTGTATAGGGTGGCGCCTTAGATAGCTGTGCAGTGTCTGTGATTGATGAGCCCCTTTCCCGATTTGAGACCTGGTGGGCCAATCAGCTGAGGAAGCTCGCTAAGCGTTACATTTGATAGTGTTCATCAATGTATATTGAACATCAGTGTTCATCAATGTATATTGAACATCAACATGACAAAAGTATATAGCTATATACTTTTACCAATATTACTGTTAAAATTTATTATCACGTTTATCAAATTTTCATCCTGGTTGAATCAGAACATACGGGATTTCCTTTGATAATGATTTGTCGAAAGCATAGGTCCAGATAATATTGTTACAGTGTTGAAGTTAATGATATTGATCATCCAGTGAAGTGTAAATGAAAATTCTCATTTGCCACCGGTTGCTTCCAACCGTCTGTTATGTTTGAATTTAGAAAGGTGGTTTTCTGCATATTTACTTGAGAGAAGTTTTCTTAGTATACCTGAAATAACACTGCCATTTTCTTTCATACACTCAGGTTCCAATGTTTTTTCTTCTGTTTTTGTTTATTAAGTGTTCATCCTGTTTTTCTTACTTGAAGTGTATATTGAAGTACAAGTAATTTAGTATTTGGTATTTACTAGTCAACACATTTATGAGTATGAATTTAGCAACTAATTTTGCACAATGTACCTGTTATTATGTTTACTTAAGAGTTAAGTTGTTTTAATAAAATTAGAGTTCACAACACAAACATGGTGTTTCCTTGAGCCAGGCGCTCTCCTCAATTCATTTACCTTCCTGCACGATGTGGGCTTAAAGAAACCCCCACTTTTGGTGCCCAGACCCTGTGAACACTCCCTCTAAGAAAAGATAAGTAAGTTGTGCAGGGAAGATAATGGAGAAGTTAAAGAGGACAAGGATGACATGTCGAGGGTGGGTGACAAGAGCTTCCAAGGTTCTGAGTGACCTTCTGGAGTCCTCCACCACAACCATTAGTCAATTTGAGTACGCCATCAAGGAATACGACCAAAGACTAGCTAAGTTGGATGAAGTCCAAGAAGCAATAGAAATTGATGTAGCTGAAGAAGAACTAGAACAACTTTTGGATGAAGCCCATGAGTTTAGAACAAAAAGTGTGCAGCCTAGGATACAAGCTGAAGACCAGATAAGGAAGTTAGCAGCAGCAGCAGCAGCAGCGGGTCCTGGTTCTGTAAGTGGTCAGTCTTCATCTCAAGAATCAGATGTCACCAACGTCAAGTTACCCAAGCTGGAACTGCCAAAGTTTAGTGGTGAAGTGACCCAGTGGCAGTCCTTCTGGGATCAATATACTTCCCACATCGATGCACAGACCTTCCAGTGATCAGTAAGTTCACCTATTTGCTGTCTTTGCTGGAGGGAGATGCCAAGAATGTAGTAAAGGGACTAGCCCATACCAGCTAATTACCCAGTTGCTTGCAATTTACTGAAGGAACGCTACTACAAGCCAGAAGGATTATTTTTGCTCATGTCAGGCATTGTTAACTGGTCAGGTCAACATTAATGTCAGCGGACCAAAGGGTGTAGCACAGCTGTGGAAATTACGAGATGACATTCTAATACATATCCGCAGTTTGGAGGCGCTAGGCGTCACTGGTAAACAGTGTGAAGTGTTTCTTACACCTATCATCCTCTCTCGTTTGCCCAGTGAACTGCGGCTAGAGTGGGCC
Source organism: Macrobrachium nipponense (assembly GCF_015104395.2). Taxonomy (NCBI): domain Eukaryota; kingdom Metazoa; phylum Arthropoda; class Malacostraca; order Decapoda; family Palaemonidae; genus Macrobrachium; species Macrobrachium nipponense. The sequence goes on from NC_061089.1 coordinate 37,919,565, forward strand.
AGGGATGGTGATGGACATGAAAGTGATTTAGATTGGTTATTGACATTCTTAGACAAGGAAATTTCAAGATTAGAAAGGTCTGAAGCCTTTAAGGGAAAGAGTAGTAGTGAGGAAAAGAAAATTGAAAGTAAGAGTTCTAAAGACAAGGTGTACTCAGCCGCAGCCCTTCTCATGCTTCGTCCAAGCAAGAAAACACTATGTGCAGTTTCTGTGGCAAGAAACACAAAATCAGAAAACTGTTTTGGTGTTCTAGAATTGAGTGGAAAAGAGCGAGGTGAAAAAATTAGAAGTTTAGGCCTATGTTTCAAGTGTTTGAAGAGTGGACAGATGTCAAGAGAGTGTAAAGCTCGTACAAGGTGTACAAAGTGTAACGGTGCCCACTCTACCTTAATGTGTGTGTAGGCTGGAAATTAACCTAAAGAAGGAAGAAAGTGAAGCAAAGGTAGGTGCTGTTGGCAGTGACAAGCCTGGTGATGTGGCACTTCTGACAGGGCAAGGTGGTAACTGTACCATTTTACAGACAGCCAAAGTTCAAGTGAGTGGTAGTGATGGTACTGTTGTCACTGCTCAGGTAATGTTTGATAATGGTGCAGACAGATCATATGTTAGTAGCAAATTTGTAAAGAAGTGTAAACCACAGTGGATCACTAGTGCACCTATGCCATACTCTAGTTTTGGGGGTCATAGTAGTGGAAAAAATGAACACAGAAATGTTTATGAGTTAAAGTTGTGGGACTCCGACAAGAAATTGGTACCTATCATTGCTGCGGAGATTCCCAGAATATGTCAGCCTTGGTTAGGCCTTGTACCATATTCAGTGTGCTTAACTCTTTTTCTCATGTTGCATTAGCTGATGATTACCACCATGATTCTCCCATTGAGATTGATATACTGATTGGTCTAGATTTCTACTGGACACTGATTTCTCCTGTAGATGCCTTCCAAATTAACCATGTTGTAGCCATGAAGTCTGTCTTTGGTTATGTCTTGAGTGGCAGGCTGTATGAAACCACTCGCACTTGTACGTATTCTGTACCACAATTATTGTGTATCTCCTCTGTTTCAGATTCAGATTTGTGTAAGTTTTGGGATCTGGAAAACTGTAGGGGTTAAGCCTAGGGAACTTGTTGAAAGTTATAGTGAGACTAAAGTTTTCAAAGAATTTGAGAGTACCGTGAAGTTTGTGAATGGTCGCTATGAGGTTGCACTGCCATGGAAGGATGATTCTGCTAAAGAAAAACTTTTGAATAATGAAGTCATAGCCATAAAAGGTTAAGTAAGCTAATGGTTAAGTTAGAACAAATAAGGAGCTTAAGAAAGAGTATCAAAAAGTGTTTGATAGTTATGAGTCTGATCACATGATAGAAGAGGTACCAAGACGGGAAAAATTTCAGGTGTGATCCAGTGTACTATATGCCTCATCGTCCAGTAGTGAAGTTAAGCAGTTCAAGTACTAAGATAAGGCCTGTGTTTGATGCCTCTGCCTCTTGTTACAATGGTGTATCATTGAATGACTGTTTGTCCTCAGGCCCATCACTCAATCCTGACTTGGTTGAGGTGCTCATTCGCTTTCGTCGTTTGGCCCATTGCTGTTAACAGCTGATAAATAAGAAAGGCATTTCTGCAAATTAGTGTACAAGAGAAAGACAGAGATGTTCATAGATTTTGTGGCCAAGAGACGATGGTACAATACGGCACATGAGATTCACACGTGTACCCTTTGGTAACACAGCGAGCCCATTTCTGTTAAATGCCACTATCAAACATCCATTTGGATAAGTATCCCCCCACTAGTGTAGTGCAAGATTTGAAGGCTAACATGTATACAGACAATTGGTTGAGTGGTGCGGATTTTGCTGTAGAAAGCAGCTGATAAATTTTGTGAAGCCTGTAGCATTTTGCTGATGCTAGTATGGACCTTACAAAGCTTGTGTCAAATAGTTTGCTGATTACTTCTCAGTTATATGACAAGGTACCCTTTATAAATTCTGATGGATGTAATACTGTATTAGGCCTTAAGTGGTTTTATTGGTGTAACGCACAGGACAGTTCTCCTTTGATGGCATAACCTCAGATTCTGTTGTAGAAGTAGTCTCTACTAAGCGAAGCATCCTTAGTGTGATAGCTAGATTTTTGACCCTTTAGGATTAATTAGTCCATATGTTATGTACGGCAAGATACTTTTTCAGGAAACTCTTGGCAAAACTGGGTCTTGACTTTGGGATCAAGAAATGCCATCAGAGTTGAAGCTTAAGTTTCAGAAATGGCTTCTTAGTAGTCAACATTTTAAGAATTTTCAGATAGATAGATGTTATTTTCCACAAAAGGCCTGGGAGAAGCTTAGTCATATGGAGCTACATGGGTTTGGCGATGCTTCTGAAAAGGGCTATGGGGCTTGTGTGACCTGCGAGTACCTGTGGAGAACAGCTCATATAAGGTGTCATTAGTATCCTCTAAGTCAAGAGTTGCACCCATAAAGACAATTACATTGCCGAGGTTAGAACTCATGGGATCTCTTTTGTGTTCAAGATTAGTCAACTTTGTGAAGAACGCCCTTAACCTAGATAACAGTGTTAGAGTTAGGTGTTGGACAGATTCTACCATTGCTTTGTCATGGATTCAAGGAGATGCTAGTAAGAAGGACATATTTGTAGCTAATCGGGTAAAGGAAATCAGAGAGTTAACACCTCCAAGTTGCTGGCAACATTGTGGAAGTAAGGACAATCCAGCTGACCTGATAACACGGGGTGGGGTCTTTTGGCGGACAATCTTGTGGATAGTACTATGTGGTTCTATGGGCCTAGTATGTTAAACAAAAGACACCCTATACCAGGAAAGGGAAGGTAACACAGTTGTTAAAGATAAAGAAGAAATAAGCACAGAAAGCACTGTTGCCTGTCTCAAGTACAAGGAGTGCCAAAAAACCCTTTGATAGATTTAGATCGATTCAGTAAATTAAGCAAGGTGTTAAGAGTTACAGCTTATGTCTTAAGATTTATCAGAAATTGTAAAATTAGTCAAAATAAAGTGGAGGGCCCTCTCATTACTGAAGAGATTGATTTTGCTAAATTGAAGTTGATTTACTGCATCCAAAGAGAAGTGTTTTCTGTAGAAATAAAGGCACTTTTAGTAACAAGGCTATTCTTCAATGGTCTAAATTAAGAAATCTTGACCCCTTTCTAGATGATAAAAGATTATTAAGAATTAAGGGTCGTCTTGAGTTTTCTAACTTAGACTATGACACTAAACATCCTGTCATAATTCCCAAGGGTCAATTTGCTAAGTTGTTGATCATTTCAGCATGAGTTTTTGAAGCATGCAGGTGTGGATACTGTAATTTCATCCCTACGGAATAGCTTTTGGATTATAGAATGAGGAGATTAGCTAAGACAGTAATGAAGGAATGTTTAAGTTGCCGTGGCATGATTCA
>NC_061089.1:37927994-37947827 GCF_015104395.2 Macrobrachium nipponense
TGAAAGACTTCGTAGGTCCCAGCGCTCGGCCTTTGGCCCAGATTTTATATTTCAGGATAAGTCAAACAAGAGAGATTTAAGTGAAAAGAGTGACCACGAGCGCCTCCAGCTACCCATTCGCCGTCCTGCACTCTGCTGCAATCCTTACATTACCCGGCTAGAGGAGGAGGAGGAGCGCAACTCTTGGCATTGCTATGCGAGATGGCTCCTGGGCCGTGGCATGAGATACACACTAACAAATCCGACCTGAGACGATGCGCAGTGAATGAGAAAATCTAAATTCTAGGAGAGTTACTCGGTTCCCTGTTTGCTGTCCTGTGTGGCACAGTGTGTGAGTAGCCCTGTGTTTGTGTCGGGGGAAGGGAAGAAGGCACCATTAAGGCTGCAGAGAGAGACTTTCTAGGGACTTTTGTGGACGAGTCGTATTTCATGCTGTTTGCGAAATCCGTTTCGAGGGATGAGGCGAGGGTGGGAGGTGGGTGGTAGGTGTGAATTGCCTGTGTCAGTTCACAAGTCATAGTGACTGGAGGTGCATGTCTGTTGCAGGACATGTCTTTTGTCTATATTAGAATGTAGGTGAGTATATGTATTATATACACACATACATACTACATTACATACATTACATATCTATATATATATATATATATATATATTATATATACTAATATATATACTATATATATATATATATATATATTATATATATATATATATATACTGGACTTGGATCGTATGCAAGCACATTTTTGTGCATGTTTAAGGGCATCCTTAAATGCATCAGTGTATTATTCGAAGTCCATGCATGAATGTATATTTACCAATATAATTTCATGTGTTTGAAACTATAGTGTATAGCTCACCAAGGTAAACGTAACAGGTAAAATAGTTTTGAAACAGGAAAATTTGTGATCAATTTGGGTGGTTAGAAAGAGACATTGGAGTCTTCATTCCGAGTTCTTTGAAGCCTTCAAGGTGACTCGTTCGTATATCTGAAAACCCTTAGAGTTATATTTATACGAATTGAGATATCGTAATCATATTTTTCGTATATAAGAATCTAGTGTTGTTTGTTTGGGGAGATATTTGTGCCTTTGTTTGTGTGGTTATTTTTTTCATGCACTCCATACCAAGACTGGCCACCCTCCGGCTTCTCTGGCTGGTTGTGTTTGGTCAGTGTCATCTCGCTTCCTCTGCCGGCTAATTATGAAAAATGCTAGTTCTGAAATATTTCGTTATCCGACTCACCCAAAAGCTACAAAGTAAATTGTTTGTTAAAATGGAACACTTCGGCGTTAATGATTATTTTGTTGGACCCCTCTTTCTTGTATCAGCAAGTAAGGATCTGTGGACATCATTTCGTGTTGGTGTACACCTTTCGGATTCGGCATAGTGCTCTTGCTGCCGGCGCTGCGCTACCAACACCGTGAAGGTCAACATTCTCAAACACTTCGAATTTCGTAGAGAAACTCGCCAGCTTCATTCTGAGGGAAATTGATTCCTTTCGGCTGCAGTGGTGCTGGCCTTACGCGCATGCGCTCTTTCAGTACCTTAGAAAAGTAATATTTTGGGAAGAAGAGCAGCTTTAGCGGGAGGACTGACGAGTTGCTGCCGCTGAAACTAATTTACTTGAAACATTCAAGAATGTATGGTAGATTATGACAGAGCACGACAACACTTGGTTTTTTCTACAGTGACCTGAAAACGAAACAGGATTTTTTGTAAATAAGTGCACCATCGAAGGCTAGTTCTAATTCATTTCAACCATTGCATGCAAAAATTTAATATGTACTGCATTCCTTGAGCATATTATGAAAGCCACTGCCCATATTAAGATGATTCTGAATTTTTGTTCGATTTTGATTATTATTACCATGCTAGCAGCTTTGTGTTAGTAATCTTAAGAAAATACCTAAGAGACCCTCCGTGAAAAAAGTATCTTGAAGAAATATCTGTAAGTGAGTTGAAAGCTTGTATTTATTGACCACAGATACTTCAGCAACATCTCTATTGAATAGTCGGAATCTTTGTATGACAGATCTAGTTATGATATCGCCAAATCATTTGCACATTCTGATAGATTGGGAATTTTCGTATAGTAAAAGGCTTGAGGAGAACTTTCCACATTTAAATGCTTACAGCTCATTTCACGCGATGGGATGAAACTTGTCGAAGAAATTTTCTGAACGATTTGATGGTGAAATAACATTTAGATTTAAAATATTTTGACCCATGAGAGGAAAATAATGCGGTATTCGTATGGCTTTTACGCATTGCACGACAATTGATAACCTGAAAATATATCTACAGTTAGTAAAATAGCGTTATGTGGATGGCTTTTCGTAAGTGTAATATATTCACGTTTATGTATTCAAATCCCTTAGCACGGTAGATATTACACTGTAATTCTCCGCTTAATTTTACTTAAACTTATTATCCATGTATTTTAGTCTATTTTGCCGCCTTGTACGTGACTTTTTCGTATACATTTATTTTCACGCTTATTTACCTTTAGGGCTACACTTTTGGAAACTTAATACAGTGGTATCGGCAGTTTGGGTACGAAACCACTTAGTAGCTACGGGGGATAACTTGGATTATAGTGTTATCGTTGCCTTCGCTGGCGTGATTTTGTTATTTTGATGTTCTCAGCAACTTCCTCACATTATTATTATTATTATTATTATTATTATTATTATTATTATTATTATTATTATTATTCATACTGATATTAAAAATCTAATTTATAAAAACCATCCTAGTCATGGTAGTTTCGTGATAGTATTTTTCTTACACATTGTACGAGTGCAACTTACTCAGATGTGACGTTTATGGACTTACGTGACAACATGATTAATTACATATGGCTGGGGAAGGTGAGTGAGCCTTAAAAAACAGGTTCATTTGTAATTTAGCTGTTTTATTCTTTATTCGAGAGCAATTTTCATGTCAGTACACAGTAATCGCTTGCAATTTAAGTTTGTATTGTTATATTTCCTTTTGTTAATTTTTCACTAAAGTAAATATTTCTCATATTAAAGTTTGCTTATAGTAGCCTGAGTCATGAAATGGAGAAACAAATCCAATTATGTATATGTTCATATATTTAAAGATAAATATGGACAGAGAGCTTTCGGGAATATGTTCGATTGAAAATGGGAATCGAACCGATTCCGAAAAGTTCTGTACAGATTTATCTTTAAATATATGCACATATACATAACTGTGTAGCTGTTTTTCCATTCCAAGGCTTATGATACTATGAGTATTCTTTAATAAGAAAATTATTTACTGTTCTGAAAAAGGAAATATAACAATACAAATTTAAATTGCAAGCGATTACTGTGTACTTAAAAGAAAAGTTCTCTCGCACAAAGAATAAAACCGCTAAATTACAAATGATCCTGTTTTTTTTTTTTTATTTCCATATACCTCAATAATACAGGAGGTTCAGAAAAAGAGATTCTATATTTCCAAACTTTTGGAGAACAGGCTATCTCCATCTTCTGTCCCTTGAAGATGGAGACAGACCGGCCTCCGAAACCTTGGAGATAAAAATTCTCCTTTCCTGAACCTTCTGTACTGTAGAGGCCCTCAACGGAAGTAATCACTTTTTACACAGTGAATTCGGGTTTTCTGAAGTCATTATATATATGTGTATGTATATATATATATATATATATATATATATATGTGTGTGTGTGTGTGTGTGTGTGTGTGTGTGTGTGTGTGTGTGTTTGTATATATAAATGACAGGCACAAGTTCAGTACCAAGCTCTTCTAGGTGTTTATTCACGTGTTTATGCGTGAATAAACACGTAAAGCGCTTGGTACTGAACTTCTGCCTGAAGTCACGTGCGCATCTACTGTGATTTTTAAGCACATATATATTATATATATATATATATATATATATATATATATATATATATTATATGTTTGTATATGTATGTATTTCCACAGGTGGATTTAAACTATTAAAAAATTTTTCTTGGCGAAATTAATTTGAAAAAAAGTGGAATAGAGTATAGTGCGTTAGTATGTTTCTGAATATCTGCTCGTGGTTTGAGCCCTACTCGCAAGGAACCTCCGGTATTTCGATTTTCTGCGCAACCAACCAACCGGTGTTGAGACCCCTGTAATTGAGTTTGCCATAGCTAAGGGCTACCTCGCTGTGGAGGCCTCGTAAACACGAAGATGAAAAATAAGTTTGCCAATTTCGGTTGATCCTTATAGACGTGATCGCCCTTCCGGTTTAAGAGCTTATGTCTTTACTTTCATCCGGTCTCTGTAAATGTTGTAAGCCCACAAAACTGTTTTCGTGACAAAACCATATATCTGTATAAAAAACTTTAATCAAAACGTTGTAAGAGCGCAAGTTTGGGATTTTTATAGAAATAAATACAAAGCCCACAAAAATTATTATTATCTATATTAAAAGCCTTTAATCATGATCATTGGGGGATGTGATGTATATATTATATATATATATATATATATATATATATATATATATATATATATATATATTTATATTTATATTAAAAAATCACAGTAGATGCACGTGACTGCATTAAGTAAGTGAATACCACAGGAAAATGATGGGCAGAAATCCAAGCGCTTTCGTTTTTACTAAGACATTAGTCTTAGTAAAGACGAAAGCGCTTGGATCTCTGCCTATCATTTTCTTGTGGTATTCGCTTACACACACACACACATATGTATATTTTTTTTTATTGTAACTGGTGCTAAGTGAGAAGTTTCCCCCGCTTATGATTCGGATGAGAAGGACAATGGGAGCCACATCATTCAAAGCGGAGAAAGTTACAGAGAAAATCCAGGTGTAAACCCCTTCCCCTCCTCCCCAGCAGGCAGAGCTCCACCACCGCCAACGGGAGCTTCCTTGTGTATTAAAGATGACAGACAGGGAGAGAGGAGGAAAAGCAATAGGAGGAGTGGGAGGAGGAGGAGGAGTAGGACAGCGCGATCACGATTGCAGTAGAGGTGAAGGAGGAGGTGGGGCAAAACTGCTATAAGTAGATTTCATGCTGAGCGTCAGGGAGGGCGATGAGGCCCAAGAGGGCACCATCGGGCACCATCGGGCAGTTAGTTGTCAGTCCCTCGGGATGCTCTGCCAGGTGTAGCCGACAGGTGGGCGGTCGGTCAGGTGCCCAGTTGTCGCGGTGTTGACATGAGGGTCATTGTGCCTGAGGAGGATTTCGAGACAAACAATGACGACGATAAAGCAAGATCTCCGTGATAAGGAGAACGTGAGAGAGAGAGAGAGAGAGAGAGAGAGAGAGAGAGAGAGAGAGAGAGAGAGAGAAGGGTTGTAGTTCTCCAACTATTATGGATGAAGGAGAATTCGAGAGGAGCAGTGCGGCGGTCAGGTCATCTTTAGTGCCTATTTCTCCTTTATGGTATAGGCGGATGCATTGTTAAATTTATCGTAGAGGGAAAGAGCTGCTACCTCTGGAAAAGAGAATCAGAAAGGGCCTCGAGTGTTTCTTTAGTCATTTGGATATTGTCTTTTCATGGTGCCTTATTATTTTAGTTCATTTTGCCAACATTTTAGAAGCCACTCACCCTTTGACCTTTTGCTTCTGATCTTGTGTACTGAATCAGACATGTATTTTAAATTGCGGGGAAATATAAATAAATAGATAAATCGGTCTGAATTCTTGTGCTTCTCATTATTATTATTTTTTCTTTGTAAATGAAAGACGTTAGATTCGACAAGATGATGCCTGACGCGCATACACACTCACACAGTTGCTAAACTCCCCTTTTTTTTTCTCTTATTTGTTTGTTGATGTGTTTTGACACCAAGACAGCCTTGAAACATTTAGCCATTCCTCCTTATATATAAAGTTCCTCCTTTACTTCGTTGTGTCACCGTCGAGAGCAGCGCGTTTGTGGTCTCATCTCCGGAAGAGGAGGAACAGAAACATGGACGGACTTGGCATCCAGTTTTGACCTTTGAGCCAGAAATGGCCACTCTGCGGTTGAAGGGGAAAAACAAGCACTTCCTCCCTCTGGGGGAAAAAAAAAAGTTATAAATAAAAAGGCTGTTGCATTTTGGACTCTGTAATGATGGCAGCATGATACAGATTTGGATTTTGTGCTGCTGTTTGGTAGCCATCTAATTTTATATAATATATATATATATATATATATATAATATATATATAATATATATATATATATATTATGCAGTATTCCATATATAAAGACAAAGATGGTAATGCGTATTGAATTCGTGTATAAATTACACACACACAAAGTCACGAACATGAAGCAGTTGACAAGCATGGGCACTTTTGATTTTCGGACAATACTCACACGCTTTGTAGGTTAATGTCAAAAACAAGTAACTTTCGTTGGTAATATTTTTCCCCCTGTTTTTGTAAGCGCGTTGCAGTGCTTTTGCCTGGAATTTTGGCCACACTTTTAAAGGTCTTAAAACTGTGGATCATGTTTAACTCGGGATTTATTGTAAAATATGGGACGGAAAGGTTGGTATTGACATTTGGCACATACTATGGAGATCATCATTCTTGCTGGAGGTACTCGTTATTTTCACCATCCAGGGGCTTGAGGATCCCCTCAGGTGAGGAGGATTCAGAGGCGCCCATTACATTTGGTAGCGATTACAAACTCATGCGCGCGCTGCTACACCTGGTAGCTGCAGCTGTGCAGGTGGAGCAGCAGCCGTAGAAACAGCAGAGGAAACAGCAGGGGCTGGAGGAACATCAGCAGAAGCAGGAGGAGAGCAGAACGAGGGTAGCGCAGGAATGGAGGAGGAGGAGGAAGAGGAGGAGGAGGAGGAGGAGGAGGTGGAGGTGGAGGTGGAGGCAGCGGTGTATATGAGGATACACAATACCTCGCTTGTGAGATTGTCGCTCTTTAGTCGCTCTTCAGTCGCGCTCTTGACTGTGTGGGTCGGTCGTCGCTCATTTGTTACTTCATATGTGGAGCGACTGCGATATCTTGCTCTTCCCCTTTCTCTCTCTTTCTCTTCCTTTACCTCTTTTCTTCCGTTGGGAGCTTATTGGGCCTCGAATAGGATCCCTGCGACAGCCACACGGCTTAACCTTTATGTATCTATTTATTTTTGGTGGTGATTGCGTTGGTGGTGACTCAATATAATTTCGTCCATTCGCATCTCAAAAGTAGGCCTTTGACGAAGAGCGAAATACAAGCTGCGCGCTAACACAAGCCTTTTGCTTCCTGTGGTGATTTGCTGCACTCAGCTTTATCCCCTAAACTCGCTCGTTGCAAGTTGTACCGAATTCTAGACGGGACTTGTTGCGTCTCTTTTCGTCTGCGTCTCCAGACGTTTCAATCAAATGAGATTCGTGTGTTCAAAAAGATTATGTTTGTTTCTACGAGTTGTGCTCTTTTTGGTCTTTATTTTTTGTGAGTAAAATTGCTTCACTAAAAGTCTCGAATTGGTGCTTCTCTTGTGAAAGAAAAGCATATACTCATTACTCTGTCGGTCCGCAAAGAAAAGAATGGCGTCTGGTTTGTTTTGAGGGTTTGTGCTGAAAACCTTACAGATATTGTGTTCGTGAATTTTCCCGGTACAAATGCCATCCATTCATAGCATCCTTTGACGTGGCGAGTGGCCATGTCTCTCCTGAAGAAGTCTCGGTTTCACGGGAGGAACATCAGGGTGTTTAGATCGGGAAGCTGTAGGACTGTATAGCAGTGACGTCCTCCTGCTATACCAGATGTCACAACCCACAGTTGAGATACCACCATTGCTCCAACCAAACAAGTCAGGTCATTGTAGGGCGAGATTTCGGGATTGCCCTGATTAGTCCAAAACAGCGCATCCCACCTACCTGGATCTTGTCTAACCTGATGCACGCTGAGTTAACTGGAGTGTTTTTGTATTAAACGAGATCTGTTGTTTCCTGGTAACTAGTAAGTGTGGAACCAGTCTGTGCAACCTAAAGCGTCAACTTTCGTTCTTTGACGCTGTCGCTCTGAAAAGACTCGTTTATTATGTGCGCTAATTTTACACCACCTTTTTGCGGTCAGATTTTCTCATGTTCTGTTGCCTGTGCAAAGTGCCTCTGCCTTACCATGACGTTCGTGTTGTGTCTGTACGTGTGATTCGGACTGGAACATTTCATTTATTCTAAAGAAACAAGAAATCATGAACTCATTGTACATGCAGTATATAGATATGCAACAGGTTTAATCTGAAAACAGGCGCCCAGCAAGGTGCGTGCGTTTATATGCATGTGTGTGTATATTTTCAGAGTGACTTGAATTCTAAAAGAGTGCAGTTTGGCACATTGGCATTTGAAAGATCACGAGGAAAAACTTAGTTTTATTCGTGCCAAGAGCTAGCGATGATGCCTGCCATGTAGCCACTATCACGAGAAGGCTGTGTGCTATTTTATTTGTTTACTTAATGTAATGCGAGTCCTGTGGGTATTTCATGTATATGAAATGTGAAACTCTCTGAAAGGTGACAATATATTCGTATCTTTCGACGTCCGTCCCTCTACCCCCTTTTTAAAAGTTATAATTTTAATATTTAAATGATTGACTCTCAAGTATAACTTTCAAGATTTTTAAACTTTACATAAATTCATTACCTAATATAAGTAATATGTTTGTATGTAATTGGTATTTGTCCGTGTTCTGAAAGTGAATCCTGGAAAGCCATGTGCTCTTTTGTTGCAGGTGATGAGTGTTCATTTGTACAGAAACAGATCACATTGTGTTCAGAGACTTTGCAAGTCGGCATTCGAATGGCATGCTGGCGTTGATGATCAGTGGTTGATCATTAACGATTTCTCCACTTGAGTTTTTTATTACTTACTGGCCATCGAAGGTACTCAGTGGCAGCGTTACCTATTTTACTTGATCAAACAATACTTATATTCGAAAACGTTTTGTCTCGTTGAAGACCGTGAAAAGGAAGCGGCTGGAATGAGCGTTGTGATGCCGGATCATTTGAAAAGTCGGCCGCCTCACGTGTCATGTTGAGTTCGGAGCCGTTGGCCTCGCACACCCAGAGACGGAGTGTTTCCTGAAAATCCGAATCCAATGCCAACGCATCACCACCGATGCCTACTTTCACCGGCTGAGACGTGATGGTGGTGATGTTGACAGTGACGTCACAGTGATGGTGACAACGGTGATGGAGGAAAGGAAGAGGAAGAAGGGCCAGAAGCAGCAGCAGCAGCAGCAGCAGCCGCCGCAGCAACAGCAACAGCAGCAGCGTAGGTGATGGTGAGGAGCCCTCCTGCAGCTCAGTGATGGTCCGCTGCTGTTTCTGTTGCTACTGTTGCTGCTGTCGCCGTTGCTGGCGGCTCCGTGGAGTGTACCATGTCTCCCCTCGACCCCAAAGCGCTCCTGCAACAACAACAACGACAACAACAACAACAACAACGACCACTGCTACCCGGCCAGGTATAGACGAGCTGCGGAGGGGCTCTCTACCTTAAAGGGGCGCTCCGGTTATAGTAGATAGTCTCCCTTCATGCCTAACAGCAAATACAATCAGTCCTCTGTTGTTTCTTGTTTAAAGTTATTTATCTATATTTATATTTAGATATATGCATATATATATATATATATATATATATATATATATATATATATATATATATTACATACATATATTTATTTAGAGAGAGAGAGAGAGAGAGAGAGAGAGAGAGAGAGAGAGCGCTCTGTAGGTCAAGGTTCAAGTCAAAAGGAAATCAGATGTTGAGCCATGCCTGAAAGCCACCGCTTATTAGAAATTGAATAACTGTTTGGTGAAGAGCGAAACCGAATTTATACAAAGAACGTGGACCGAATTCAGTCAGTGAGATGAAGAGTTGTTTGGATTTTCGTCTTTGGTGCCATACGGAAGTGTCAGGAAGAGAAGCTTGGCGTTCCATGGTGTGCTTTAGAATGGCGGAGGTTTGAATTTCCAAGTCAAGGAGAGTCATATCAGCAGCCAAATGCCTAACTTAGAAAATTGTTTTGCCATTTTATTTAGATATTTATATTTGATGGAAAGGAAGAAATAGAAAACAACCGATTCATTTATGCTGATATTGTTGGACGATTATCACCCCCCCCACCCAAATTTGTTTTTTTCTTGGAGCAAACCAATATTTGTTTGAAAATAGTAACCAGTTCTTTAGTCCGACTGTTATGTAGTTGCATCTTAGTTTTTATTTTCAAAGCAGAGTACATACTCCTCCGTGTATGACCCACATTATATCTTTAGATATTTTATACATGCTTCTTACTGGATTGTCTCGCAAGCATAAGCTATCATAAAGAGATGATTGTAGTAGTATTTTCACTAAGTTGCCCGACCATTCATTTTCTTTTCCTTTTCTGCCTAATGAGCGAAGTGCAGAGTACTTAACATAGTTTAGCTTATGTGCCAACTTAAATTGTATGATTAGAATACTGTGGTTTACACTGTATGTATAGGAAAAGTAAAAACTATTTTAGATTATTAAAAAGAGAAAAAGACGCGACGGGTATCTGGACGTTAACCTGAGAAGGGTCCAAATGATTAAACCTGGAAAGCTCCTTTTTCATGTTAGGTGTTGTGAAGACAAGAGTTTTTTTTAAATTATTTCTCTCGTACTTGAATATGGTGAAATTTTAGAAATGGGATAAATAACAATCTAACTTATGTATATATATATATATATATTTTAGACTCCAACCCGGAGTGTTAAGGAAACACCTATTGAGCAATGTATCAAAGGAAGTTGTTGGAAGAGAGGGAGAAAAGCAAATTTAAAAGTAGTTGCTGGATGAGAGGATGACTGAGGAAGAACCCTGTTGGAGATCAGGAAATGATTCAAGTTACGATTCTGTCCTCGTCGTCAAAAATGACAGCATATGAGAGGCTTGAGGTGGTAAGGTCCAATTCCTGGGACATTGCGCTCCGTCCATGTGCTCGGACTAAGTTATACTTGTATTCTTTGCTTGGCTGTCAGTGGTGAGAGGATGGAGGGCGGCTGTCTAAACGTGGAGTTCGTTGTCCGTAGGCTGCATCGTTGCATAAATAAGAGGAAAAATATATTTGGGTACAAATGATTGTTGATTTTTACCTGTAGATTTTGTCTACGACTTGACGCCCAGAACGAGACTTGTACTCTTGCTCGTACTCTTATTTCATTCTTTGGTCTATGATATCGAAATCTGTTTGTCATTCGGAACACGAGAAAAGAAAATTCTAAAACCTTATCTGTGTTACTAGCCCACTGAAAAATGCCGAACATAATTTTACCTTCCAGTGTTTGTAAAGAAAAAAAAAAAAAAACCCACGTAGTAAATGTTTTATGGTAATGAACGTGGTTGATTTCTAGTGGACTTCGTCAGAAGATTGCGATCTGTACCATACTTTAATTTTTATAAGTATTGTAGAAGTTTTTCGTCTCCGTGCGGGCACTATTGAAGAAAGAGCGAAAATATAGGAACCCAAGAAGCCCATTATGAATGAACGAAAATGAGGGTGACAATTGTATCATTGCATTCCCCTAACCCGGCAACTCCTCTGCCCCCCTTTTTTTCACCTGTACAGGAGCATAAAATTAACACCATCTGAATAGAAAGCACATCAGTGGATTGCATTCTATTTTTTCAGCATACCCAGAGTTTTTTAATCCACTTGAGCTAGTATATTTCTGTCTGCCAATAAATAGTTTTGTTAATATAGATTAGGCTTGCACAAAATTTACTTAAGGTAAAAATTGCCTAATCTTGTTTACGATCTCCCAAGACAAGAAAAAAATCAATATTCAGCCATTAGAAATGTTTTTCCAGTAAAATTTTCGTGAGTTATTATTATTATTATTATTATTATTATTATTATTATTATTATTATTATAAAATAGGTTTCATTTTCTGAATATAATAATAATAATAATAATAATAATAATAATAATAATAATAATAATAATAATAATAATAATAATAATAATAGTTATTATTGTCATTATTATTGCTGCTGCTTAGTCTATTGTCTTGAGCTTTTGAAACTATCTGAATTTTGTCTTGCTGAATATTGTGGAATGTTGCAATATACAATTTAGGTCAAAGGCCAAACACTGGGGCCTATGAGATCGTTTAGCGCTGAAAATATTGTTGAAACAATGGTTAAGAGAGGAGAGGGTGGAAAGTAAGAGGGAAGAAAAAGATAAAGAATGGAGGTATAGTAAGTACCCTTACGGAACTGAATATTGTGGATAATTGCCGTATGGTCGCCGAAATATGACAGGTGTTCTGGATTTTTCTCAGTAAACCAATTTAGTGGCAGAAGTAGCCTTGAAATCTTTTCAGTGTCAGATAAATCACACGTGGAAGCTTCTCCTGTTTGTCAGATAGCGTTTTGATTCCATAGGTCGAGTCTCAGCGTTCGAGTGGTTGCTACCTCGACTTTGCAAGTGTAGAATCTGTCATTCGTAAGACTCGTATTTCGGTGATCTTCCATATGTGACACACATATATACTAAATAGTATGTATGTGTTTACTTACCGGCAACGACGCAAAAGGCGTACTCCGTCACCCTTGTGCTTCCTGTGCTTTTGTTTCCGTAGTCTCCTCTCATGACCAACCTCCCGTCTTTATAGCTACCATCCAAGTACTAGGTGTGGGTCTTGCAAATCTCTGAGGGCCCACCGAAGGCCAGCTGACACTGTCGCGTACTCTTCTCCCAAGAGTGGTGAGGAGGCCTACACTTATTTCCATCGCCCCTCACCATTAAGTAAGTCATCTAACATATGGAAATGACACAATTTCCGTTATGGCTACTTTGTCACTCTAATCCTGTCATGTGACTCTTGATATTTCTTTGAAAATGTTGCTCTGAAATCTACCAGAGCTTTTAAATGGAGTGTCAGTGTCACTACAATTCTCGTATGTGGAATTAGACTTTCACTATTTCTACTAAAAATACCGTATCGTATATCATTATTCAAAACATTTGAAACAATTAGCCCAGTTAATCCCTTCTTCGATTAGCTTTATTAAAAACACTCACAAAGGAAACGACCGGGAAAATGATGAAGGAACGGTCTCTTTCCGACCAATATACAACGGCCATTATCTCGGTGCAAAATGAGAGGTGTTAGGCTGCTCCAGTTGTAATATTTATTTGAAGGTAAATGTGCGTTTTGGACTGAAATGGTTTGGAATTATGGAATGTGTTGTGCTTGGGAAGATAATCTTCTTTAGGAAGCTATTCCGTCCGGATTTGCTTTCTTCGTGTTGAGTTGTTGGTTGTTCTTGATAAGATATGGAACAGAGAGGACTTATGTATAGATGGTCATATGGCCGGTGGTCCGGCTCTGTTGTCTTGCTTGATAGTTAGACTGAGAATAAATTTGTCGTTCTTTGTCTAGAGCTTGAGAACAGATTTTTAGTCTTCTAAGACAAATGCTACAAAATGTTCCTTCGCCTTCCAGATTTTGGGCATTGCATTAGCTGGGGTCAGTCATCTTAATTAATTAAAACGTACTTATCTGTGCGGAAGGCGTGTGACTTAAGACGCAATAAGCTTATTCCGTCTTGTTTGGCATGTCGTGTAGTCACCCAACCAAGTGCCGATCACATCCACTGTTCCTTAACTATGTGAAAGTTGTAGTCGCTATATAAAGTATAGGATCGTGAACTCGAGAGCATTTAATAAAAAGGAAAAGTAATGGAAAATGGGAATGATGAAATCTGGAGTGTGGTCAGAGTTGTGTGAGAGTGAAACGAGGACGATTAGTAGATAATAGAGGAAAGAAGAGGCGGAGAGAGTAACAGAAATGAAGGAAGTTGAGAAAGAATGGACACTTTAGAATAGTTGTTGAAAGGTTAAAAGACAATTACAGTTTTCGGTGCATGTGCGATATAGTGATGGTTGAGATAATGTCTGGCATAGATGATCGAGGGAAAAGGCGAGAGGGAGAAATATACGGATAGAATAAGCAGAGGACAAAGAACAGCCAAAGAAGTCCATAATCTTCCTTCTGGGAAGCACGGAATGATAAAATACATTATATATAATATATATATATATATATATATATATATATATATATATATATATATATATGTGTGTGTGGTGTGTGTGTGGTTTTCCAGCTTCTTAATTCAAAATGCACGCATACATAAGAGAACATTTAAATGAGGTCGTTGTTTATCTAGTAGGGGATTATTGATATGTGAACACTATCGATAAAAATACAAGACAGAAGAGAGGCTACCTTTATTGCTTCCCAAATAGGACAGTAGTTTTGTGTGTGTGTATATATACGTACACACACACACACACGCACGCACGCGCACACACAACAAAATTCCTTTTCTTCATGTTTTAATGATTATACAATAGAACACTATCGATAAAAATACATGACAGAGTTGTGCACTGATAGAAAATGGGCTAGGTTTACTGCATCTCAAATAAGACAGTAAGTTGTTTATATATATATATATATATATATATATAATATATATATAAGATTATATATATAGACTAATATATATTATTATATATTATCATTATATATATATATCTATATATATATATATATAAGATCTATATACATAATAAGATAAGAGAGAGAGAGAGAGAGAGAGAGAGAGAGAGAGAGAGAGAGAGAGAGCAATCCAAGGAAGATTAGACTCACAGCAGTGTTTCTTCTTTCATTTTATTGCAAACGTGAACAAAAACCTTCAACCCTACAAGCAGAAACAAATGCTCAATCAGACCATATTACCAATATCCAATATATTAAAAACCAATTAACAGACAAACAAATAACATTAGTTATGTTACAGTAACAAACAAACAACAGATAAATAACAACATACCAGTTATGTTACAGAATATGCTCAACACATGTGTAAGCGTACGTTGTACAGTAGCTATAGAATGAGCGTACTCAAAGTCCGGTAAATTTCAGGTCCGTCATCTAATTTACATTTTTCTACAAATAGTATATATTAACCAGTGAGTGGCTAGTTCCTCCAGTCAACAGGTCCGTGAAGGCAGTTCTGTTCATGCAGATCTATTTGGCGGTTTGTCCTCATTTGCTGTCTTGTTAATGGTTGTTACTTGGTAACTATACTACTCTGTTTTTTTTCATCTGTCCATCCGCCTGTGGTGTTTTTGTATGGTAACACTGCGTCCCGGGCTTTAGATAGTTACGCTATTTGTAAGTTTTAGGTAAATAAAACGATATCTTCTGGGTGTACATTTGCAACTGAAAAGTGTTTTAATAATTTACTGTATGCGAATTACACCGTTAATATTCGAAATAGGATATTATTATAATCGTTGAATGTAAGCTGAATGTAACTATCTAAAGCCCGGGACGCAGTGTTACCATACAAAAACACCACAGGCGGATGGACATATGAAAAAAACAGAGTATAGTGCTGCGAAAGGTAGAAGCACTTGGGGGGAGAACATACAGTGCTAAATATATATATATATATATATATATATATATATATATATATATATTTTTTTTAGATGATAACATAAATTAACACATACACACAAAACAAAACAAAACGACTGTGTATGATGAATACTTTAGATGGAGAGGGAGAGATTTTTAAGAATACACTTGAAATCTTTGATAGGTGTTTAATAAATCTAATGAATAAGCAAACCTACCTTTGATGGATGGGAGATTCAGTTCTACTTACTTTTTTTTATCGGTGTCCAGTGAATACCACGGATAGGGAAGGAAACAGATTCAATGATGTAAGCAATTTTTTTTCTTCAAAACCTAAATAATACATTTTATTGGGAGACTTCATTCACACCGACATAATCCCTTTATCCTCCTGTACGGCACCACCGCTTCCCCAATGTCTAAAGGCCTGTCCACACGATCGGGCTGATCGGCGGACTTCCCCTCTAACGGGCACACTTGACGGGCAAACCGTCAAATTGCCCGATGGGTCTTGTAGCAAAATCACCATGGTGGTGCCCGATGGCTTGAGCTTCGACCCTGACAGACGTACGTTAACATATACATTGCTTTTACTGAGCCATTCTTTGCACCATATTCTCTTCATTTTCATCACACACAAAGCAATTATCATGCTACACAATATCTTTTCTTGCGGTAGGCACCATGTTTATCGTACCGCACTGAACACACTACTGGCATCGTCGGGCACGCCCACCTCTCCATCGCCTCACCCGTGTGGACAACATTCACGTGTAAGCCCGCCAGAATTTGCCAGTCAACCCCTGAGCACGCCGATCATGCCCGCTCGTGTGGACAGGCCTTTAGACTATTCTGACTTCTCGCTAGGAACTCCTTCAGCCATCTCGTGAAAACAACACTATGATAACAGTATTTTAAAACTCCCCTCGCCGACAACCGAAGCCATAAAATGCATATGTTTATAGAACATTTTCTGCTCAAAATTGCTTTTTCTATCATTCCCGAAAACATTTGCATAAGCTCGTGTTACACCCTGTAGGCATGATTGTTGCAGCTGTCAAAGAACAACTCCAGATTATAGCAGTAGGTTTTTATTGTAGAAAAAATATCTGAAATAGACTTAAACGAGAAGTTTATCTTTCGTATTTCCAATCCTTTCAGCTACTTATCTAAAATGCTTATAGCAGAATGTCTAGCCATACATGTGAAACAAATCTTAATTATTTTCTGTTTAGAAGAAATGAATAACTACAAAAAGATTAACCCAAGAAAGTTATTATGAAAGTAAGCCTTTCTTAATATATTTGTCAGTTGACTCCCACCATTTTCCAATGAGCCCGTATGAAACAGGATGATATGTAAGGAATTGGATCAAAAAAATACTAAATTATATTTATTTGCCTTTTTATGATTGCTTTTAAGTAAATTATGTTAAACAATTATGAAAAGAATAAGAAAAAGGGAGAACATGGCCAATGAAAAAAAGAATAATGGGAATAATCATATAAAGCAGATTGATACAGATATTTTCAATTTGAATATTCATTCACATTACGTATCCAAAAGAGTATACTATGCTGAAAATAGAACTAGGCTAATTAGGTGTGAAAATCAGAAGTCAAATTTAGGCTTACGAAATGTGTCATGCAAATTATTTTATTGATCAAAGGACAAAATTAGTTTAATTACACATTTCTATTGAAGAATATTGACAGCTTAATGAATTATTTTTTGGCTGTAGGAGACAAACTGATTATACCCCAGTACAGTACAATATGTTGGGTCTAGACTCGAGTGGCAGCAAAGCCAACTTCAAAATGCTTATGCTGTCATGAAGCTTGTTGAGAATAAAATTTGAATAATTATCTTTGATACGTTGAATAAATCTATACTAAATTCTAATTTAATTTGTTTCAGGTATAACATCTTTGAAAAGAAATATTATTTATTGATTTGATAAGTAAATAATCTGGCACCTGCTTATGGCAATATTTTCAAAACGAACAATGAATTGAGAAACTAAGCCAATAGTTTGTTTTCTGACTAACTAGGTCAATTGTCAAGTGTGTGCCTTAATAAAAAAAATTTTGAATGATCAAGTCTATTGTATAGATATGCTATATGCAAGTATCAGCTTAGATGAATAACTCATTTTTCAGTTCCTTATCAATTACTATTAATAATGATGTGCTCTTTCATCATGATTAATTAGGGGAGAGTCATATTCAGGTATTACCAAATGATAATTCTTTAATTAAAGGGAGGGATTACTTTTGTGAAAAATGGTTGGTAAAAGATGCAAAAATATTATTACACTTTACACCTTGTTCCAAGTTCCTTTTGATTACTTCTTGACTTTTTGTGCCCACATATTTAGCTGTTTTATTGTATCCTTCCCATCTCTTATATTTGTTATAAGTCCCCTGGCAACTAAGTCAGAGCATTATAGTTTTTCCTTCCATTTTTCTGCATTTCCCTGTGACCATCTTGTTTTTCCTCCATGATTTTTGCCAGGCTTACCTTGTTATCACAACTCATGTGCAGTTCAGGATGTTTCAGGTAAAATTTTTACAAATTAATTTCATGAATGGAAAGCATTCATCTGTTGTGTATACCCATGAGTTAGTGTGCACTTCCCTTTGAAAAGAATGACAATTCTATCAAAATTGGCGTAGCCAACAATTTATTCTTAAGAGCCCTATGGATTTGTTCCTCAGAATTCCTGGAAAAGGAATGTCAATTAATCCATAAGCAGTTGCCATCTTTAAAGTACCCCAGTCATATAGTTTAGAAAGCTATCCATAAAGCAAGCATCTTTTCTACCAACCCCTTGAAAACATGACCAGAAAGATGCCCAGCAGTAAAATCCAAATCCATACCTAGACAGGATTAAGACGTTGACACTGACACTTAGAAATTATAACCTTTTTGTTTTTACTTGAACAAAAACCTTGGCCAAATCCTTAACTAACTTCCAACCAAAGCTAGTCCCCAAAGACACACAAGTATACAAATCCCTTGCCTTGACTATGACCAATCCTACATTAAATTTACAGGTAAATCTCTCTCCCAAAGACTAATGCAACAAAAAGGTTCCATAAGATACGACCAACAGAGCTTAGCTTTTTTAACCACATAAATAATCATAAACATAGAATAAGCTAGAATATTTCATGTATAATTTATATTGGCAATTGTCAGTTCAAGGGTTGGTTGAATCAGCACTAATTAAAAAAAGAAATACAATGAACCTCTCAAAAAGGAGCCTGGGATTAAGGTTCGATTAATAAAATTTTCCTCCAACCAGCTTTTAAGAAGATTAAGAAGCTGTCAATAGGAATGACTCAGTGACCAACTTCGGGAACTTTAATTTAACTGTATACAGGCAGTCCCCGATTATCAGTGGACTTGGTTATCAGCGATCTGGTTTTATGGGGCTTGTCTAACGCCATAAAATTGGCGATTTATGGCGCCATAACGGGCCAAGTTCCGGTTATCGACGCCATAAGGGTTCTTATGGTGTGCCAAAAGCTGATAACTGGTTATCGACGCCATAAGGGTTCTTATGGCGCGCCATAACCCAATAAGCTGTTATCGGCGCCATAAATTGCCTGCACAACACCGGGAATGGAACCTCTGCCAATAAATAACCTGGGACTGCCTGTATAGCATTGTTCTCTAATGTAAGGGACGCGTGGGGAATGTTACACACTACTTGCTCTCAACATTACAGACTAAAGCTCACTCAAGGGGGGCATAAAATGACTGGGAGCTTATATAGGCAGGAATATTATTAACTAGGGGATGTTTAACCCTCTTAAGCCGAAGCGGTAAAAAAAAAATTGTCTCCCGTGTGCCGGAGGTGTTTCAGAGTGAGCGCGGAAGCGGAAAAATTATTTTTTTCAAAAAATCACAGCGCGCTTAGTTTTCAAGATTAAGAGTTCATTTTTGGCTCCTTTTTTAGTCATTGGCTGAAGTTTAGTATGCAACCATCAGAAATGAAAAAAATTATCATTATCATATATAAATAATGCGATATATGATAGCGCAAAAACGAAATTTCATATATAATTGTATTCAAATCGTGCTGTGCGCAAAATGGTTAAAGGTAACTAGTTACTTTTTTTCGTTTTAATGTACACTAAATTGCGATCATTTTGGTATATAACACATTGTAAAACAATAAAAGCAACACAGAGAAAATATTATCACAAAATGATGCATGAATTCGTAACGCGCGGACGTAAACAAATATTTTTTTAAAAAATCAAAAATTCACCATAAATCGAAATATTGTCCTAGAGACTTCCAATTTCTTTCAAAATGAAGACAAATGATTGAATATTACTATACTGTAAGAGTATTAGCTTACAATTGCAGTTTTCGACCATATCTGACGAG
>NC_061089.1:37948327-38055827 GCF_015104395.2 Macrobrachium nipponense
TGCGAGACGGTTAGCATGCGGAACTTGTCGCATTGAATGTATGAGTTGAGACGGGACAAATCCAGAATCACTCTTCGTTTGTCCGTGTTCCTTCTTTGGCACAGTGAACAAACGTCCTTGAAACTTCAGGTGTCTGACCTTCTTTATTGCCTTCTTCTGGAGAAGGTCTTTGGCATAATTTAGGTCTGTCGTTGGGATTTGGTGGAATTTGACTGGTGGAGGAGGCCCTTTTATCCATCTCCACCCCAGACCTTTTGATACTATACTTTGGGCCCATGGTTCATGAAGGTCCAATGGTCCCGAAAGAGGTACAGTCTCCCACCTACCTGGAAAGGATCATTGGTTGATTGAGGTCTTACTTCCTCTGCCTCCTCTGAAACCTCTCCCCCTGGAGGTAGCTCTGGAACCAGCTCTGTGCCGGTAAGCTCCTCAAACGAAGCGTTGAAGGCAGGGGAGGTCACGAATGTAGCCGAACTCGAGGGCTGTTGAGTTGGCTGACTTTGTACTAGGACAAATTGTTGTTGTGGTTGTGCCTTAGACGTCGAAGGTTGACCAAGCTGGGAGACAGGGACTGCTTGCACCACTGTCTGCAACTGGGAGGTCTGGAAGGGTTGATACTTCCTGACCCTCTTCCTATTTTTGGGTTGAGGTCCGGAGGACTCAAACTTCCTCTTGAAGGGAAGGCCCCAGCGAACACAAAGGTTCTGATTAGCCCTGGCTGCCTCACTGATGACGCCATTAACTACGTCCTCAGGGAATAGTTTGGGTCCCCAGATCGAAGCCTTAATGAGTTTGTTAGGCTCGTGTCTGATGGAAGTGTAGGCCAGGACATGCTTCCTGCAATTCCGCCTAGCAAACACAAAGTCATACAGGTCACACTGAAAAGTCTGCAGTAGCAACTTTGTTAAGACCCGGAATAATGGTTCCTCAGAGTAGACAGAGGAATTGAACGACCTACTCAAGTCTACACTTAGCTTCGCATTCCGCCTTTACCAAGGCATCTGGAATTCTGGGTAGCCTTTCACTAAATTGTGTGGAAGCACACTCTGGGTCGAGTCTGTCCACTGTGAAAGTTTCCGGAGCGCCTACCCAGCACTCCAAATCTCCGGGAAAGAGCAGAGAGGTAGGCTCTGTCTCTCTAAGTTGAGGCATTGGCTTCTCCTCTATTCCGGCCTGCAGAGTTAATTCTGCAATCTTGGAAGTACAAGGGGTTGGGATGTTATCCCCTACCACGAACATGGTGTAACAACCTTTATTTGGCGTCAACTTCATGTTGATGCACTCCCATTCTGAAAGAATGCGGACCCATGCCGACTGTGCCTGGTCCCTAGGATAGATCACAGTCTCCTTAGGGACTTTGTCTACCCTTACAAAGGCTTCCTCGGCTAAACGAGCAGAGCCTGGGAAGGGAAATTGGAGGCTCGCCGGGAAGAATTCATAATCTTCCACCGGACGGGTGCCACATCCCTCAACTGTCAGCATGCCCTCGGAGAAAGGAGCATGCAGAGCCAACCGCCATGGGTTGTTGTCCTCGAATGGCGGAAGCTTAGACGCATCCGGTACAACAAAGGATTGCTGTGTGCCTCCAGACTGAATACGTCCGGCCAGTAAACTCTCCTGAGTTTGTAGTCTCTGAGCAAGAGACAAGATGGACTGTCCTGATATTTCTAAGCCCAAAGCGAGCTGAGAAGACATCGATTGGAATCTCGAGTCTACCATGCTGCCCATCTTCTCCAGGAGAAGATTTGCAAAAGCATCAGGGTTAAAGCCGGATTCCAACGGTCTGTTTTAGGACCTTTAGCTCTCGACCCCTTATGTGGGGGAGTAGCTTTCGCCGAGGCAGTCAAAGGCTTGGTAGCCAATGATAACCTGGCGGAGTCCGCTGGAGAAGGCTTAGCTGGTCTGGCAGCCTTCTGCAGGGACTTCTTGGTTAGAGTTTTCACCTAGGGGATTACCAAACCAGACTTATCCCCAAGGATCCTGGACTTTAGGAAGCCCTGGAAGGAAGATGAAGAAGAGGATGGACTAAATACTGTAATTTTAGAACTAAGACCTCCGGCCTCACTTACCTCCCTACCTTCTTCCTGAGAGTCGATGGCCATAGGTTCCTGATGCAGGCTGATGTCTGCTACCTCTCTGGTCACTTCCTCACATAAACTCTCTTCCAGGGGGATCTGGGTATCCAGACGGATCCTCTCTTATGAAAGGAGCCGCAAGTTCCCTAGCTACTGCTGCCGAAGTCCTTGCATTGGGATAAAGGAGAGAACACATATCCTCCGACAGCATATAGGGGCATCCAGCGGTCACGTTCCTACCATAGCCGCCCACCCAGATCTTAAGGTTTGCTAGAAAGGAGGCTTTGAGTGCCAGAGGGGTCTGTAAGAGAGGACGAAATCAGATCCTCCAGAAATTGCCCATCTTATACAGAACTATGATTCAAAATAAACATTACTAAGGTGCGGATGGTGCTTACTGACTCATTAGTTACGTTTTGAACTAAGGCGTAATATACTTCGCAGCCATCCAGATGCCAGACTAGGATGTTGTCCATCTGCACCGAACAGCTGGCATGAGATTGGCAGACTACATGCCCACAAGGTTGTCGGTGAACGGCTGAACAGCCCAACTCCAGACAGTGTACCATCTGTAAGTTAGAATTGATACACGAGTACACTTAAACTAGTTTTGTGACAACTAGTTACAGGGAAAAAATCAATTCCTCAGTAAGAATTCTTACTAAATATCAAGCTGTGAAAATCTCCGCTTGCTCCAGAATCCATAATCGCGTTATCGTGATCGCTAATACCGACGGAACTGGCCTAATACGAGCAGAACAGGGAGCCAGGTAAACCTGGTCTGAATCTGAACGCACCGGAAAAGAGTTGCTATTCCAAGTTAATTGAAAAGTATTCTAAACCTAGTTCCACCCCCACCGGAAGGGGGGCAGTAGTGATAAAAAAAGAGAATAATGGAAAACAGAGCGGCGGAAACAGCAGTACTAAAAACTTCCGGTGTGTAATAACCTGGCGAGAGTGATGATAGATCACACTTCGACCAGGAAACACAGAGCCGGAGAAGTACCCACAGAGATTACATAATCTTCTACTCCTTGACCCCCTCCGACTAATCACCCAGGAATAGTGCTCGACGCTCTAGCTGCCGTTTCCCGGAAGGGTTACTAGAACAGCGAGCTAACAAAACACCACCACAAACAATCCGGGCCGGAAGGAAGAGCACGGAGGGGGAAGGGTAACTAGTAATCGCCTGGCAACAGCGACCGGTCAGGTGATTACCACCTTCCGATAAGCTGTGAAAAAACCTACAACTAAAGGGGGCAGAAGACGGCAAGTCGACACCCTAAAGGAGGTACTAGCCGAGGCTATACTAAACCAAAATATTGAAACAGGAATTATTGGAAGTACCGACGAATAAAAACAATCCATCTACTAGCCTAGCCTAACCCTCCATAATCAGATATACCGATCTGGTCGGGTGGCTTAGGACGGCGCCTACTGGAACGTCGCGAAAGAGGAAACTTAGAACCTAAACTAACCCTCTAAAATCAAATATATCGACCTGGTTAGGAAAGATGGGTCTAGCACCTACATTCTGTGACAAGAGAAAATTCTCTAGTAAAGGATCACCTTCCAAAACTAAATTATTAGTCTGGTCAGGATTGCCCGAACTAAAACCAACTAAGGTAGAGAGAAAAACTCTTAACCGCCTAGCCTAACTTCCAAAATCTAACCTAGATCTGGTCAGGTAGGCTAGGAACGGTAATAATGCAGCCAAGGATAGATAAATATTTGCGTAGGACTCCCAACGTCATCAATATAATAGCAAATAATATTGTAACATAACTAAAAAACAATAAAATCATCTTCATAAAATGCATGAGCACCGCGAAATCTTCATAAAATGCATGAGCACCGTGAAATAATGAGAGTTCTTTATTTTTCAAGTACTAATATGCGTAACACTAGGCTAGCCTAGGTTGTCTCAACACAATACTCGTGCATGTAGTAGAATGAAATATTATTGCACTTCCGTGAGGGAACCAAATCGCTCCTGAAGGCCTTTGAAAAGAGAAAGAGGGAAATCTATAATAGGTTATAATTTAAATTGATATTATCTATTAAAAAAACCTATCGGCACCTATCAGGAGCGAAATGGTATAATTCCACGATAACAGTAACGTATACTGTAATGATCAAAAGGGATAACGATTTATCGTAATAAAAAAGTTGAGGAGACTAAATACGCGAACAACAATGCATTTAAATGGTCGCCCCGAGAGACGATACACTCGGCTCCCGAGTAACATTACAATAAAAAACACCACATAAAATGCACCGTTGCCCAAACGCTTTTAAAGTCAGCAAAATAATACTCAACTTAAATGAAGATGCTTCTTGAAGTTCAGAAGACATGATAAATCCAAATCTCCCCGAAATATCAAATTCACAACAAAAACACGACTACGTGTCAACGAGCGCTATGAAGGAATGTAGATCTTGGCAGAAGAAGCAGGGACGAGCGGAGGGTGGCCGTTGTAACGGCCCTTCTCTGGTGAGGGATTTTGAGAGAGGAGAGACCTAATTGGCTGGAGGTCTGTGGTAGTGGCATCCACTCGCCCCCGTTATCATACCGACACCTGTGAAGGTGATCGATCCAGAGGTAGTAACTCTGGCATTCCATATGGCTTTTTTTCTCTAGTATTATTAGCAATTATTTATACCTTGAAATGAGTGCTATAAGGTACATTTCACTGGGCAACACAGGCCAATCCCAGAAATACACTTTATTTACAGGTACTATGTAGTACATATTAGCAGTATGTATTAAGTAAGGTATTGAATGGTCCCAATTGTTGTAGTATTTTATTGTTTATGGGTCAATTTAGCTTTATTATGAAATTTACTGGGGTGTTTTTGGAGGGCTTTGAACGGATTAGGCATTTTACATGTAAAATGCGGTTCAAAATACGAAAAACTCATAGATACGAAGGCCGCCTCGGAACGGATTAATTTCGTATCTCGGGGTACCACTGTGTGTGTGTGTGTGTGGTGTGTGTGTGTGTGTGTGTGTATATATATATATATATAATATATATATATATATATATATATATATATATTATATATATATATATATATATATATATACATTATATATATATATATAATATATGTATATATATATATTATATATTATATATATTATATATATAATTATATAATATAATTATATATATATATAATATAATCACATTACCGTGATTCATATACATTATATCGAACTACAAATGTCCTTTAATTCCTCAATTCACTCTACCTTGG
Organism: Macrobrachium nipponense; assembly: GCF_015104395.2. Lineage (NCBI taxonomy): Eukaryota > Metazoa > Arthropoda > Malacostraca > Decapoda > Palaemonidae > Macrobrachium > Macrobrachium nipponense. Next base: position 37,953,667 of record NC_061089.1, read on the forward strand.
AATTAATATATTTTCATATATGTTTAACGGAGGGGGAATTTATTTAAGCGATTATATATATATTATATATAATTATATATATAAATATATATATATTTATTTTTTTTTTTTTTTATACTAATATAGATATAATAATATATATATATAGATATATATATATATATATATATATATATATATATATATATATATATATATAGATATAATAATATATATATATATAACATATATATATTATAAATATATCTATATATATAGATATATATATATATATATATATTATATATATATATATATATATATTTATTATGTAATATCTATATATATATATATATATATATATATATATATATATATATATATATATATATATATGATATATAATATATATTTATTATATATAATATAAAATTTATATATATAAATAATTAATATATAATAATATATATTCTACGTCCCGGGATTGGGACGACGGTGTCGGCTTACGACGCTTATCAATAGACGTTATTTCAGGGTTAGACGCAATGTTCCAGGGTTACGACACATGTTCAGGGTACAACGCTACAACGCCCATACTGGGAGATGAAAATATGACACCAAAAATGCAAAATAATCAATATTTGAAGTTTTCTTTGATGAAAAATGTCATAAGAATGCAGTTTACATAGTTTTCAATGCACCCAAGCATTAAAAGTAAGGTTTTTCTTAGGAATTATTTTTTGAGAGCAGGTTCCGGCTTACGGCGATTTTCGGCTTGCGATGTGTCTCAAGAACGGAACGTAAGTAACCGGGGACCTATATATATTATATATATATATATTATATATATATATATATATATATATATATATACAGTAATACTTTGGGTTACGAACCGATTAGTATACGAATTTTTTAACTTACGAAGTGACGCCCTCATTCTGGAATACGAATTTCGCTTGGAATACGAATGCGCGAATTTCCATCATGGGAGGCCGCCTGATTTGTTTACATCGGATGAGCGTGGGATCTGCGAACGCATTTTTTCGGCCAAAACTTAACGCCTGCTTTGTTACATCGGATGAGCGTGGGATCTGCGAATGCATTTTTTCGGCCAAAACTTAACGAGGGTCACGTGACTTCCTCCTACGCATCCCTTGACCCTTTTTAAACCATAACTCTTTCAATATCTCGCTGGCGGTAAGATTGAACGCATCTGTCCGTGATACGCTCTCAAATTTGCTTAGTGATTTGCGCACGTGTGTTTGTTTCCGTGATAGTGCTTATACATTACTATTACCCAAATACTAAAGACAATGGCTCCCAAGATGACGAAGGCAAGCAGCAAGAAGGAAAGCATAAGAAAGAAGGAGATGATTACAGTCGAAATGAAGAAGGAAATTATCCAAATGCATGATAAAGGCGAGTGCGTGAAAGACATTGCAGCATTCTTCAAGCGGTCGCAATCAACGATCTGCACTATTTTGAAGAAAAATGAAGAAATTAAAGCCAGTAAAGCATCAAAAGGTGTCACAGTATTGACGAAACAACGGCCTTATATTCTCGACGATGTAGAAAATTTGCTCATAGAAAAATATTTTTTCAAAATTGTGAAAGACAACATAGTGTTGCGTAAGCGTAAAATTAGTGATCGTAGTGAACGGTGCTCTCTAGAGAAAGAACCAGAAAGTCTTCCAGAAGTGTTCACGGAGGGAGATTTCCCCCCCAAGCCCTAACCCTCTCCTCCTCACCCTTCCCCTCCTCCCGTCTCCGTCAAGCCAGCAGCCACACTCGCCAAAAGGTAAAGTTCAGGTTTTTACTTGGTGTAATGCATATTAAATCTAGTGTTTATATTTAATTTCATTCTTCAATTTTATAATTTTATGTAATTCCTACACGAATTTTCAACCTTAGTGAACAAAAATAAATGGAAAAATATGAATGAAATGGTTATTCATGGTCGGATGGAACGCATTAATTTGCTTTTTATAACATTCTTATGGGAAAATCCATTTGGGTTACGAATTTTTTAGGTTACGAAGCAGGTTCTGGAAACAGATTAAATTCGTAACCCAAGGTATTACTGTATATATATATATATATATTATATATATATATATCATATTATATATATATATATATATATATATATATATATATATGTTTATATGTTATATGTATAAAATATTATATATTTTCTATATATTATCATATTATTATATTTCTATATATATATATAATATATATATATTATATATGTTTTTTTTTTATAGTATATTATATTATCATATGATATATGTATATATGTATATATATAATATATATTATAATATATTATATATATAAATATTTTATATAAAAAATATATATATATAGATATATATATATATAATATATATATATATATATAATATATATATATATTATAATTATAATATTTTATTATGTATATATTATATATAATTATATATATATATATAATATATATAATATATATAATATATATTATATATTAATATAAAATAATATATATATGTATTCTATGTTATATATTATATAATATATGATATATATATATATATATATATATAATATATATATATATATAATTTATATTATGTTATATATTAATATATCTAATATATATATAATATTATATATAATATTATATATATTATTATATTTATATATATATATATATATATATATACATATATTTATTTTATTATATATATATATAATATAATTTTTGATAATCTATATATATATATATATATATATATTATAATTTATAATAGATATAATCTATATATTTATATATTATAATTAATATATTATATAAAATATACTATCATATACACAACACCAGTAGTACCTCGAGATACGAAATTAATCGTTCCGAGGTGCCCTTCGTATCATGAGGTTTTCGTATCTTGGACCACATTTTACATGTAAAATGGCTAATCCGTTCCAAGCCCTCCAAAAACACCCCATTAAATTTCATAATAAAGCTAAATTGACCTATAAACAATGAAATACTACAACAATTTGGACCATTCAATACCTAAATTAAGACTAAAAATGCAAAACCTGTAAATAAAGTGTATATTAGTGTACAAAAAATATTATTACTGTAACATAAAATGTGAAAGCTTACCTTTCGAGTGAGGCTACGTACATACGTAACTATCCAAGGAAGATTGCTTCTGCCTACGTAACTTTTTTCACATTGTTCTTGTGTGAGCCTTTTCGGGGGGTGTCTTCTACAAATGATTGCACTTTATGAAAAGCGGCTTTAATTTCTGCCTTTTTTTTTTTTTTTTTTTTTGTATGTATGCACGTACGTACACTTTAAAAAATATACGTACGTACTACAACGTAACTACGTAGTTTCACAATGTTCCTGTGTGAGCCTTTTCAGGGGGTGTCTTCTACAAATGATTGCACTTTATGAAAAGCTGCTTTAATTTCTGACGTATTTTTCTTTTTTTTTTTTATTTTTAACTTTTTTTTTTACTTTTTTACTTTACGTAGGTTTTTTTTTTTTTTTTTTTAAAACAGAATTTCAACTTTCGTTTTTTGCACCTCATGACTCTGTTGGCCCTGGTGTTTTTATGGGGGTTCCAAAACATTCGCTGATTCTAACTATTCGCGGGGTGTGTGTGTGTGTGTGTGTGTGTGTGTGTGTGTGTGTCTGGTCCGCATCCCCCGCCGAATACGGGGGGACCACTGTAAACCAGAATTTTCTAATATAAAGAATCATGCCTCTGTATGTAAAATTGAAATAAATAAAAAGCATTTCTCTATTATTGGTGGAACAAGCCATAGTAATTACCTAACTACCCTTGATTCCTTATACATCAAACGGCTTGTTTCGTCTTGGAATTCTAACGTTTCCGCTTCTCCTCTTTATCTCACATAACTGAAGTCGTAGGTTGGTGTCAGTTTTTGGTCATTCGTTATTCTTCTCCTTTGCATGGTTTGGTGAGAACTAATTTCTTTTTACTGTATACATTTTAGGTTGTATTGATTTTAATTCTTGTAAATATTTTCTTCTCTCAACTATTATACATTATTCTTGCAGATTGAGGATGCCCATAGATAATGTGCGAAATATCTCATATGAATAAATATGGCCTTTTTTATGTGTTTCTTGGACCCTGCTTTATGCTGTATATACATATATATATATATATATATATATATATATATATATATTATATATATATATATATATATATATATATATATATATACAGTGGTACCTCGAGATACGAAATTAATCCGTTCCGAGGCGGCCTTCGTATTATGAGTTTTTCGTATCTTGGAACACATTTTACATGTAAAATGGCTAATCCGTTCCAGGTCCTCCAAAAACACCCCAGTAAATTATATTTCCAGGCCTAAAACACATGTTCTAGGGTTACAACGCCGATCTGACAGAAGAAATATGACTCCAAAAAGGCAAAATACTGTACATACTTGAGTAATATTCAACTGCATGTAATGTTCAACCCCATTTTTACTGCATATATTAGGACTTTAGCATATGTCCCTTAGCAATACGCCTAGCCTATGTTAGCGGTTGCTACTGTAGCCTAGTCTATGATTCTGACATCTAAACCTAAGAGCTAAAAGCTTAGAATATCCAAAAAAAATGTATAAATATCAGTATGTACTCATTTCAAATAATTATTAATTAATCATTAACCCCTTCTTTACCGGGTGGGTGAGCAGAATGTAAACATTGCGTTTGCTGCCGAACTGAATCTCTCGGTAGTGACTCGAGTTTGGAGGGGTGCCGATCGTAAAAATATTTGCCAAAAATACACTAATCAAGACAGGCTAATTAAATTATCAGGTATTATTACCACTATAATAACGCATATTCTCTGTTAGTTTTATCATCCTACAGGTAAAATAAATGATTTTATGAAAAAAAATGAGAAACTCAGTGTCCCTTGTACAAGGGACACTGGTGGTCAGTGAGAAAACTACAGTCTTGAATAGAAATTCGGTCTTACAGAATGTTGGTATATCGCACCTGGAACATGCACATAAAGTATTATCAAAATAGAACAGTAAATAAGCACATAATAACAAAAAAAAGAGCAAAAACTAAAGCGAAAGCCCCGCCAATAAATATGGAAATCGCAAATTTTATAGTATATCTTTCAAAAATTGGTCGATGTAATTTTCTACGTTTTCTAAGATTAGTTTCATCACAGAAAACAACTTTAGGGGCATCAGGGGTATCTAAACTAATTTTTCAAGTTTCTTGTCCTCAGAAAAAATCGCTTTTTCGCTTTTTCTCTGGTTTGGTTTTTTATATATAAAGTTACTATAAGGCTTTATTTTTACCTTCATTTATCTAGTGTTCATATCTTTTATTTGTAAAATGTAATAAGTGAATAAATAAATAAATACAGTAAATGATGATACAACTGTTTTTATACTTGGGTAGAAGTTATTACATGTTTACGCTTGTCTGGTTTTGTGATTTTTTGTTGAGACGCAGTTCATCTGTCACCTACACACTACTATAAGCAGTAATAATATTTTTTGGGGTTCATCATACGTCTGGCATCGTGTCATACTGTTTATTTTGCTCCAAACTCTTCAAACCGAAATTACAGAATGATTGGAAGTCCCTATCTGAAAAGAGGAGTTTTGGTGGTACTATGCGTACCACCTTTATGCACCCGGTGCGGTGTAGTAGACTTGAATGGTGGTACCCACCTACCTCCAAACAAACTTTCGGTAATGAAGAGGTTAACTATAATACACAAACAAACAAATATCAAACCTTCCAATCGATTGTTTACATTCAGCTCTTACCCATCTTACGAGTATCGAACGAGCGCCATCAATCATTTTTCCTAACACACAGTAAGCTAGTAAGCTATAAATTGTCATTAGTATCTCTCTTCAACTAATGAAACTACCAAACAGTATAATAACCATTCATTTCTATTCTTTATTCTATCTTTACCTAATGGAGATACTGAGTTACTGACAGCTATTATGAAGCATACGTATACGTAACGTAATAATAAAACAGAAGAAGAATTCTAAAAAATACGTATTTGTTGGCAGTCTGATTTATTTTATATTTTATGATATCTAATTCACAATCTTTTTATTAAATGTATTGGATGTACTCATTTCAAATAATTATTAAGTAACCATTAACTATAATAAACAAACAAAAAAAAAGCTTCCAAACGTGTGTTTACATCCAGCACTTAAGAGTATCGAACGATCGACAAGCAATCACTTTACACAGTAAGCCATAAATTTTCATTATCTGTCTTCAACTACTGAAACTACCAAACAGTATAATAACCATTCATTTCTATTCTTTATTCTATCTTTACCTAATGTTTTTTTTTTTTATTAAATGTATTGCATGAATAAGTTTTTCAATTTACAGCATCCTTTTACCAATAGAATACTTAAAGCACAAGGGGTAGATGCTGACCAATAGGAGAGCAGGACCTTATGGGGTGACTAGCATCAGGAACCAATGGGAGAGCGGGAGGATGGTGGCGAGTTTACTCAGTTGGCGGCGCGGGAGTTTTAAAATTGTTCTCGGTGGTCCGGGCGAATCTCAGGACTTTATAGCAACAACCTTTCGTATCTTGAAAACTTTTTGTATGTAGAGCAGTAAAATTTTTCGCATTGGCTTTCGTATCTCGAGTTTTTCGTAAGTAGAGCCTTTCGTATCTCGAGGTACTACTGTATATATATATATATATATATATATATATATATATATACACATACACTGTGCTCCCCCACTTTTACAAGTAATATGTTCTACAGCTTGCCACAGAAATGCAAAAATCCCTCTAAAAATGCTTATAACTGTCTATTTTAACATTTCATGTTAAAATACCCTTCTACAACTGATTAATACCCTTTTACACCCCCTAAAATGCTGATAGCAATGATTTACTAATTCTAAAATATCAATATTAATGTAAATAGCAAAACATCAATAAAATGTTTAGTATAAATTCAATAAATATTTAATACAAATTAAATAAAATTACAGAACGTTTGACAACTAATCAAGTTATCCCTTTACTGTAAACTTAAGCCATTTTCTCTCATTCCAGATTAGCTCTGGACTGGGCCTAATCTGTGTACTCTCTCTCTCTCTCTCTCTCTCTCTCTCTCTCTCGTCTCTCTCTCTCTCTCTTTAAATGTAATTTAAGATGTATTTGAAAGGATGTTAATGTAAATTGTTTTGGTTGATAGAGCATATTCTCTCTCTCTCTCTCTCTCTCTCTCTCTCTCTCTCTCTCTCTCTCTCTCTCTCTCTCTCTCTCTCCGGGTAATGTAAGATGTAATGTTTTTTATGATAAAGGATGTTGTACAATATTTAAAATATTTGTAATTATTTTCATTTTATTTTTCATTCTGCTTTCACTGGGAAATAAAACTAAAATAATTAGTTAATATTTCAAATATTGTATAATATGCTCTATCATCACAAATCTTTACAGCAATATCATTTCAAATATATCTTACATTGCTCTGCATGGGGCCAAACCTGGAATGAGCTTAATGGATACGTAACTTGTTTATCAGTATGCTGTAAATTATTTTCGTCATAAAAATAAATATTTAGTCATAAACACAATTCGTAAGAAAAAATACAGTAATTAGTGAATAAATTGTGTTGCTCTATGAAAAAATAATAAAATTAGTATAATTTTAGAGGTATGGTCCATAGAAAAAATCAGCAAATTATTGAATGTTCCCCATTTAAAAGTGAATAATGTGTTCCACAAAACTCCACAACAAAGCGGACCACAAAAATGTGAAATGCATAAAACTGGGGCACTGTATATATATATATACAATTGTATATAATGTTCACCTCTCCCCATCATTACTCAAACATACTCTAAACCAGTGGTGGGCAAACTTTTCAGAGCGAGGGCCAAATCAGTGGGCCATGAAAAGTCAAAGGGCTGCGCCTTTTTAAAATCAGGCGGTGCTCTTTAATATAATACAACATTGTATGCCCTCTTAACACAGCAATCGACTGTCTCCAGTCACATTAAACACACTGCGTTATCCTTAGAACTGGTGAAGAAATACTTGTGTCATTCTTCACCAAATGCATGGCATTCATCTTCAATTTGTTTTTTAGGAGGCATTGTTTGTAGGGTTGCAGAGATCATGTTATTGTGCAGATGACAATGACAAAGAATGAGAACAGCTGACAGGAAGTATTACATTTTCTTTGAAATGTGCAGCTAGACTGCTAAAGAAAATAGGATACTGTATTGACATATAACTCATGCATATAAATTTGTATTTTATAAACTGTAAATCATATATGTTCACTCACAACAATTTTTTTTCTAATATGCTGCCGGCATCCGGGAGCCACACAGAACCCCCGTGGAGGGCACCATGTGGCCATTGGGCTGCAGTTTGCCTGCCACTGCTCTAAATGTATCAAGCAAACAAGACAAAAGTAAAGCTTCTAAAAAGTATACTAAATCTAAAGCTTTGCACAGCATACAAGGCTTTTATATAAATGGGTGGTAAAAATGGTGAAGCTACTAAGGTAATTATTTACACTATGTATAATTTTTTTAATGGCTTATATATAGTATATATAAGGCAGTCCCCGGTTTATGGCAGACTTGGTTAATAGCAATCTCGTTTTATGGCACTTGTTTAGTGCAATAAAATTGACGAATTTTGGCGCCATAATGCACCAAGTCCCAGTTATTGGCGCTGATAATAGTTATGATGCCAGTACATATGTAGCAGAGGTGCCAAAATCCGGTTATTGGCACAAGTTTTGGTTAATGACGATTTTCGCTTGTCATCAAGCCCGTCGGAACAGAACCCCCTGATAACCGGTGACTGCTTGTAGTACTATATATGCATACTATATACATAAATGTGTTTGCATTAAAAAGAAAACAAGTGACAAAATGAATTCCAAGATTAAACATCATGTCTCTCATAAAAAAAATCAGGATAACTTAGTTCAGCAATTAGTAAAAATAAAATTTGCCTCCCAACATTATTTCAAAAACATCCACTGCAACAATACCATTCTTTCATGAAATATACCGACACACTCCTCCAAGATGTCACGAAAATCCTTAATAATATTTACCTGTATGACACTGCTTATGCAAAATCAATGAAGTCCCTCTATTTCAAGTCTTCTAATTCTATACATATATGTTGCACAGCATAATTATATTCACATAAATATCAGAACAGTAATTCCCTCGGGTTTAAAATGAATATTGCCAGACATATTTCAAACTACATACATGCTGTATATGGAGTCTGGAGGCAATTGAAGTTACAGTTTTATCATTTCAATACTTATATAGAAAAGACCAGCCAGCTTTGCAGCTATGCCCCACCTACTGATTAGGTCACAACCATTCCTTAAAGCTGATTGGTTGGAAAGTTTCGAAAAATTGGTTAATCTGTGGTTCTTTTTATCTTCATTTATCTTGCAATGATTGTTTTACCGAACTAAAATACAGTGTACAGATTATATCAAAACGAAACTATATTATCCCAAAATAAAATAATAATACACACCTCCCAAAAAATGGCAAAAAACAGGAAAATGTGAATGAAGTCAGAAGTGTTCTGCATTGTTGCAATGTTGTTTTTTGTAAATGAGGTTCACCTGAATACAGAGGTGACACTGGGAATGTCTGCGTTCGAATGGGTGCACTTGAATCACTGGACAATGGTCATTACTGTCTGATATTGTCAAGTGTGTTCACCATTCTAAATTTAAACACAAAGACTTTCTCAGAGCTATAGACTTTTATTTAATCTTGATTTCAAGAAATTTTACTACATTTGCATAGTCTTAAAATCGATTTCACTGGAATCGTTTACAAATTCGGAGGGATGACAAGTAGTGACTGCACTTTAAAAAACCATATGATGCCTTTGTTTAAAGCAAAAAAAAAAAAAAAAAAAAAAAAAAAAAAAAAAAAAAAAAAAAAAAAAAAAAAAAAATAGTTTCAGTATGATAGGCTGTACAACTCATATTGGATATAAATTGCTGTGAATTTTCTTGAGAACATTAACTCCTTTCGAAATAACAGAATAATAAAAAATGACGTAGACCTATAAGCTCCAGTCTTTTTGTCCGGTTTACACAGCTTATGACGTTTGGATTTAGGTCTACCTTATATTCAGCCATTTTATTGTGGTTCTTGTTGTGGTTATTCTTGTTTTTGTTGCTGCTGCTATGATGCTTGTAGTGTCTTCCAAAATTTTTCATATGATGTCCTAACATTGCAGAATAAACATAGACCTATTCATAAAATACTGACATAAAGAATTATCTGCCTACTCTTGTTAACTGAAATTTAGTCATTTGTTTCAATTAAAAGTAATCGAGATCTTTATGAATATAGTCTGTGCTAGAATATTCTCCTAATGAGAGAGAGAGAGAGAGAGAGAGAGAGAGAGAGAGAGAGAGAGAGAGAGAGAGAGAGAGAGAGAGAGAGAGAGAGAGAGAGATTCTACAAGAATGGATCCAAAACCAAGTGATTCATGGGTTACTCGCAGACTGGTTTGGATCATCTCGTGCATAACTTTTCAGCTATCATATATTTTTCTAATTTGTCAAGTATCTTATAATACCTTCCTACCGTCCTTCATTTTTATAGAAATGATACAACAGCCTTATATTTACTCGTCAGAGTAATATAATTTGTTATATGTTTCAATATATAGTTCATTAAAAGCAGTTTGATGGTTGTGTGTAAGGCTGAGACAGTCCTAAGATTTGGCTATCCATGCATGTATGTGTAAGTGCTCTTGCTTATACATGTACATTCCATTTTATGCATATACAATATACATCGTAGAGTTGAAACTACTATATTAATTAAAAGCTACTCTATATCCAACAGATACAGGTAGAAGACTATTTGCAATAAAAAATTGACTTGTAGGCTCATGCTGTCATTGTCTCAATATTATATATATGAATTTTATGTGTGGGCCTATGCCTTGACATTGCTTCAAAATATAAGAATTTGATGTGTAGGCCTATGCCATGTCATTGCCTCAAAACATAAGAGATTGACAAGTAGGCCTATGTCCTGTCATTGCCTCAAAATATAAGACTTTGACGTCTAGGCCTATGCTCTGTCATTGCCTCAAAATATAAGAATTTGACGCGTAGGCCTATGCCCTGTCATTGCCACAAAATATAAGAAATTGACAAGTATTCCTATGACTTATTGCCTCAAAATATAAGAAATTGATGTGTAGGCCTAATCTCTCAATGATGTTAACATTTGACATGCAAGATTATGATGAATAATGCCCTAACATTGGAGCTGGCAGCATATATATAAGTCTATGCTTAATTTCAATGAATGTGGTCTATGTCGGATCGCTTATGCAGGCCAACACGTAAGTATTTAGGCCGCACAGACAAAATGATCCAAGATCTTCATAATGATATTTAACTATATATCTTTTATCAGATAATCAATTGCATACTTCACAACTCCGGGAACTCAAAATCTGTGGTGTCATGGTTCATGCTCAAAACTCAACATCACCGGACGGAGTCAAATCTGTACTGGTAATCATTTGGACTGTTAACTAGTGTGACGTCATTCCCCCTTCAAGAGCTGGCCAAGCACAAGTGTGCAGTGGGAGGAGCTTAGATGCAAAGCTAGCTGGACTCTGCTATAGTATATTAAACCCTCTATCTAATACTGTGGATAGCCTAATTATGTTGTTATCAAGTTTCTACCGTATCATTCATTAACCCTCCATTACCGACATTAAATTTCCTAAAACCTTGACATTAAATTTTGCAAAGCATATCTCTTTTATCCTTTAATACCAAGAAGCCTAGAACCCTGATGTTTATTACTTCTAGCTTTATGAATTCTGCTCAAAATAACCCATACATTCAAATACAGTATCATTCACCTTCAGATCATCAATAATATAATTTATGTTATCACACAAAAATCTCTTAATATTACCTAATATACACAATGTATATTTAGATGAAATTCTGTATAACTGTCACACAAAACCATGGTATGCCCATCTTAAACATCTATAAAGAGCTTTAATGCCTTGAAAACATTGTAGAGTACAAGCACTAAAAAAATACAACCATTCTTTTCTGCTTTGAGACTAAAGGCACATTCCATCCGCATATTGATAAGAAAATGTTATCAATCAACATACTAATCCATGAAACGTTACTAAACAGCATATTAATTAATGAAATATTATCATGAAAGTGGGCCTTTTCACCACAAGAAGAAATAAGATATGAAACTTCTATAAAAAGTTATTATTTTCTAGAGCATAATTCAACAGTGTTTTCAAATTTCAATGTAAAATCAGCATTTAAACTTAAGTTCATGCTTTAATGTATAGTGCAACAATCAGTACAAGTCCATTTACAATAAAGTATTAGGAACAGCAAAAGGGTACACATAAAACATTAAAAATTAGGTAACTAACAATGAACAACAACCATAAAACATTGATACACATGTGTATTTTAAACCTTCCTTAACCTAATGCAATATTACAAATGCAAGTGGGTAATGTATGGTGATAAATTTATATTGCGCAAGAAGCTTCAGACTGAAAATTATATGCAAGTCATAATCACATTCAATCACTTAAATTTCAAATCATTATTAATTTATCTGCATCACTGCTTATACTGATCCTGGTTACAGCTCTTCAAGTCTGTTGCATATCAAATATGTACTACATTTATTCACTTATCAAAATCAGTCTGAAGCCACCTAATGCATTACGCACATGGGATATTTTGATCACTGTATAGTACTATAATGCTGAAAAGCCTTCTAAAAATGGATATATATACTACCTATCCATCAATTCTTTTTGGCATATTCAATACTATGAGTAGTATACCCTTAAGAAATTTCATACACACTACTGTTAGTACTGCAATTTAAGAAAAAAAATTCTTATGTGATGAGCAAAACAAAAAATTTTCCAGTTGTTTCTTGCAAAAATTCTTTTATCCTAAATAAAGATCTTAATCATGAGGAAATTCCATCTTCCCCGTGAAGAAAATGCATAAGCCAATATCTTGACCCAAAAAATCATAAATAAAGATCTTCCTACAAAATAATAAATATCTTAATCATGGGCATATTCCATCTTCCCTGTGAAGAAACTGCATAAGCCAATACAATCTTGACCCAAAAAATCAAAGGAAAAGCATACAGTATTGTACTTACCCTGAGGGTCTAGGCCGGGCATCCACTCAGCAGATTCCATCATATCTGAAAACTCGTCCTCTGATCTGATGAATTCGTCTATGTTGTTCCCCCGGACCTGTAAATTCCAACACTGCTTATACATGTCTATTCACCTGTCAATTAGTACTACCGTATTTGAACTTAGGTGCTACGAAATTATGAGTGCTCCACTAATCACTACTAAACTTAAAATAAAAAATTAAAATCTAAAAGACAGGTTAATTCTAATTACTCAATTCAAATTTTCCTCCTGAGTATGTAGTATACAGTTCAACCCCAAAAATTTTACATAGGTTTGTTTTGCTGGAACAGGGAGTAAATCATTTTAAATTGAACTATGGAAAATGCTGTTGTTGGCACTTGTCTTGCCTACCAAGTGATAACAGCCACTTTTACACTTCTACAAGAATCGCTAAAACAGACATCCAGGGTATAGCTAAGGCCAATGGCAGCAAAAGGAACAATTGATTACTTTTTAATGCTATTAAATCAACTACGAATATCACTGGCTGAAAAGAATGCACTCTTTTATAGCTTCATAATAATGAGCTATAGTATACACAAGTGAAGACAAAAGTGGCAAGGTAAGGATAAACTTAACAGGATTGCACATTTGAAGTAACTCAAAACATGGACAACATGAGCATTACTGAAAATTATTGTAGAAGATATTAGTCTAAAGCATAATGATTTTTGCTATACAGGTAGGTTTTCTTATGCCTGACTGCTATTTAGTTGTATACATACTAGATCCGTGCCAATCTTTTACACTACAAGTAGGAAACTCTAAACACCTGATGAAGACTATCAAAGTCTGTACCTGACTATAAACTTTCACTGAAGTCACAGCTGGTCACTATCTTAGTTATTGCCCATACCACACTATATAAGGTGCTCTCTGATGCCCAACAGCAATTACTGTACTCGCCTTCACAGATACTTTGGCGAATTTTGAACCACTGATGCCCGTGACACTTAGTACCTTGTATGCAACATTAATTATATAATTATCTATGAGATGGTATGAAGAGGCTGGTATCCTTTTATAGTAGTTTGATTTTTGGACTACACACTACTACATCCAAAAAGTCAAGACTTTTCAGCATCTACTCCTCCTGCTTATTTTTCCCTCAATGTAACAACATCTAAGAAAAGCTTGGAAACAATTTTCATTTCAGAGTCTAGTTAGTTTATGGATGGGTGACTATGTGTAAAAACATTTAATCTTGGCTATATTTAAGTTTGAGGAAAAGATATGGCAAACTTTATCTGTGAAATTTCTAGATATTATGAATTATCACCATTATCCAGTTAGTCGATAAATGTCTCACCTCCCAACCACTCTAACAATGTGATTTCACACCACAGTTGCATTGTCTTCTATCTTTTAATTCCCTTTATGTGTCTCAGTCCATTTCTACCTGTGTCCAACTTCTTAGTCTAAGCACAGGACCAGTTGTCAACCCACATTTATAAACCAATTATTTAGTCTAGCTTTTAAAGTCTAAATCTAGCCCAGTACTATTTGCTGTGCTCAAGAGCCCTTCAACTATAAAATAAGCCTTCTACTACTACATCTCTTACTCTGATAAAGAAGTTGCTTGAGGCTATGGACATTCTGAAACATATTTTATACAAGAACCGGAGGCATTTTTGACAACTGAAGAAAAAAAACACTAATAGTCATTCTATAGCACTCTAACAACATATTTGAACATATCAGTCAGCTTCTACCTTTGGAGAGTTCTCTTGAATTTTCCTTTGTTAATGTTCTTCTTTCCATAAAAATTGACTTACAATAGGATGGCAAGCAAATCGATATCATTCAGCTTTTTCCTTAAAAAGTACATGAGCTTTTTCCCAAATAAATACATTTACAACCGAACAGCTACAAATTTATACTTGTCTACAGACTCTACTACTCTTCTTTGGTCTGTGTATGTGTGTAAATGTACAGTATTTTTCTTCATTATTTAATGCAATAGTGTACATACTGTACTTTATAAAGTAGTGTATTATAGTTTTTTTATTGACACTGCACTGCTTCATTAAGCTTCAGAAGGAAGCTAAGCACTCAGCTGAGGATGTCCCCTCTCTGATACTTGGGAGGGAAACATTTTACCTTTTGAAGTGTGTGAAGTTTAGATAGGGCATCTTAACAAAACACAAGACCATAAATTCTCAAGATTCTAGTTAATTATTTTGCTAATGCTAAATTAAAAACTTAATTGTTTTCAGTTGAAATGGGTTTTAAAATATTAATCAGTGTCATGATAGAGAAATAATTATTCCAAATCACTATTTTTATGGACCTACTATTTGCACTGGAGATATGGCATGTCGGAAACACAACTGTAAAAGCAAACAATTGCTTTATTACTTAAGGGGGCCGGCCAGCTAATGCCATTTTTTAAGGACAGGACTTTGATACTCATACCACTTAATAAGGTGACATGGGACATTTCCAAACCGCACATGATTTTTGCCTCTGACCTTCGGTTTTGTGACACCAGGGCGATTTATCCCGAAAATAACAATTTTTCAAATTCTATCTCCTCCCTTGATTTAATATTAAGACCTGGGATTACTACCATATATAGACCTGATGTAGACCTCCAATCAAATGAGGAGTTTTTTTTCTAAAAATCATTTTTTTGCTAGATATGAATTTTTCATTATGGTAAAAAAATAAGCCCTATAAATCAGGAAAAAAAAATTATAAAAAAAAAAGATGAAACAAAAATTGGCAAAAAAGGGCTTGATTTGATTGGTATAATGTCTTTCTGAGATATATACCAAATTCCAATATTATAGCTTTAAAACTAAGTGAGAAAATAGATTTTGAAGGTCAATAAGTATAGTTTTGAGATACGGGGGTTCAAAGTTTTACTATGTATTTTTATAAAGACAATGTTAATAAATAATGATTATTATGAATGCATATTTCTTTTTTGTGTATTAATAAACCAAAACTATGTTATCATAATTTAATCTTAAATGATGATCCCTTTGCTCATATATCGTAGCCTGGGGCACTGCGTCAGGCAAGATGGGGCACTTCTTCCTATGCAACTCTCTCTCTCCGTCACTAACTCGGCTTATTACAGCGAATTTTCTTCTTCTGTATGTTAGCGAGATGTTTTCCTTCTATTTTCCTCTTTGGCATGATGAAATTCTTGCCGAAACAAAGATAAACAAATGTATATGCAAGAGAATGTCAGAGGTAAAACTCAAAGGTGTACTCTCTTTTTACAAAGACAATGTTAATAAATCATGACCTATAATGAATTTCATATTCCTTTTTGGGTATTAATAAACCAAAACAACGTTATTTATCATATATGAAGATCCCTTTACTCAAAAGATCGTAGCCTGGGGCACAGTGTGACGTGTGCATCAGGCAAGACGGGGGCATTACTTAGTACGGAACCCTCCCTCTCTCTCTTCACTAACTACGCTAATATCGCGTGTATTATGATATTCTGTAATCATATTAGAGCGAATTTTCTTCGTCTGTATGTTAGCGAGATGTTTTGCTTGTCTTTTCCTCATTGGCATGATGAAATTCTTGCCAAAACAAAAATAAACATACGTAAAAGCAAGTGAATGTCAGAGGTGAAACTCGAACGTGTAGGCTACTTGGGGTTTGTGCTCGCACTGAATGGTGGTTGAACTTGGTAGCTGACTGACTTCCCTTCTGCGACTCATGGAATCTCTACAGATGCCATTGCTCACAATTTCTTTGACAATAATTATCAAAATTTACGATAACAGAAGAAACATTGCATTTTCCTGTACGGATCAAAGTTTTTGGCTTATTAAGTTACGTTTACTAATTACACTGTATCTACGAAAGGAAGAGGAATTTTGACAAAATATTTCGTATACGTATTCTCGATTGCCATATGAAGCTCCATGAATTTTTTCATGACTTTGCATTTTTCGCCCTATACCCCCATATATAAAGGTTACGGCTGGCCCCCTTAAAAGTTCCGTCCTGTATGCTATTAACTTTATATTTTACATTCTTAATTATTGTGCTAAAATTTATATCTGCAATATTTTTCACTTCCACAAACTTCCTGGATAACACTCAACCAATTAACACAAGACATTAACAGTAAGTATTTATTCAACTTCACACATGCCAGGAAATGTCATAGTACTATAATGAAAAAGTAGGTGAGTGGCTGTATTTACACCCCTCAGTTCAATTAACTTTATACAATATACATAAGAAACAAAGTGATATAATTAATAAATAAACAATATATAATGTTTTCATTGCACTTGCAATAAAATCAACCACAACCTAAGCTCTGTACAAATTGTTGACATCAGTTTTCCTTGAGGTATAAAGCTTAATAATGTATGCATAAGCTCAAAACAAAATACTGTACATGCAATGATTAACAAAGAGTCTATGCAGCAAAGTTAATGCATTTTAAACAGTCCAATTGTCACAGCCTAAAGAAAAGCAGGTGTACAAAGTGATATCAGTTGTTCTCATGAGACACACCATTAAAGTACTTATGAATATGGACAACTCAAGGGCTAATTACACAATATTCATGGCTTTTTCCTAAATTACAGGTTCAAAAGTTTATTGCTGAAGAACTACATACAATACATTTTTTTGCAAGGGCTTGACTGAAATGACATAAGCAATGCTACTAATAAAAATTTATGGTTTAGGGCTGCCATTTTGTCTTCTTGGACTTGTGAAAGATTGCTGAATAGCTGGCCAAGTCCCAAACATTGTAAAATAATGCATGCTTATGAAATTATACATATAGGAAGTATTTTTCCATCCTTCTGTACTCTTGATCACAAAGAAAACACATCGGCAGGTCTAAGTTTCAGTTTGGACACAGGGTCCAGCACTGATTATGACTTGCCAATAAAACCTAAACCTAGCCTCTCCTTGGTCATCATGCTTAACCTAACAAGACTGTACCTTCCTATCCTGACTTAAGGAACCATGCCCTCACTTGGCTAAGGGGTAAAGCACTGAACACTGAACATATGGACTTTCTTATATTACCCCTTAACAGTAGTAGGTCATCATGAAATCTTTAAATTCAAACATGTGAACTGGCTTAGGCTACACCTTAGTGATAGCAGTCAAAATCTTCACTTTTTACCATGCAGCTACCTAAAACAAAAAACAAGTGAATGGCTTAACTTATTCTAAGGGATCAAACCTCAGCTCCTCAAATTGTTTGGCCATTCACTTAACCAAAAGTGCTAGGACAAAGTTGCACTGCTTTCAATTAGAGGGGAAATAAGAGGTGAGGGATATCGGGCATCTTTTGAGTGGGTAGACATGATTTAATAATTTTAGAAATACCCAAAATAGACACAGAGCACATTCAAGATAACACTTCCAGACCAGTAAGTAGAAAAATAACTTCTGTAAAGTTCTTTTTGCATACTGTCCCTGGTCAGTACGTATGTGCCTTTTGAGAAAGCACCACTGTAACTCTATTGTGTTCATGTGAACACTTGGGCTGCTTGGACTACCAAAGTTAACACTAAGATTAACTAACATATGCTCAAAACAATGGTTTTGAAGGCTACTGAATGACTTCCAGCAATCAGATGTAATCATGGTTTCTGGAAATACATTGTATGACAATGGGAGCATTTTCAGCAGAGCAGTATATGACAACTTTGATAAAAGTCTTGCATGTTTGTCAGTCAATATCACTGTCATCTAGTACCTTACAGCCACAGTTGTACATCTGTTACCCAAGGTTACTTTGGTCAATCTCAACAACGTGGTACCAATTTTCTTATCAGCCAGTAAGATCTCACAATAAGTAGTACAAGTCATGACAGAAATTGTACCAGTTGACCATCATGTCTGGTGCAAGATCAACAACTCATTCTAACTGAAACTGGGGTACTTACTTTGAAAACAAAATATGAGAATCACCACAATCTCAGAGACAACTTTGATCCCTAAAAGAAAGACCTATGCCAAGATGATAACTTCTTTTGACACTCCCAATTGTTGCATAGCCATATGAATGTTGGTTGGCTGGTATGGGAGCTAAGACCATCAATCAGAAATATCCCTTTCTCTGATGTTACACAAGTCATACTAACCCAAGAAATAACTAAGTAATCCCTCTTGTTATAGCTAGTTATGGTATTCAGTAAGATTTGTAAAATAGTGAAACAGGCTGGATGATAATATTACATTGAAGAGTTGAACTCACTCAGAAGTTGAAAACTCGTGGAACAGAAAAACATCGTGACTATTCATTTTCATGGTGGAAACAGGAAAGAATGGGTAAATGAGGGTCAGAGCATGGGTATATGACTCATAACCACCAGATACATTCTCTAACTGGCTAGGTTTATTTGAGGCAAGACCTGGGTCAATTGGGCATATGACTGGACAGGTTTAAATTTCCTTCAGGTTGGGGTGCCACACTATGGCAACCTTAGGAAGTATGAGGTGAGAGGGTTGAGACACAAAGTCAATCTTAAAAACTATGGGAACAAGGTGCTGAATGACAGGGTTCATGTTAACTGGGGACTTAGCAAAATTTACTTTTCTGATGTAAAATTGTCAGTCAGCAATTTGAGGGAAAGTGACTGGGTAAGTGGTTTTTCCACTGGTTTAGCACATGATGAACAACTTTTGTTCTATACATTTTTTTTCATTTGGAAGCAGTGGAAAGGAAATATAACCCTGTCTTGCCATTATATAAACTAAGCCAATACTATAAATAAATCAAAGCTCTTTTAATATGCTGCCTATGTATGCACTCATAAAAGGTAGACAGGAGGTAGGAAGCTTAGCAAAAACTGGAACCAACAGATTTAGCACCAAGTCTGGCTATTTAATAACACTACAAAAATTTCAACTTAACTAGTTATTTAAGACTTCCTGATTACTGAAAAAAATTAATAAATTAAACTTTACTGTTATGGTAAAAGTAGCAATAAAAAAGCACAAATGCAATTCACATACCTGAGAGGGCTTCAAAAATCTTTCTGGAATACGAGCTAACCCTTCCTGTGACTGAGCTCCAAAGCCCAGGCTTAATAAGACATCAACAGGATCCGCCTGCCGAGAATCTAACAATGAATCTATACTTGACCTGGAAAAGAAAACAAAAGTTACATACAGTATGAGACACAACATAAACACTGAAAAAGCTTCCATAACACAGTCAATACGCAATGTAAAAAAAAATACATACAACATTGACTTTCAAAACCTGCACAGATGACTGCCTAGTACACCTGCTCTCCACCAGGTCTATTTCAAATTTCTTAACTCTTGTCAGAATTCTCCTTGCTACCATTGCATACTATAGGCACTTGTTGGTTTCATGGTTTTATCTGTTTGCTGCTTTCACAGTACTGTTCTTTTATTTTCCTAGGATGCCTTCCTCTGGAATCAAAGCTAAGAACTTCAGGTTCTGTAGGAATGATTACTGTGTTAGCAGGATGTTGATTTTTTAAGAGATAGATACACTGTGCTAAATACAATGGTAAAAGTGTGATCATAAGTTTAGATGTGGACTCAACTATTCGCCGATTTCTTTATGGAACATATAAAGTAGACCCGCTGCATTCGCAGGGGATGTGTACCTGACCACCTGGTGAATAGCTGGATGTGTACCTGACCACCCGGTGAATAGCTGGAATCCACAAATACTTAGAACCCCCTCTAAAAATGCTTAAAACTGCCAATTTTGAAAGTTCAAACACCAAAGTATCCTTAAAAATACCATCCTACATCAAATATACATTAAACTATTATCTTATTACTTGATTAATCTTTGAAATAATATTGTTAATATAATTTTTAAGTAAATCGTAAATATTTTATGGTTAAAAATATATGTATGTACTGTATGACTTAGTTACGTATATGTGAAAATAATCCAGTACCCCCAAGTATTCAGCTATGCACATTTTCTTTCATAGTTACTATTCAAGCTGTCTCGTTTTCTTTTTACAAGGGAAACATTTTTATCTATGTAAATCACAAGAGAGAAAGAGAGAACAAAAATATGTATGAACATTACAAAAAATGTTATAGTACATACTACTAGTACAACACACATAAATAGGGTACTCACCAGTGATAAATGTTGATTAAGGATGGTGATGAATTAGCTGCGCAGTCCGATGAATGGCGATGAAGATGACTGCACAGCTAATTAGAGGCGTTACATCTCCTCTGAAAATGCCTCTTCACCTTCAGGAGGAACTTTGGGAGGCACTAACACAGGCATTTCGGGAGACACTTCTTCAAGTGATTCAAAAGGCACTACTCCAGGCGATTTGGGAGGCAGCAGTATACTTCAAGGGTTTCGGGAGGCTTTGGAGGGCACTTCTTTGTACATATGATGAACATCGTGATTGGCAGCTGCTGTTGTTGCTTCTTCATGGTGGTGAAGCCTTGATTATAGGGCTCCAATGCCATATCAAGGATATCTGAAAACTCCTGCGTATCCTTGATCATTCTCCTACTTTGAAACAGACGTTCCAAAGCCAGGCCCTCCTCCTCCTCCCGCTCCTGCCCCTCTCCTGAACCTGGAGTGTCTTCTTCCTCACTGGCATACCTCATCAGGTCTTCCAAATCTTGGTCTGTCAGGGGGTCAGAGTGAGCATCAATAAGGGTGCTACTTCACCCTCGGTGATGTCGCCAAAGCCTTCTCCACCAAGAATCCATGTCAACTGGACCGCCTTATTAATGACCAAATGTCGAATTTCCTCAGGAGAGAAGCCCTCATAAATATACACACAATCTGGCCACAACTTACTCCACATGCGTTAGGGTCTCTTTCTTCATGCCCTTCAACGACTGGTTGATGACGGACCAACATGTGGCAATACTAGTGAATTTATGCCAATACTGTAGTCTTTCAGCATACATTCACTGTCACAGTCTGTTACCAGTGTTGAATGCCCTGAAGGCATGGATCACACCATGGTCTACAGGCTGGAGGAGAGAGGTGGTGTTGAGTGGGAGGAACTCAAGCTGGACTCTCTTGTAATAGAGATTGAGAGGGGTGGCCACCAGCATTATCCATAATCACAACAACTTGAACTCCATGTCTAACTTGCCCAGGTACGTATTGCTTAATTTGAGGGATGAAGCTTTGATGGAACTAGTATTCAGTAAATACTTTGGTGATCCAGACCTTGGGATTATTTATCCAGAACACAGGCAGCAATGCCTTGTTCTTATTCTTCAGTGCCCAAAAGTTTGCTGCCTTGTAAATGAGGCCTGGTTTCAGCATAAAGCCAGCTGATTTCCCACACTTTAGGAGGGTAACCCTATCCTTCTGTGACTTGAATCTGGAGGCTTTAGTGTTGTCCTTCATTAAGTATGTCTGGGAAGGCATCTTCTTCCAGAACAGACCAGTCTCATCCATACTGAACACCTGTCTTGGAAAGTAGCCCTTCTCCTGCAGAATCTTCTTGAAGGTTATTAAGCGGCCGCTGCTTTGTCTGCAGATGCTGCTTTTCCACAGAGAAAATGACAAATTTTCTAAGACAATTTGTATTTTTCATAGCTACAAACCTGAGGTCTTAACAATAGGATAATTTCTAGTGCCTAGCTGGGTCCGGTTAAAAATAGATGAAAGCAAGGAATCTTGTGATATCTAGCAACACATGCGTAGATCGGGTGAAGAATGGTCAAAGACCGTTCACCTACGCCAACGCGTCAGTCTTTCCCAACTCAGGATGTCTTAGCACACAGAGGGACAGCTAGAGGTGGGCTGTATAATGTTAAGACCTCAGGTTTGTAGCTATGAAAAATGCAAATTGTCTTAGAAAATTTGTCATTTGTTCATACACGAACAAACCTTCGGTCTTAACAATAGGATAGACTTATACTTGGAGGGAGGTACAAGACATCCTAAAATGGCTGGGGGCCTACCCACCAGTCCAGCTTCCAGAAGAAATGACTTTTGGAGAGGGACTGAAGCCCATTGAGAAGCTAGATAAATTGATATCTAACCACTCAGACCCTGAGTGACGTACAATGATACACGGGAGAACCATTGTAGTATAGGGAACCAAAGAGAAACTTTGACTGTCCAATAGCAAACCAACACACCAGGGTTTGTACTACTCTCAACTCCTCCGTGCCAAGGAGTGGATCATATGCTACCAAATAGAGGGTTTGATATTTGCATATTAAGCGACCACACTATCAGTACGACTACCTTACTCACCTGTATCTGACCATTCCAGCGAATGACGCGTCTATTCCTTAACCCGCTCGAAGGTAAAGGAGAAAGGAGACCAGCCAACTCACTAATTCTCTCATCCACACAATCATCTTAAGGGCAACTATGAGTTACACAACCTGTTGGGCAGCCACCACAGGACCCAGGGAAAACGTGTCCGCAGATCTGTGGGCAACATCCTTAACATAGAAAGAGGCAAACATGGACTGGCGTAACCAAGTACCAGCGTTCAGCACTCTATGTACAGCCAAGTTCTTTTTGAAAGCCAGAGAGGGACCAATACCCCTAACGTCATGCGCTCTAGCCTGCACAGACGTGGTGGTGGAATCATCAAGAGTCAAGTATGCCTGTCTGATGGCTTCCCATATCCAAAAAGAGATAGTATTCTTAGACACCTCTTTCTTGTACAGCCTGTTCTAACAAAAAGTGCTAACAGCAAATCTGGGAACCATTCTGCCTGAGGCCACAGAGGGGCTACCAAAGTCATCCTGAGACCCTGTGAACTCATTAGCCTGTTCAGAACTTGACGGATCAAACAAAACGGAGGGAAGCCAAACACCTCCAGGTTGTCCCAGGGATGTTGGAATGCGTCCTCTGCCAAGCTAAAGGATCTGGGACCACTGAACAAAATATCTCCAGCTTTCTGTTGAAGCGAGTCGCAAAAAGGCCCAGCATGGGTCTCCCCCAAACCTGGAAACGCTTGTCTGCTACCACTTGATGAAGGGACCACTCTGTGCCTAGGATCTGATCCCGACGACTGAGTTTGTATGTGACCACATTCCGTTTGCCTGGGATATACCTGGCTGAGAGCTCTACCGAATTGCCGACCGCCCACTGGTGAACCTCGATGGTCAAGGCGTGGAGTTGATGAGAAACCAGGCCTCCCTGTTTGTTCACATAGGCTGCCACTGTGGTGTTGTCCGACATGAGAACAACAGAATGACCTTCTACTTCTCCCAAGCTCCTTAAGACCCAGGAAGGCTGCCTTCAACTCCAAGACATTGATATGTTGCTGCTTGTCCTCCAAACACCAAACGCCTCAGGTGATGAGGCCACCTAAAAGAGCCCCCCAACCTGCGAGGGAGGCGTCTGAGAATAGAAGGAAGTCCGGTGGAAGAGAACGCAGAGGGACACCCTTCGAAAGATTCTGGTCGTCCAACCACCAACGAAGGTCTTCTCTCACTTTCAGAGACAGGAACCAATAACAGGGGTGAGTCCCCCGCCGAAAACCAGAATTCTCCCAGTCTCCATTGCAGCGACTGAAGATGAAGACGCCCATGAGGGACCAGCTTCTCCAGGGATGACAACACTCGCAGAAGAACCTGCCACTGATGAGCTGACTGATGCGGTTTCGACAGGAAGTCGTGCGCCACCACCCACAACTTCTCCAATCTCTTATCCGACGGGCAAACTTTTGCCACTGCCGTAACGATGACCATGCCTAGCTGGGTACGAGGTTTGACTTTTCCTGGTTGACTACAATGCCAAGTTCCAGACAGAACCGAAGTAGACGATCCCTGTCCTGCAGCAGCTTTTCCCTGGAAACTGCCAAGACCAACCAATCATCGAGGTACCTCAGCAAATGGATCCCGAGCATGGGCCCAACTTGACACGAGAGAGAAGACCCTTGTGAACACTTGAGGGGCTGTTGTCAGCCTGAAGCATAGGACTTTGAACTCGAAGACCTTGTCCCCAAGAGAGAAGCGAAGGAACTTCCTGGACATCGGATGAATAGGGATTTGGAAGTATGCGTCCCCTAAGTCTATCGAAAGCATGAAGTCGCATCCCTCACGGCTGCCAACACTGAACGTGGGGTCTCCATCTTGAAACATGTCTTCCTGATGACATGATTCAAGGTGGATAAGTCGATCACGGGCCTCCATCCTCCCGATGCCTTGGGCACCAAAAAGATTTGACTGTAAAACCCCGGAGACGGACGCACCACTTCCTCTATCACATCCTTGTCCAGCATCTTCTGCACTTCCTCCCGAAGAACCAAGAACTTCAGAGAATCTGGAGGATATGCCTTCCTGGGCTGCGGTTTGTACGACAGAAGAGGAGTGAAGTCGAATGGCAGTAGGTACCCCATCCGGAGGACATCTACCACCCACTTCTCTGCCCCATAACTCTGCCACTTGGCCTAATGGCCTGCCAGGCAACGTGCCCCCCCCCTTGGCACAGGAGAGGGAGAGGTGCCTAACCTACCGACGGCCCCCTTTACCTCTGCCCCTTGGGCCCCTTCTTGGCTTAAAGGAACGAGAGCAAAAGGGACATTGATCCTCTGACCTAGGCTGAGTCGAACAGGAAGGCCCTGCTGAACACGAATTCCTGGACGGCCTACCAGGCAACGATCTTCTTGATTGCTGCTGGACAGGAGGAGGAGGAGGAGGAGCTGGACGTCTCCGAGGACGAGACTCCGACTTAGACACGGCCTGGTGCACCAGTCTGGTGTCAGCCCAACGCCAGTCTATCGCATTTTAATCAGCAGAAGGTTAGCCCATATACGAAAACGCCTTGCCTCCGGACTGCAACAGACTGGCAAGCGAGGATGCACTCACCAACCCTTCTGGGGACATGTCAGAAGCTATCTTGGCAATCACCACAGACCAGAAGTCCAGCCAAGAAACTATCTGCAATATGGAGGCTGCCGTAGATTTCAATGTTGAGGCATCCTGCGAAGATAAGGACGGAGCCACTGACCTCACCTGCTCCAAAGTCAATCCCCGCTTCAGGCAAATGACGTCTGGGTTAAGATGGCGTGACATCAAAAAAGCAAATGACGTCTGGGTTAAGATGGCGCGACATCAAAAAAGCAAATGACGTCTGGGTTAAGATGGCGTGACATAAAAAAAGCAAATGACGTCTGGGTTAAGATGGCGCGACATCAAAAAAGCAAATGACGTCTGGGTTAAGATGGCGTGACATAAAAAAAGCAAATGACGTCTGGGTTAAGATGGCGTGACATAAAAAAAGCAGAGTTTGTAGCATAGTACTTCTCATGCCTCATGAGAGGCGGGGATGTAGCTTGGCAGAGCCCCTAGAGTGAAGCGAACCGCCGCGGTTCGAAACAGAGGCGTTGACCCTATGCAAGACCAACTGGACGTGCCCCGACAAGGGAAGCTGAAGAGATGATTTGGGATCCTACGTAGCTCCCACCAAGGCTTCCAAGTAAGAAGGAGTGTAAGACAACCGAGCCTGAGACCTACTTTCCAAATTGTTGAGCCCACAAATGAGATCAACAACTTCCGAAAAGGAAGACAAAAACTCTTGCATGTCACCCTCCTCCTGTTCCAGCAACAGAGACCAACGACGAGAATAATGTGTAGGCTCCTTTAAGACACCTTCCCCATTAAAATTAACGGTAGGATCAGCAGCCAAACAGCCCAAACACCACTAACCTGTCTGGGCTGGGTCCACGTGTCAGCTCCAGAGACGAATTCACCATAACACTAGGAACATCACTACGTTCCCCTCCAACAGATGATTCATTAACATGTCCGTGAATGGTTACGGCCGTGACAGACTTACAAATGTGAGTTGGAGAGGAATCCTGAACACTCGAGATCGAAGGAGAATCCTCCAGAATCGAACTCTTAGAAGCACCAGTGAGAGGGACACACAAACTCTCCTACAAACTCTCCTACTGCACCAACTTTGCGCTCACCATTTTCGACCTCTTGACAGGCGCCTCCAGATCCTTACGGCGATGAATAGGCCTTGGAGAAGGAGCACTTGCATCATGTGCATGGATAGGGGAGGTTGCAACACGCTCGTGATGTGCATGGACGGGGGAGGTTGCAACAAACTCGCGATGTGCACGGACGGGGGAGGTTGCAACATGCCCGCGATTCGATGCAGAGGACGAAGCAGCTGCTGCAGATTACACAAGGGAAGATACACTAACTCTCCCCAAAACACCAAGACTCTCGAGAACACGTCCGCGTTGTTCCTCCCTTGTACACGAAGAAAGAGCAAAGTCCTTAGCCTTCCAATGCTTGATACACTGACGTGGTGTAGAGGGGGAAGAGGGGTAGAGGAATACAGTACTGGTTCCTTATGCGATCTCTTCGCAGGAGGCGGGGACAAAGCAACGCGTTTCCTTCCAATCCTCCCAACCGACAAGGCAGCCAACTTATCATTCAAAACAGAGTCCAACCTCTTAAGCACTGCCCGGCATATAACCTCAGACTGATCTGCAAGAGAAGGCTCCAATGACATGGAAGGGAGATGTAGTGAACTGGTTGGCAAAGATGACATCACGACAGATACAGGCAGTGCAGAGGAGACGACTGGGAGTGACATCATCGATGAGTGTGACGTCACAAGTGGTGATGACATCACGGCTTCCCCTCGGCGTGAAGGGGAATCAAACGCCACTGGTGGAGGAATACACAACGACGGGTCCCATGACGTCATCAACGGGGCTGACGCCACAGCTTCCCTCCGACTCAAAGAAGCAGCAACAGTCACTAGCGGAGCAATACAAGATGGCTGACTCGGCTACCCCCGAAAGCGAGGCCGGGAAGAGGGGGGGAGGGGGGGAGGGGGGGGTGGACTGGCCAGCCTGAGGAGGGGGGTAGCAAGCCTCCAAAAGTGCAACCCCTCCAAGGACGGGATACCCCTTAGCCCGAGCGTCCTCCAAATCGCTGCCATCTTGGATGCCTCCGACTCTGGAATAAATGAGAATGATGAAAAATCCTCCCCCCTTCCCAGGAATCATTACAAAAAGCAGCCTGGTGGCCTTCCGATACTTCTAGCAACGAATCAATGGAAGAAAAGGAAGTAGACACAGGAACAACACTACTATGGGGGTTGATACTGCAGGAGACGAAGCAATGGGAAGAGGTGAAAAACCTTCCCAAGAAGGAAGAGTCGAAACCCTTCGATGTTCTCTCTTGCTATAAAATGACTTCCACTGCTCTTTAGGCTATGCCCGGCATTCCGTGCAAGGATACATTATAGTACAAAAATTAGAATGGCACCTGCTACATGTGATGTGGGGATCGGTCGCCACCGAAACCAAAAAAACAAGAACACGGAAAACCTGGAATTCTGGGTACACACGTTGACGAGGCCAAGAAGGAGCAGAAGCAGCCATAATATCTGCAAACACACACATACACTAAACACAAGCAAAACGGGCAATGAACCGGGTAAAGGCCAAGAGAGGTTAACCACTCACTCGCCCAGGCGGTTAAGAAAAGACTGACGCGTTGTCGTAGGTGAATGGTCTTTGACCATTCTTTACCCGATCTACGCATAAGTTGCCAGCTATCACAAGATTCCTTGCTTTCATCTGTTTTTTAACCAGATCCAGCTAGGCGCTAGAAATTATCCTATTGTTAAGACCTCAGGTTTGTTCGCATATGAACAAACAGACTTTAGGTGGAACTGCTCCTGGAACTGGTGGAACCATCCTTTGCTCACCTGAAAACCTGGAGGAGCTAATGATGGCCCCAGTTGTGGTTCTTTCTCTTCCTCTTCTTCTTCTTCAGGCACAAGTTCATCAAAGCCCAAGAATTCTAATTCCCCTTCATCACCTTCCTGTGCCACTGTATCAATGCCTCCTGTGCCTCTACGTTGTCGCCTTTCGTAGCAGTTGATAATTGCTGATAAGTTGTCTTACTTTCTTGCAAATGAATGTTGGACACAAAGGGCACTTTCTTCTTCCAGCAGTCCTTTATCCAGTACACCACAGCAGATTCCATTCTCACAATTGTTTTATCTTGCACTGTCAAACACTGTTTTCACAGTACCAAAGTAGCTCATGCCTAAACTCTTTCTTATTTCACTTTCTTTCTTCCTAATTTATCTAAGTGTGCTCTCATTCACATTAAAATGGCGGCCAACTATGGTGGAACTTTTGCCTTCTTGTCGAGCTTCATGACCTTCTTTCTTTTAGGCTCTTTATGAAATGCCTTAAAAGTAGCAGGGAGGCTCTTTTTAGGAGCCATTTTCGGCACAATTCATACAGATATTTAATATGTAAAACACAGATTCGTGATTACATCTGCATATATAGGCAGTCACCAGTTATTGGCAGGGGGTTCCATTACGACAGCTTGATGATAAGCGAAAATTGCCAATAACCAGATTGTGGCACTGATAACCAGTTAATGGCACCTCTGTTAGTTTTGTATTGGCACCAATTCACTTAACAGTGCCGATAACCAAAAATTAGACCATTTCAGTGACTTTTGGTGCATTTTTGGTGCTAGCAAGCCCCATAAAACCAGATCGCCGATAACTGAGGATTGCCTGTATCAGTAAATCACTACACTGTGAGATAGGACTCAGGTTTCAACCATTCAATGTGAAGTGTACAGGCAAAGGAAAATGAATTGTGCTCCTGGATTGGCTGCGTCAAGAGTTATTTATCTATAGAAAGTTGGCTTGGGTGAAGCACCTTTTAACCCTTAATAGCCCGGGTAAAAAACCAAGATGCAGCACCCCAGGCCGGGTAAACTTTGGGGTAAGCCAATTTAAGAAAAAACACATCAATGGAAAAAGGAAGAAATGGAAATGCACGAGGTGTAAGAAAAAATTCTAAAAAAATTTCCCAACCTTTTACAAAAAGTTGAAAAAGACTATTTACAACCCTTTGTGGGGCCTCCCTTACAAGACAGTCGTAAATTTTACCAAATAATGCATGATTTTTCTAATAAATTTATTTTATTTTGTAAAATTATAATTACAGTTCATACATTATCATAACAGATAAGAACTAAAAATTGGTAACAACTTCTAGAGTATATTTGTTGTAAAATATTTATGCAAATTTATTGAGATAAATGTAGTAACATTTTTGGATTATACGTACATGTCTTTTCTAATATTCCTTTTTTACTTTTCTTTGCAGAATTACAATTATAACTGACATACTATCATAAAAGATAAGAACAAAAACCAACAGCAACCCCTGGGTATATTTTAGAGCAAATATATAGAAAGACATCATGTGAGATAGAGAGGCAGTACATTCTCTCTTCAAGTCAAGATCACAACTAACTCTCATGAGCTGCACACTTGATTATAGCCAGTCTAAAAGTTGCCATTAGTGAACTTATGGTCTATAGAAGTAATGGCATCTCTTTCCTGCCAGATTCCCCCAAATCAATGGCACATAATATTGTTACTCACCATGAATAAATCCACCGTCCACCCAAGATCTGTTATGTATTGCTACTGAAGTGATCATATCCATCCATTAAGGGTTAAGAAAAACAAATTAATGTTATTGAAATTTTACTGTGTTTACATTAACATATTACAGAACTGTAATTTTTGAAAATTAAGACATCTTTTTTCATCATAGTAAAAAATGTAGTCACAAAAATATACTTAGTATGTACAGTGGACCCTCCGTATTCGCGTTCTCCAGATTCACGGACTCACATATTCGCGGATTTCTCTCCGGAACGTTTCCCTGCATTATTCGCGGAAAATTTGCACATTCGCGGTATTTTTCTATGATAAATATCCACAAATTCCTGGTTTTTTTGATGAATTTCATCATAAAATGCACTTTTTGTGATAAAACTATTAAAAAAACCATGTAGGAACATTTTTAGTGGGTTTTTCTTGAGATTTAACTAACAAAATAGGCTGTTTTTAGCATTTTTATAGGGGTTCCAAACATTCGCGGGTTCTAACTATTCACGGGGGGGTCTGGTACGCATCCCCCGCGAATACGAGGGGACCACTGTATACAGGAAAATACAACATACCGCAGATGAAAACATGCGTATCCTGCTATTCCCGTTGTCTTGCGTATTTTGATATGCTCTTATGCTCTGCATCCTTGTATCATCCTAAAACACTTTATGTATGTACGTATATTTAAAAATCATCTTAAAACAAAATATCTAACAAAATGTAAAGTATGCACAAAATATCAGTGCACATCTACATATGCACAATGTAAACTAAATTGACCCAATACAGTTCAATGTTCTCTCGTTTGCACATTGTGTGTGTACAGTATATACTATGAACTAAGAATATTTCATGAAATTGTCCACTAAAATGTCCTCTAAATGCTCTGCTTCTCCTAAAGCTTCTGGCAAAGAGCCTACTGAGTGTCAAAAGACCTTACAGTTAATGACAAATGAGGAGAAAGTAGACATGATTGTTATGCTAAGAGAGGGCAAAAGTCGTGAGAAGTAGCAGTCCATTATGGTGTGACTAAAAGAGCAGTCACCTGCATTGAGAATGAGCATGAGCAGGGTAAAATACTAGGGGAGGTCATTCTTGGAGAACTCGCTGCCCTCATTATCCAATCAACCGACCAGGATTTTGAACAATTTCATGGGCTGTGCAAATTGATCAGGAATGTCAAGCAGATACAGACAATGATAAAGGCATTGATTAAGAATGTAGAAAGGACAACAACTTTTACCAATATGTACTGTTGATGCACTCATGCAGCCCTACCATACCACCTTAGTTAACATGCTCAATTTACTCAAGAAGGCGGTACCTTCCAAAACTCCTGACAAAGCGCCTTGTGAAGAAGGTGAAGGGACACCCTCAGAGATGTAACTCCTCTACTTTGCTGTGCCATCATATCTTCATCATCATTCATCAGAGTACACAACTAATTCATCATTATCATCTATAATCAACATTCATCACCAGTGAGTACCCGTATGATTAAATATTATTTATTATATAATATTTAATGTTACATATTATACAGTAAAAATATGAAAATACATAACATTAATTTATAAAAATAATTCGCATCTGCGAATAGTGGGGAGAGGCGAATATTTTTATAGATACATTCCACAGAAAACCACGCAAATGAGCCAATCTTCCCATGAAAACTTTTAGATAGGTTCCACAGAAAAATCCGTGAATTAGTGAGTCTGCAAATCTTGAGAACATGAATACGGGGGGGTTCACTCTACTGGCAGTCCCCGGTTATCAGCGGGGGTTCCGTTCCGATGGCCTGAAGATTAGCGAAAATTGCTGAAAGCCAAAAATCTGCAATTTTCGGTGCTTATTCGCTAATTACTGTATTTTCATATAATTTTCAAAACTAAATGCACTTTTCTGATAAACTATTAAAATATTCAGGCACAGGAGGCCCTCAGTAACTGGTTGCCTCAGTTATCGGAGATCCGATTTTATAGTGCTTGTCTAGCACCGAAAATTGGTAATTTTTGTGCCAAAATGTACCAATTTCAGGTTATCGGTGCCGATAACAGAGTATTTGCGCTGATAGGTACCCAACAGAGGTGCCATTAACCGGCTATCAGTGCCAAAATCCGGTTATCGGCAATTTTTGCTTCTCATTAAGCTGTCGGAACGGAGCACTGCTGATAACCGGGGACTGCGTATAAGCATTTTTAGAGGGGTTTCAAGTTTTTGCAGATTCTAGCTATTCGCAGGAGGTTGTGGTACACATCCCCAGTGGAAAACCGGGGTCTACTATATAGGAAGTGAAGGGAAGCAGATAGATAGTGAAAGTAACTAGTTAGGTCAGGTCTCTAACATGTCATTCTTCCTCCTTCAAGTCCTTCAGTAGTTTTTCTTACTCTGTCTAGACTTTTCCTTTGCTAATGCTTTAGTTAGTACTGAGACTTTCTCTTTAGCTCCACCTTCCACTCCTCTTTTGGTTCAGGAAAAGCCCATTAAGAAGTTAAAGAACCATTCCGGGTCTCCCATAGTGTGCAATCATTTCTGCGTTCCCCCATAAGATGTAAGGTGTTAGCCTTCGCCCATCTGTACCCCATTCTATGAACTGCTCTGTGACAGTTGAAAAAGTCCACTGCCAGGGAACCAGGTTGGTTCTCAGGGCAATATGATTCTATGTTCTCTAACACCTGCCTCTCATTTTTCACACTCTGGATCTCATTTAATGCGACGTCTACCGTCATCAGCACCTAGTATGAGGTTGTCAACACTAATAGGATTACATAATTACATAGGTATAACAAAAATATGTTAGCAGTGAGTTGTACTCACTCTGATGTTATGTCAGCTCAGTTAATTGTTAAACTTCTACAGCTATGCTCATTCTAAATCCTTGTCTGCTATTCCTCTTTCTCCACTGAGATGCACTTATTCATTCTGTGCATGATTCTTCTTCCACTATTGGCAAATCTCTCACTTCTGCCTTGATTAATGTTTTTCTTTGCAATCCAACCATGGTTACAGTATCTTCTGTTGTTCCAAACTAGAAATTATTCAAGCTACTTAGTTTTCTAAGGATGTTTCCTTGTCGCTCTTTCATCAAGTGGGAGATGTGCTATGGGTACTTGGCTGCTATTGTCTCTTACTGCCAGCTGTCACCATCTGTCATCAGCTGTCGCTGAGGAATCTCCTTTGGTTTGTTGGCACTTGCTGAAGCATTGCACTTCTTGTCATCTTCGGTTGGTGAAGGAAAAAGGCCAAGTAGAGAATAGGTCCCAGTTGTCTTGAGAGTATTTCAGCACCCATTAAGTATTTGGAGAATGAGAACCCAAGTTTTCTTCTTCAGAATGCATCTTGTAAGTTTTCTCATACTTCTATGCACAAAGCTTCTTTAAAGTCTGCCAGCACTTGTCTTCTGGTTTTTTGAAGCCGTGGAGAAGTGCCTCTTATGATACAGGCAATTTATCAGTGCTAAAACTGTCATCACTTGAAAACTCTACTTTCTTGGTCTCATTCCTTTGAAGAGATGAACTCGAGGCTGACAAATGCTTTGGACATGCTGAGATGGAGTTTGTTGTTTTTATCTTTTACTGAACTTTTGTTTGGTACAAAGCCTCCTCTCTGCACCAGCTTAGAGAGGTGGTGCCAGCTTAGTGTATTTGTGGGCATTAAAGCTTTAAATACTAAATGCTGTTACAGGTTTCTTCCAAAAACTCTACACAT
The DNA here is from genome assembly GCF_015104395.2 of Macrobrachium nipponense. NCBI lineage: Eukaryota > Metazoa > Arthropoda > Malacostraca > Decapoda > Palaemonidae > Macrobrachium > Macrobrachium nipponense. The sequence continues at coordinate 37,988,036 of NC_061089.1, forward strand.
ATTACCTATGATAAGACAATACTGAAATCTTCCAATTTAAGTACTACTCACCTGCTTTGTAAGGAAAGTCCTGACAAATCACTTTGGAATGATGTCTGTTTATCTCTGAGTGATGCAAATTGTGATCGTCTACCTTCTACACCAAGTGGGCTCACAGGCGGCATTTGCTTCTGCACTGTGTTTTCCAAATCAGAAAGTGTCATCGGCCTGTTCAAAAATAATAACCGTTATTCAGAGTAAAACCTGTTAATGTTGGTTAAAAACCTTTACATACAAAACATAAGTACAGTGGTCACCCCATATTTGCGGGGGATGCGTACCAGACAACCCTCCCCCCCACGAAGTTAGAACCCATGAATAGTTGGAACCGCTATAAAAATTCTTAAAACCTCCTATTTTGTTACTTAAAACTCACAAAAAACCCACTACAAATTTTTATACCTGGTCTTTTAAATAGTTTTATTACAAAAACTGCATTTTGTAATGAAACTGATAAAAAACAGGAATTTGTTGATATTTCTCATAGAAAAATACTGCGAATAGGCAAATTTTCTGCGAATAATGAGTCCGCGAATCTGGAGAACACAAACAGGGGGTCCACTGTACTGATTACATTTCATAAATTTCAAAAGAATTCAAAAACTGAGTTTTATAATCTGTCAATATACACCTGTAAATATTAAGATATCAGTGGCATTAATTTATTCCCATACAAATGGCTACACAGTACAGCCAATTAAACAAAATTCTTCTAAAGATACTGCTAATTCTGCCTTACCATTATTTCCTCTATCTCAGACATTTTTTATTTTATCTAAGAAAACAGATCTAGGACAATAATACTAATTGCTAGACTTGGTTGATGGTTATCATAAAATCATTGAAACTAGTGAACATAAAAATATGAAGTAGAGTTTGATGATTACCATAAATTCACTGAAACTCAATCAAAAATACATAGTAAAAAAAAAGAAGCACAAGGAAATTACTTTATTTGCCAGTGCATAAGACTCACCCTTGCGTAAGACGCACCCCTATTTTACAAGGATATTTTGTGACAAATTTTAGCATGTTTCATCACACATTTATTGAATGATATTCTAGTGATTTTGTAGGGAAAAATGTATGATTCTGTATACAAAATACAATATTGTGAGAGTATACTGGAATAAAGTATGGACTTTGTATGAAATTTACCATAAATAAACAACATGCAGTGGTAGGATTTTGTTTATATCCACTCATTGCAAATGGCTGACGGGCTAACTGTCAACGTATCATAAGCAATTTTTCTTTAGTCTGCTTGTTTTGAATATCTTATTATTAGTAACACAATTTTCTGTAATAATTATGCTTGTTTTTCAATGCTTTATTACTAGCAACAATTTTTCTGACTAACCAGTATGCTCTATGTAGGAAAGGCCAAGCTGAGCCTACATTGCTTGGTCTCCCATCTTTAATACAGCAGCAATGGATGCAGGGCAGTTTTTTTTACAAAGTTACCAATAAAAGGATGTGTCTAATACCCCGGCAAATACCGTACTCTTCCTGGTTTCCAAGTAGCAGATGAAATCTTTTTTTTATATATAATTTTTCTTTAAAAAATACAGTAATGCAAATCAAAACAAAATGCAAAATTTAACTGGTCTCATTTAAACAATGAAACTCTTCAAGGGCTGTCTCTGAGCATTAGGAACATCTGCTCACTGCTATAGTAGTTTAAGTTCTTTCCAGAGGAAAAAGGTAAATATACAATACTTAATGGTGAACACATCTGTTTGGATTGAGACAAGGCTTTATAACAAGTCTGATAATATTAAAGAGTACTAAAAATTACCTGTAAGGCAACTTGGTGTACAATACTCATTTCCTAAGAAACCTCAAGTACTATAGGTAACAAAAATTTACAACACTAGAGGAAATAAAAGCCCCAAGATTATTCCACTAATTAATATAAAAAAAAATTCTTTTCACACCAAATGTTGTAAGCGACAGCTCAAGCTGTCTTAACCTTTAAATATCATCTATTCAAGTTTTTTCTAATAACAAAGAACACAGGAGTTAATCATCAACTCTGGGGTTCAACTGATTTCTACGAAAAAAAAGCTTAAAAGCATAATTTTTCATATAAAACTTACAGGAATCAAGCAAGTAGCTTTTCTGATCAACTGCACACTCCAAGGGCTGATGATAATGTTAAATTTCCTACTACCATCACCATTATATACTGGAATTGTATTAAAAAAACAGACCAAAATGTACAGTAAATGTATTATTTCTTCATAAAACCAAATATGTAAGTCAGCATCTCACTTAATTAACACTCCCAAAGGGGGTACCACCTACATATGCCCTAAACAGCACACTATCATTGGCACTAAAAGTTGTTTGCAATATGACCCTTCAGCCCTACTGCACTGCTTTCTACCTATTACGTACTTTTCATTAATTCCCTCTGGTCTCCTCCCACTTAGCTGTTCAACTTCTTCAACTTGAACTTGCTCCACATTTTAGTTCTAATCCAAATAGTAAATCTTTTAAATGAGATCTACAAATGTAACTCAGGTCTTGTTAAACTACACCATTATAAAGTAAAAATTAACACCATAATAATTAATACAGAACTATAAAATCTTTAAAAATCTATTCATTAACTTGACAGGGTAAATGCAAAAGAGAGATAGATATCCTACCGGTTTCCATGTGATGGTGACAAGGGCTGTCCCATCCCATGATGCTGTGGTGATGAAAGGGGAAGTTGTGCAAGAGTTGGATCTCTAGTGCCTGCTATATTTGTACTTGATTCAGAATTCTGTGCACCAATCATATGAGAACCAATCATGGAATCTCTTGTACATGTTGAGGAGCCTCCAACTAATGAGGCTGCAGATACTGAGCCTCGAGTTTCTGAACCTGCCATCAATCCAGCTGTAATGTATGTTAATTACTGTATAATCTATTACTGTTGATGTCTGCTACTACAAGTAGAAAACTTGAGAAAAAAGCAAAAAATTCTTACTAGTAATTGCTATTCAAAAATGATTTAGTGATAATACTCAGGGAATGGTTCATCTTTCTGAGGGCTAGAGTTTATCAATCTCTTAACACCATCCAAATGTCAACCCAACACTTCCTAACATCAAAATGTTCATGATTAAATTATGTTTTTTTCCAAGAATCACGTCTGCATAATAACAACGGATGAAATTTGCATGACATTATTTGATGTCATCTCAAAGGGTTAATTGTGCTATGTAATATTCAGTCACCAATGTGTAAAAATGACTCATTACTGACATAGCAAAATTCATATTAATCCAAATACACTGAACATTAAATAAATACACATCATTAACTTACCATACTATCAAGAAAATAGCACTATTGGTAATTAACCTTCTATCTCCATAAGCATAAAATTTTCCATTTCCTGCTTTAAAAATACAGGCAGTCCCTAGGTATCAGTAGGGGTTCTGTTCTGATGGTTTGATGATAAGCGCAAATTGCTGATAACCGAAAAACGGTGATTTTATCAGTGATTTATGGTGCTTATGGCACAGATAACCAGTTAATGGCACCTCTGTTAGGTAATGCATCGGCTCCAATACTACTCTATTTCTGGGCTCAGCTCGTGTCGCTGCGCGAAATATCCTTTAATCTATTATTTCTAGGGTAAATGTACTAACACATACCAGAGAATAAATAAATAAAGAAAAAGGTCAGTATAACTGAATCGCCCACCCTCCCAAGAGGGTGTCGGTATGAACACTATGGCGAGTGAGACCACTACCACGAGCCAAATGCCAATAGAATTCTCCCACTACAAAATCCCTCCAAGAGGAGAGCCGACCCACAGAGTGGGCAGCAACTACTACTACTACTCCATCCCATGCTGCCGACTGCTGCGCCTCTGGTGGCCATCCTTTTAAGTTAGCGCACACGATTCACACGTGCCCCTTTTTTACTCGGTGTTTTTTTGTGCCCTTTTCTTTGGATTTATTTACCATGGAGCGTGCAGCCATCGCAGCAGCTAAGTTAAGTACTCAGTGTTTATTGCTATTTGGTTTTTTCCGGCCCTGAGCCCGTATTTGCCGTTTTTTAGGTATAAATACGAACTCTAGGTCGGAAGCATGGCAGCATGGTTCTGCCTCGTGGTGGGTTCGTTCTTGGTCGCCCATACCCAGAACATCCCCTTACTTAAGTACGCTCTTTTTCTATTATCCGCTTTGTTTAGGGTACGGTCTACACGGTTTTGTCATGCATGCATGTCTTTTACCTTATGTAGGCTCCTTCCATCCAGACCCTAGCCACGGCTCTTAGTATCGGCCTCGGCTAGCTTTGAGTGGTAGACTTGCCTTCGGGTTAGTCGTACACTCCTGGATTTTTTCTCCTACTATGTTGTTTTCTTTCTTTCATTATTATTCATTTGATTTATTTATATGATATTTGTTTAGGTTAGTTAGGCGTCTGGCTTGCTTAGCCTAGGTTATGGCCCATAGGGCCTATATGCTACCGCTCTTCAGTTCGGTTGCTTCCCGATAGCATCTCTCTGATCAGTTGGTTATGTTTCTAGGCTTAGTTGTCTATTGTTTTGTTCTTACCGCCCCGTGGTCACTACGTGATCACGAGGCAGCCAGACGCCTGTCCAGTCACCTTCCCCCCCTCCCGCTCTTCTATAGAGTCGGGGGGGGTGGGTCGGTCTGCCCATGCTCGCTCCGCATACCCGAGCCTGCCTCCCTTTCTCCCCCCAGGCGAAGGGAGTAGAGGGACGGGACAGACCCAGACTGGAATCGACCTCTCCGGCTTCTCGGTCCGGCCGGATGGTAAGGTGGGGGGGGACTGGCCTTTCCCCCCTCCGTTGCTACCCCGTCGCTCCGTTACTAGCCCGAGTCTGTATGTCCTCTCGCTCTTTCCCACCTTACTAGGGCTCCTTTACCACCGGAGACCTGGCATCCAGCGGAAAGGTGCTAGTCCACCCAGCAGGGTGGACCGGAGCATACAGTTGGTCCCTTCTAACCACTCCGTCTCGCTGAGTTACAACACTCCGCCACGCACGGGACTTAGTCCGGTACGTTCGAGTTTTTAGGTTTAAGATCTTTTATGTTAAACTAGTAAGTTTATCTTAAGTACCTTAAACCACCACCCCCCTCCCTTACCTGTCTCACCGGATCTCTCCGGGGTTATAGCCTATTCAGGCGATAAGGGAGGGGTTATGCCCAAATTTTTTTCCGAGCTCCGGCATGCATCGGAGTTCTTCTGTCCTTTAGCCTGTAAGTGATAGTCTTTAAGATACTCATGTGTCTTTTCACTTACAGACCCCCAACCAACTGTGAGCATCTGGGATGCGCCGCCACACTTCAGGACCCATGTGGACACGAAGTTTGCCGGTCCCATGCTCCATGCGCGACTCCGCACGGGGACATCCAGGTCTGGTACCACGAGACGTGTACCATCTGTTACGATCTGGTGAGCCAGCTCTTAGACGGGGTAAGTATTCCAACTCCGGTAACTGGTCCTCATTTGTTATAGTGCTTAAGTTTTTACATTAATCACCCTAACTTAAGATAAAATTCAGGGGGTCTTATAGCCCCTATAAAATTTTAAGTTAAGCTTTAAATTGATTTTAGTTTTAAGTTATTCTTAAAATCTAATCAATACCCTCTCTTCCAGGCTCCGGCTGTGAGGGATACCGCACTGGCAACCCTGCGGGCCTGGGTCGGCGGTTTTGGGAAGAACGCCGCCAAGGGTATGCCCTACATCCTTGAGAAGAGGTTGGCGGTACTAATCTTCCCCGGAGGCAAGGCTACAGGCTACGTCGACCCAGCAGAGGCGGCCCCGACTATTGCTTTCATCCAGCAACAGCTGGCTGCCTCGTTGACGGACCAAGGCCAGGACATCTCCTCGGAAGTCGCGACGCTTGATATCAATGTGGAACCTATGGTAGGTGTAGACGACCTGTTGGTCGAGGTAGGTACGTTGGACACCCAAGGGATGCCCTTGGGTGCAACTGGTTCTTCTCCCCACCCTGCAACCTCTCCATCCTTCCAAGGCTTTACAGGTAATGAACTATATACTTCTCCTGACGCTTCAGTTAGACCCAAGGTCAAGGGTCAAGCAGTGAAAACCTTGACGAAGACGTCGTCGTCGTCTAAGAAGACGGCTTCGGCGTCATCTTCTTCTCGTAAGTCTCCGGCTAGAAACCCCGGAGCAGAGAGATCTAAAGCTTCTGGGTTCCGGCTCTAGTCCTCGAGGAGTAGATCCTCCAGGGAGAGATCTCACACTCCAGCGGAGTCGTCAGTTCCGCTACCCTTGGTTCCGATTCAGAGCCACCCTTCCACCTCCGCAGCAGCTCGCTTTGGACTCCAACGCTGGTCTGTTACAACAAGTGGGCGATCTGGTTGGGTCTCTGAAAAATAGCATGGAACAAATGATCTCTCGGTTGTCTGATAGGATTACCTCTCAGGACAACATTATAGCCGGACTGAGCCAAGCTCCTCTAGCCTCTCCTCCACCTTTCAACACAGGTGGAGCCCAGCTACCCCCGTATGACTCTCTACCTCCGTTCTCAAAGAACAACCCTTGGAGAGTAGCGTCATACGCCCCCTTCCAGGACGGGCTTATCTCTATCCCGGAATGTGGAACTCGGAGTATTGAGGACTTCGAGTTCTACCCGGAAGACCTTAGCTAGCCTCCGTTCATCGGCTACGCCAGGCTCACCGCCTCAGCCATGACTCGGGATGATAAAGTACCAAAGGAGACAGTCCTCTATTCACGTGACCAGGCTCAGAGAGAATGGCTCAGGTGTCTAGAGGACATGGATTGTTCCAACACGAAAATCCAACCTTTTAAGAGTCCGTTTACGATCTTTACGATGGAAGAGAGTACCCCGCTCCCTTTCTTGACAAAGATCGCGACAACTACTATTCCAGCAGCCCAGAAGGGGGATTCCATGCCTCAACTGAAGGAAGCAGATCCTACATCTCCTTTACTTCCTTCAGCCGGTGAATTGTGGGAAGATTTACCTAACACCTTCTCAGCTGGCAAACTCAAACCAGACTGTGCTATGGAGCAGTTTGGTGAGAAGCTACCTAGGCTTCCAGATAGCCTTATTCAGGCAGAATTCGATGCCAAATCACGGTTAGCCAGGTCTATTAATTCCATGGCTATGACCGAGGTGGCTACCATTGCCTATGGGTCGGAGCCACTCTTCAAGCTTCTTACCAAATCTTTGACTCAAACGGTGCAGTCGGATATGTTTGAGTTCGCCACTACCAGGACGAATTGTAGGAAACATGTCCTACAAGAAGCGACAATTCGACACGAGCCGAATAAGTTGCTTACGTCAAGCATCTGGGGAGCAGACCTCTTCCCAGAAGCGATGGTGAAGGAGGTTCAGTCAGAGGCTACGAGATTGAACCAGAGCCTTAAAGACCGTTGGGGTCTTACGGCCAAGAGACGACAGGATCAAGCCGGTAAGGGTAAGGCTCAAAGGAAACCTAGACGTTTCCAGCCCTACCAGAAGAAGCAGCCACGCTTTTCTCAGCAAGTTCCGGCTGTTCCCTTGATGCAAACAGCCCAACCTTCCACCTCAAAGGCTCAGTCGCAGCCGATTTATGTTATCTCTCCAGCCTACAACCAGGTCTTCGAGGGTCAAGCTTCACAGAAGTATGACCGCTCGGGTAAGGGAGGCAGAGGTAAGCGATCCTTTCGTGGGAGAGGATCGGGAGGTCCCTTTAATAGGGAAAACATTTCAGGGGAGGGAGGCCGAGGAGGCTACCAGAACCAATGAGGAACTTCAGGTAGGAGGGAGGCTGTTTCACTTCGCCACCGGTGGAACTTCAGCAAGTGGGCTCAGAGCATTGTGTCAAAAGGCCTGGGTTGGAGCTGGTTAGCGAACCCACCCCCATCCAGACCTTTCCGCCAACTTCCTTCCAAGGAATTGACGGAGTATGCGGAGGATCTCCTTCAGAAAGGAGCTATAGCGAGAGTCAAAAGGTTAAAATTTCAAGGACGCTTGTTCAGCGTGCCAAAGAAAGGCTCACAAAAAAGAAGGGTAATCTTAGACTTGTCCCGCTTAAACTTAGCCATTCGCCGCTGCGACAAGTTCAAGATGCTCACGATCTCGCAGGTGCGGACCTTACTTCCCGTGGGGCCGTCACCACCTCTATCGATCTTACCGACGCTTACTATCATATCCCTATTGCAAGACACTTCCGTCCGTATCTGGGCTTCAAGATAGGAGACCAGACATTCTCCTTCAAGGTAGTTCCTTTCGGGCTCAACGTAGCACCCAGGGTGTTTACGAAGCTGGCGGAAGTAGTAGTTCAACAACTAAGATCGCAAGGGGTTATGGTAGTAGCGTATCTCGACGATTGGTTGATCTGGGCGTCAACAGTCGAGGAATGCAACAGAGCAACACTGAAAGTGATTCAGTTCTGGAATATCTAGGCTTCAAGGTAAACAGGACCAAGTCAAGACTCACTCCAGAGTCAAACTTTCAGTGGCTAGGCATTCAATGGAATCTATCCTCCCATACTCTGTCGATTCCATCAACCAAGAGGAAGGAAATAGCGAAGTCAGTCAAGCAATTTCTGAGTCACAAACTGGCGTCAAGAAGAAACTCAGGAAAGGATCCTGGGTTCACTCCAGTTTTGCATCAGTGACGAACATCCTAATGAAAGCCAAACTGAAAGACCTAACCAGAATCTGGCGCTCACGAGCAAATGTCAGGTCCAGGGACAAATTATCCTCAGTCCCTCTGATTCTAAAGAATCGACTCCGGCCGTGGGCAAAAGTCAGAACTTGTCGGTGTCAGTGCCCCTTCAGTTTCCTCCACCAGGGATCACCATCCACACGGACGCTTCATTAAGCGGTTGGGGAGGATATTCCCAGTTCAAGAAGGTTCAAGGAACGTGGTCACCTCAGTTCCGTCGTTCCATATAAACGTACTGGAAGCAATGGCAGTGTTCTTGACTCTAAAAAGGTTACGTCCGCCAAAGTGCTCCCACATAAAGCTAGTCCTGGACAGCGCAGTGGTAGTACATTGTATAAACAGAGGAGGCTCCAAATCACGTCATCTAAATCATGTCATGGTAGCCATCTTCTCCCTGGCGGACAAGTTCAGTTGGCATCTCTCCTCCACTCATATAGCTGGAGTGAGAAACGTCATAGCAGATGCTCTATCCCGATCAGTACCTCTAGAGTCGGAATGGTCACTGGACTACAGTTCGTTCCAATGGATTCTTCAGAGAGTTCCAGGTCTACAGGTGGATCTCTTCGCATCTCAAGCGAACCACAAACTCCCATGTTATGTGGCCCCCAACCTGGACCCTCTGGCCTATGCCACGGACGCCCTGGCTCTAGACTGGAACAACTGGGAGAAGATTTATGTCTTTCCTCCAGTGAATCTTCTCATGAAGGTGTTAAACAAACTCAGGACATTCAAGGGTCAAGTGGCTCTAGTAGCCCCAGACTGGCCGAAGAGCAATTGGTACCCTCTAATTCTGGAACTGGGTCTTCGCCCTCTTCGGATCCCCAATCCCAGGCTCTCCCAGTCAGTACAAACGAAGACTGTGTTCGCTTCCTCAGGGATTCTCAAAACCCTAACTTTATGGATTTCATGAAGTTTGCAGCGAAAAGGGATGCGAATATTGACCCGCAAAATATTCTCTTCTTGGAATCCGATAAAAGAGATTCAACTTTGAGACAGTATGATGCTGCTGTCAAAAAGTTAGCAACCTTCCTGAGAGAATCAGATATTAGGATCATGACAATCAATTCAGCTATATCCTTTTTCAGATCCTTATTTGAAAAAGGCTTAGCAGCTAGCACGATTACGACAAACAAGTCAGCCTTGAAAAAGATTTTTCAATTTGGTTTCAACATAGACTTGACAGATTCCTACTTCTCGTCTATTCCCAAGGCGTGTGCTAGACTTAGACCTTCTGTAAGGCCTACGTCAGTATCATGGTTCTTAAACAATGTTCTAAAGCTGGCTTCAGAAACCAATAATGACACATGCTCGTTTATAATGCTCTTAAGAAAAACTCTATTTTTATTAAGCTTGGCCTCAGGAGCTAGAATTTCAGAACTGTCGGCTTTATCCACAGATCCGGATCATATCCAGTTCCTTCCCACAGGGGAAGTGCTACTTTCTCCGGAACGTAGCTTTATAGCTAAGAATGAAGATCCTTTGATGAGGTGGGAACCATGGAAGGTTCTACCCCTTCCACAAGATGTATCTCTTTGCCCAGTTTCAACCTTACGAGCCTTTCTGTCTAGGACCTCCTCATCCTCATCGGGTCCTCTCTTTAAGAGAAAAAGGTGGTACTTTATCTATTAAAGGCATCAGGCAACAAATCCTGTACTTCATTAAACAAGCCAATCCTGACTCTTTCCCAAAAGCACATGATGTCAGGGCAGTAGCCACCTCAATTAACTATTTCCAACATATGAACTTCGATGAGTTGAAAAAGTATACTGGATGGAAATCGCCGACAGTGTTCAAACGTCATTACTTAAAGTCCTTGGAAGCTCTGAAATTTTCAGCAGTAGCAGCGGGTAACATAGTTTCCCCTGACTCCACCTAACCTTTAGTAGAAGAACCAGTCCTCCTTTCTACCTGCCTCACCCAACAGTTCGTCTATTCCTGCCTTGTTCATCTACGGTCACCTTGTGTCTTAGCTGCTTTGATGATGATGTAGTGGGTGTCCCTTATTTTTTTGCTAGGGGCACTCACAATTGATTATGGATTTTGATCTCTTGGATGTCATCCCCTTATTTTTATGCTAGGGGATACATCTTATTTGTAATGGTTACGGGTTTTGTATGTTAAGTTATATACATTCCTTTATATATTATTATTGTTGAGTTTATTTTGTTCAACTTATTATGTTAATTGCTCTGGATTTCTGATACATAGCTTTACACAGATACCATTTTTGTACATATATGCCTTATTACCCCTGTATATATGTAAATTACCTTAAGTTAAGAAATATTATTAGAATTAAGTGTAATTTAAGCAATATTTCTATTTTGTATCATTGTGTATATGTATCCTTATTAGCAATTATATTCTTTCAATTTTATTTTACCTTTTATTTGAGACCTTCTTTTATTTTGTTGATTTTGTTTACAATCTTGTGCTATTTCTCTGGTACGATTTCGCGCAGCGACACGAGCTGAGCCCAGAAAAGGGATTTTGACGTAAGGAAAAATCTATTTCTGGGCGATTGGCTCGTGTCGCCAGCGAAATCCCGCCCTACCCATCCCATCGCCCAAGATTGTCTGCTAACTTCAGGATGGCCACCAGAGGCGCAGCAGTCGGCAGCATGGGATGGAGTAGTAGTAGTAGTTGCTGCCCACTCTGTGGGTCGGCTCTCCTCTTGGAGGGATTTTGTAGTGGGAGAATTCTATTGGCATTTGGCTCGTGGTAGTGGTCTCACTCGCCATAGTGTTCATACCGACACCCTCTTGGAGGGTGAGCGAGTCAGTTATACTGACCTTTTTTCTTTATTTATTTATTCTCTGGTATGTGTTAGTACATTTACCCTAGAAATAATAGATTAAAGGATATTTCGCTGGCGACACGAGCCAATCGCCCAGAAATAGATTTTTCCTTACGTCAAAATCCCTTTATTGGTGCCGATACCTGGAAATCAACACATTAGGGTGCCGAAAATTGCAGATTTTCACCACTAGACAATCACCATCAAACCAGATAACCGATAATAACTAGGGACTGCCTGTACACGTTTTCAAGATGAAAAGTTATATTCAGGTATACGGTATGTGAAACACTTCAGCGAGACAATTTCTTAACAGAACAAGATGAAAGAGGCTAGCCTTTGGCTAGATACTTCTGCTCAAGACTTTTGGGTCAGAGATACTTTGGCACTAAAAAAGGTCAGTTACTTTGGCACTAAAAAATTAATTAGAAAAACTTTAATACTGTACAAGGTGTGACAATAAAGAAACGAGACGGTGGAGGCCACACTTATGCCTCAATGCCAATTGGCTAACTGCTTATACATCACTGTGTTGTGCAACATCTCACCCCTATTCTCTATAATGTTGTTCACTTTGCTCATTCTGTGCTTCTGCTTCAGGCTGTTGTTTAGTCACGCAACTGGAGGTGGCACAAACATGGAGCAGAGAATCAATTTGAAATTTCTGGTTTGAATCAATTTGAAATTTCTGGTTAAGTTAGGGAAGGGCCCAACAGAGTGTCTCAAACTTCTCCAAGAGACCTATGGAGAAGATGTGATGTCCCAGCCGTGAGTCTTCGAGGGGCACAAATGTTTCAAGAGTGACTGCGAGGAGGTATAGGATGACCCCAAGTCAGGACAGCCTTCCTCAATGAAGACAGCTGAGAACAGTGCCAAAGTGCAACAGCTGGTGTGGAGAAAGCGCAGATTGATAGTGCAGATGACAGCAGAGGAGCTCAGTCTGAACAGGGAGTCAGTGAGGATCATCTTGGTGCAGGAGCTGGGAATGCAAGTGTGTACCAAGATGGTAACAGCTTTTGTTGCATGACCATATGAACACTGGGTCAATGTTTGTCAAGACTTGCTGGAGTCGGATTCTGGGTCAATATTTGTCGAGACTTGCTGAAGTCGAATGGGGATGATCCAGATTTCCTTGACAAGGTCATCACAGGTGTCGAGACCTGGGACTTCCAGTACGACCCAGAAACCAAGAGACAGAGCCTGCAGTAGAAGACCCAAGAAGGCTTGCATATTCAAATCAAAGATGAAGGTCATGCTGATCATATTCTTCAACCAGAAGGGAGTGGTCCATCATGAGTTCATACCTTAGGGTCAGACAGTCAACCAGTATTTCTTCCAGCAGGTCCTCAATTGCCTCCATGACCGGGTGTGGGGCAGCAGGCAGGCTCGGTGGAGAGAGAATTCATGGCTACTTCACTACAATGTGCCTGAACACACCACGCTCAGTGTGAGGCACTTGTGGCCAACAAACAGATCGTAGTTCTCACACCCTATTCCCCATATCTCCCACCGTGCAACTTCTGGCTCTTCCCCAAGCAGAAGACTGTGCCCAAAGGAACCCACTGTGACAAGGGAGCTCAGGGGGCTCAAGGAGGAGGACTTTGCCGATTGCTTCTGTGGGTGGGAGACATGAATGCAGAAGTGCATTAACTCTGGGGGGATTATTTTGAAGGGGATAATGTGTAATTTCTCTGTATATTTTGTAATAGTAAAACTATTTTGAGACAAGTCTCGTTTCTTTACTGTCACACTTCATATATATTTTTTAAAGGAAGCAAAACAATAACCTAACTTCTTATGATAACTTTAAAATGTTTATTCAATAAAAATTACTTGGCTTTATTCAGTTGTCAGCAATGCTTTCCTAGTACTCAATGCTGTTCACCATCTCACGTCACAAAAAACAAGTTCTTTAACTCAGTCGTTGAGATAAACTTTATTAATGGTCGAGATAAATTTGTCAATTATAATATTCTTAAAATTCATTTATCTATATATTCTTCTGTACAAGCAGTCCCTGGTTATTGGCAGTCTTGGTTAATGCTGGTCTGGTTTTATAGCTTGTCTAGCACCATAAAATCAGCGATTTATGGTGCCATAAAGGGCCGAGTTTCAGTTATCGATAACAGAGTTATGGTGCCATAACATACCTAATGGAGGCACCATTAACTGGTTATTGGCGCCATTAACCAAAAATCCACCCCATAAGCATTATAAATTGCCGAGTTTCGGTTCATGGCAGTTTTCGCTCATCAGGACCCTGCAGAGGAAGGAACCCCTGCCAATAACCAGGGACTGCTTGTAGCTTATGCAACAATTCATTTTCTAATACGTGATGGGACATTGCATAATAGTTTACATTAAAATTAGCTATAGACTTCCCTGAATGATTATTTATGGTCATTCCTCTAGACACTGATTGATGAAGATTTTGATTGCAATTTGGTTACCAGAGCATCCAGATTTTCTTTAATCTTTTGAAAGGTCCATGTAGATAAGCATAACAATTTTAACTTTTAACTTGCAATCTAGGTCAGGAATGAACTCAAATCTAGGTACATTTTTACATAGTTATGCTCTGCCAGTCATCATATATGCAAGAAGGAAAATTCGTGGTAAAAGAACAAAATATTTGTGGCAATGTATATAAAAACACAAGTAAATCTAAGGAGTATATAAGTGCTAAAATGACATTTCTGGGTTCAACCTGTGTCGGCCGGTGAAATGGTCCTGTAGCACACATTTCTAGGTATAAATAGATGCTAAATATACCAGAGAAAAAGCTAAAGGGAATGCTGAAGTTACTACCCTCAGCTCAAACACCATAGGCTAGACCTACCCCCTCGAAAGGGTTTTGTCTGCAAGGGTGATTCCGAGGTGGTAGTCGTCACAGTCGAGGGTTTAACCCGCTTATAAGACTGAGCAAGCAAGTCATTAGTAGACTTCTTTTCCAGTGCGGAAAGAATCTTGGCCACTATTTCTTCGGGAAACAGATGATCCTTGTCAAAGGGGAAAACAAAAGGGCGGACTTCTGAGGCGAAGCGACTCCTCTCGAAACAAAAGAACACCAGAGCTGTCTTTTCTTGAGAGTCCCGAATGCAAAGAGAGAGGCCAGCTCATCGCAACCATCCGGAACTGATTTGTCGGCACATGACAAAACCCCAAGCCAGTCCAATGCCTGGTCTTCCTGAAGAGTAGGGCAATCCTCTATTTTCATAGTGAGGGCTCCGATCGTCCAGTCCAAGAAACTCATAATTTCTAAAATTATGAAAATATTCTTTACCAAATGGTCCAACTCAGGCGATGTAAAGAATATTTTAGCTGCTGCAAACGCGGATCTCCTATTTGCATCCACCAAGCCAGAGAAGTCCCCCTGGGAGGAGGCAGACACTCCCATAGAGGGTGCTTCTCCGGTTACGTAGAACCTATACCTCTTCTTAATAAGCTTCGATGGAGGATAGGCGAAAGTTGCTTTTCAGAGTTCTCTCTTGACCTTCAACCAATCTTCTATATCACGAAGCGAATGTTTAGCAGCCTTGGAAAGAACGAGCTTCGGGAGAAGAGGATCGAAATTCTTCCTTCTCATCAGGAAGATGGAAGCAGGCGACCTTGGAGCGGCTGCTACGAAGTAATCCGGGTACATGTTGAGAAGGTAGCGTAAAAGTTTTGAATAACACGAGAGAGGGACAGAATCCGCTTCTAAGTCCTCCTTGTCATCCGAAGAGATAGGCGACAGAGACGGTTCTTGATTCGACTCATTGTTCTTCATACATTGTTTGTTTTCTTTCATCCTGTTCATCAGCTCTTGCAATTGTCGACGTAACGGAACTAGATTCTCGTCTTCTTGAGTTGAAGTCGAAGCAACTGGGGTCGTGGATTTCGACACGATCGCCACCGGAGGTCTCGCGCCAGTCGAATTATCTGTCGTATGCGAAGTCGAAGGTAAAGTTTCAACAGCTTGATGAGTCGAAGATCTCGACGAACTCAGAATCGGACGCTCCAAAACCGAGTCGAAGGCGGCTGTCGCTGTCGTAAGAATACGAGGCGAAGTCCATGTAGCTACGCTACACGACGGGCGAGAGATATCTACTTCTCTGTTCCTCTTCACAGGGGGCGGAGAGAACACCTCTTCAGTCGAACGTCTCTTCAATGGACATGAGACTGAAGAATCACGCCACTTACGACGTCTAACCGGCGACGAATCACTCGACTCTGTCGATAACTGGTTACCAAACGACACACCTTTCCAATGGTGTTTAGTCGAATCCTGCTGTCGCACCACAGGCTTGATGGAGGAAGCGACTGTCTGTGGCCAAACCCCGACAGTCTCCCTTGGACCTCCGGTATGTCTTCTCCCCGAGGCGGGGAAGCGGGACAGGGACCTTCGTCTAGGAGAACTATCGGGACAAACAGCCACCCCCTCAGATTGCACTGCAATGACACTTTTCACTTCTCTAGAAGTCTTTTCTATGAAAGACTTTACAGATAAACCTCTGCATCACCGTATTAGCTAATACATCAAATTTCTTTTCAAATTTAGACTCGAGGCTGGCAATGGTGTCAGGAGAAACTCCATGGGAAGTTGGCAAAGGAGTTACAGGAGCAGGAGTAGGAGGACTCAAGATGGGAGACATAATAAGAGGAGAAGGAGAAGAAATAGGAGCAGGTGCTTCAATAGAAGAAGCAGAAGAAGCTAAACTAGTCTTACTTTCAGCTCTGAGAGCCGCCTTCCTCTTCCTATCCTTAATTATCTTCCCCGAGTGAGAAACAAAAACTTTCCACTGTTTTTCACTCCAATCCTTGCATTCATCACAAGTAGATTCTCTAGAGCACTCACAACCCCTACACTTAATGCACTTAGTGTGCGAATCATAAATTAATTTAACTAACCTAGTTTTGCAACCTCCGGCGCAAAACCTAACTACTGAAGGACTAGAGTCCGACATGATGGTAAGACCACAAAATTGCAGAAAAGAAATTCAGCTTCAATCCTACAAACACGTAGTTGAATACTTCACCGATATTGGAGAGATAATACTTCCCAACAAACGAAGAAAAAAGTCTGCACCGACCACAGATGTTCACCAGAAGCCGGCAGAGAACAAATTGATGTTACCTGGACAGTTGTACCTGTAGCTCCCTCGAGTGGAGGAAGATGACGTCACCTACATCAGCGATGGCGGCGCCACCGCGGAAGTATGAATCTATTGTCTGCCATTCGTAGGGAACCTACAGCTGTATAATTGTTCGGTAAGACACTGCAATAAAAATTATTCTTAATGAGTCTGGCTTCAGGCGCCAGAATATCTGAACTGTCGGCTCTCTCTAGAGACCCAAATCACGTTGATTTCCTTACGTCGGGTGAAGTTCTACTATCCCCGGATCGGAAATTCTTGGCCAAGAATTAAGACCCACAAAACAGGTGGGCTCCGTGGAAGATTATATCTCTTACACAGGACGCATCATTGTGTTCTGTTGTCACTCTAAAATCTTATCTGGCCAGAACTTCTGAAAAGTCTTCAGATCCTCTTTTTATTAGAGAGAAAGGCGGAACAATTTCCTTAAAAGGTATTAGACAAACAAGCCAATATGGATTCAGTCCCTCACGCCCATGATATCTGAGCAGTGGCTACCTCGATTAACTATTTTCACAATATGAACTTCGAGGATCTGAAGAAATAAACGGGTTGGAAATCTCCGGCACTATTTAAACGCCCCTATCTCAAGAATTTAGAGGCCCTTAAATTTTCAGCAGTGGCTGCAGGGAGCATAGTCTCCCCTGAGATGACCGAATCCTAGAACTCTATTTTCTATTCCTTTATTCTGCTTAGCTTTTTTCCCTTGATATTCATTCCTTCCTACCTGCCTTGCTCGTAACCTCTACCAATCTTCCCCCCAGGTGCCGGGCTGGTTTGCTTGTCATTTCATTGCCAGACTTGTAAATAGTGTATATGGCCCCTTTTTGTATTCCTTACCTGTTATCGTATATACTTGTATGTATCTGGTCATATTGGTTCCACCTGTCATACTGTTGTAATTTATTACTTTAATATTAGTTATTAAAACTTAATTTTAAGAATACAACTAAGTTTGCTTGTTTCTTTACGTTGGTTATTAAACTTAATCTTAAGAGAACATTAAGTTTTATTGTTCCTTATATCTTTGCTTTGTATCTTTCAAGCTTGTATGGCAATTCTCTGATACTATTTCACCGGCCGACACAGGTCGAACCCAGAAAAGGGATTTTGAAGAAGGAAAAATCTATTTCTGGGGGAAGACCTGTGTCGCCCGGTGAACCCGTCCCTCTTTCTTCTCCTGATCCCCACCCTGTAGCCAGTCCAATCTTGGGTGCGTAATCTAGGAATGAAGCCACCGGGCGTGGGTTGTAGTAGTAGCAAGCGGAAGGTAAATGTAGTAGTCCTTGTAACGGCACTTGCCTTGTGAGGGACTTTGAAGGGAATCTTCTAATTGGCAGAAGACCTGTGATAGTGGCCTCTACTCGCCCCAGTGCTTATACCGACGCCCTATGGTGTTCGAGCTGAGGGTAGTAACTTCCGCATTCCATTTAGCTTTTCTATGGTAGTATATTTAGCATCTATTTATACCTAGAAATGTGTGCTACAGGACCATTTCACCGGGCGACACAGGTCTTCCCCAGAAATAGATTTTTCCTTCGTCAAAATCCCTTTTTTTGCTGTCCACACAAATATGTGGGCAAGATTTAAGAGTCAAGGGAATTTAACAGCAAAGGTACTCTATAATAGGGATAGGGTCTACGAATCTCACTGTAAATGGAAAAAATCATGTCAAATAAGCAGAGCTAACCTACTACAGTAAGTCCTCGGGTTACGCTGGTCTCGACTTACGATGTTTCGTGGTTACGAACGCGCCCCCATAAAAATATAAAAAATAATATTTTGCGTCGTTCCGTCTTACGCGGTTTAGCGTCGTAAGCAACGTAAACAAACGCGAACTAGTTCCAGGCGCACGGCGGAAGAATACGCTTTGTGGGGGAGAGGACGGCGTCGCTTCGCTACGCTCATTCCTCGCCCATACGCCATTTTGGTTGTTTACACTGCCTCTCTCTCCCTCGTGTTGTATCTTTTTTGTAACTTTTTGCTCTTTGTTATGGCTCCCAAGCGCAAGGCGGACTCTTCTGATGGTAGTGCATCGAAGAAAAGAAAGGCCATCACCATGGAAATTAAAGTGGACATTATAAAGCGATCTGAGAAGGGAGAAACGCCAACAAACATTGGCCGCTCGCTTGGCCTTAGCCGTTCGACCGTTGCTACCATTATCAAAGATAAAGAGCGCATCGTTGAACATGTGAAAGGATCTGCTCCTATGAAAGCGACAGTGATAACTAAGCAGCGTAGTGGTCTAATAATTGAAATGGAAAGGTTATTGGTGCTTTGGTTGGAAGACCAAAATCAACGGCGTATCCCAGTCAGCCTTATGGTGATTCAGGAGAAGGCGAAAAGATTGTTTGAAGCGTTGAAAAAAGAAAAGGGGGAGGGAAGTGAAAGTGAAGAGTTTGTGGCTAGTAGGGGTTGGTTTATGCGATTTAAGGCTCGGGCCAATTACCATAACCTTAAATTGCAAGGTGAAGCTGCTAGTGGGGATGAGAAAGCAGCGAGTGAATTTCCTAAAGCGTGTCTGAGATAATTAAGGAGGGGGGTTATTCTGCTCAGCAAGTGTTTAACGTAGACGAGACAGGTTTGTTTTGGAAACGTATGCCTAACCGCACTTACATCGCCAAGGAGGAGAAGTCAGCACCCGGTCATAAAGCCAGCAAGGAGAGGCTAACTTTACTTCTTGGGGTAATGCTGCTGGCGACTTCAAACTGAAGCCCTTGTTGGTGTATCAGGCTGAAAATCCAAGGGCACTCAAGGGCATTTGGAAGGGTCAACTACCAGTAATTTGGAAGTCCAACAAGAAGGCATGGGTGACACTTGCAGTGTTTGAGGACTGGTTCGTAAACCATTTTGTTTCCAAGTGTGGAGCGGTATTGCGCCTCCAAGGGTATCCCCTTTAAGGTGTTGCTAGTGCTGGACAATGCCCCTGGACACCCTGCCCAGCTGGGAGACTTCAACCCTAATGTCAAGGTGGTTTACCTTCCACCTAATACCACGGCCCTTTTACAGCCTATGGACCAAGGAGTGATTGCTTTGTTCAAGGCCTACTACCTACGAAGGACAATTGCTATGGCTTTACAGGCAACTGAAACCAAGAAGGACTTGACTCTGAAGGACTTTTGGAAATCCTACAACATCCTTGATGCTGTAAAGAACATTGCTAATTCCTGGGAGGAGGTTAAGCAAACAAACATGAATGGTGTCTGGAAGAAAATTTGTCCTCAATTTGTGAATGATTTCCATGGGTTTGAGGACACAGTTCAGCTAGTTGTCAAGAACGTTGTTGCCCTGAGTAAGGAAATCAATTTGGAGATGGAGGTTGATGATGTTACAGAGCTGCTGGAGTCTCATGGCGAGGAGTTATCTGCTGAGGACCTGATACAACTGGAGAAGCAGATAATAGAGGAAGAAGAAGAAGCACCCACCCCAGAGCCTAAGGCTTTCACAAGGCAGGACTTGATAAGAGGTTTTGCAGAGTTGCAGCAAGCGTTGTCAACTTTTGAGGCTCAGGATCCCAACTTGGACAGGTTCACTAGGGTTTCCAGAGGCGTCATGGATTTGATGCAGTGTTACAAGGAGATCTTGGATGAAAAGAGGTCGCTCTCTGTTCAGACTAACCTGGAGCAGTATTTTAAGAAGGTAGAGAGGCCTGCAGGAGATCCTGTACCCTCTACCTCAGCTGCCTCTGCTAATCCAGACTCGCCTGCCCCACAATCTCCAGCACCTTCTGAATGTTCTGCTAACCCAGACTCACCTGCCCCAGTATCTCCAGCACCTTCTGAATGTTCTGCTAACCCAGACTCACCTGCCCCAGTATCTCCGCACCTTCTGTAGGTTCTGCCTCACCTAAAGACTCACCTGCCCCAACATCTCCAGTAATATGTTCTGCCTCACCTCAAGAATCACCTGCCTCAGCATCTCCAGTACTAGTATGTTCTGCCTCACCTCAAGAATCATCTGCCTCAGCATCTCCAGCAACTTCTGGAGGTTCTTTTTCTCTTCACTAACCTCCCCCAGTCTCTCCAGCACCGCAGCTTCCTCTCCAGTGTGCAAGCCAATCAAACTAATAAAGGTAAGGAATTGTTCTCTCGTTGTTGATTGATAGGTATTTTACATTAAATCACGTGGTATTTTCAATGTTCCGACTTACGCTGAAAATCGTGTTACGATGCATCGTAAGAACGGATCAACGTCGTAACTCGAGGACCCCCTGTATATATTACAGCATAGTCTAGTCTACTTAACAATCTGAAATACTTTCTGTAGATTTATTTATGCTATAATAAATATTTTTAATGTAGTACATAGTCTTATTTATGCTACGGTAATAGCAATTTTTAATATCTCACATAATTAATGGGAAATTGAAAGCTTTTATTCTCTTCAAGCTTGTTTACCTCAACTGTGCTCAGACCACATACATCCTACAGGTGGGCAAATTTACCTATGACATAGCTTATTTTATAATCAAATGTTTAACACCTAATATCCTACAATGAAAACAATTTCAATTTTTCAATTATAAAAAACACCACCAACCACAGTACAGGCGCTCCCCGGTTATTGGCGGCCTCGGTTATTGGCAATCTGGCTTTATGGCACTTGTCTAGCAAAGACAATAGTAAATTAATTTTTGTTGCAAATATGCACTGATCCCTGGTTATCAAGGATTATCAGCACTGATCCTCAGTCATAGGCGCAGATCCTATCATTGGCAAATACCCTCGGTTATCAGCACCAATAACTGGGGATCAGTGTTATTATCACGATTTTCAGTTATCAGCAATTTTCGGTTATAGACACGCCATCACAGAGCCCCCGTTCCTAACTAAGGACTCCCTAGTCAACCCCCGGTATTCGTGTGGGATGTGTACCACATACCCCTGTGAATAGCTAAAATCTGCAAATACTTAACACCCCTCTAAAACCCTTTAAAACTGCCTATCTTGACAGTATAAAAAAAATCTAAAAATGCTTATGCTATCTGAGTATTCTAATAGTTTTATCACAAAAAGTGCACTTAGTCATGAAAATGCTATGAAAATACAGAAAATTAGTGAATGTTGCTCAGTGAAGAATAATGTGAATAGGTGAATTTTTCACAAATAATGTTTATATATATTCCATAGAGAAATCAGCGAATTGGTGAGTCTGTGAATCCCGAACTACGAATAGGCAGGGTCGATTGTATATACGTACAGGCAGTCCCTGGTTATCTGTGTTGCGGTTTTTTGGTGCGTGTCTAGTGATGAAAATGTGCCAATTTCCACTTATCCACATCAATAATAGGATATTGGCACCAATACATACCTAACAGAGGTGCTGATCTCTGGTTATCAGCACTGATACCTGGTTATCAATCCCAATAAGCACTGAAAATCACCAACTTTCAGTTTTAAGTGATCTTCACTTCTTATCACACTGTCGGAATGGAACTCCCGCCGATAACTGGGGACTGCCTGTATTAGAATTTTCTTGCCATCTCATTCATACAATAAGATGCAAATTATGTACTATAACTAACCTGCCATCACACTTGTGCAGTAATTGAAAAATACCAAATCCATCTCTAAAACATAATGGATTTTATTCCTTACCTTCATCACCAAGACTTAACAAATCTTCTGCTAAATCCTCAGAACTTTGTTCGCAGCCACTCCATGCTTCACCATCATCGTCAACACTGACAAAAGAAGAAAATAAGATAAAACTGAAAAATTCCATCACATATGACATTTTAATAAGAACTTAAAGATAAACTAAAAACTTATACATGACAAAACACACACACACACACACACACACACACACATATATATATATATATATATATATATATATATATATATATATATATATATATATGACTGGTAAAAATGTTCTGTAACAACAGAATTCCATCTAATAAAAGGAGCCCATAAAAACACCAAAATGTAGAGAGAAAAGTACTATATTTCAGAGACTGCTGTCTCTCTCTTCAGGTATATGACATTACTATCAAGATAGGTGTAGCTAGCAACCTATTCTTAAGAGCCTTACGAATTTGTTCCCCAGATTTCCTGGAAAAAGAATTTGAACTAATTCGCAAGCAACTTTCATCTTTAAAGTATCCTGACCATATAATTGAGAAAGCAATTCAAAAAAGCAAACGTAATTTTCTACCGACCCCCTAAAGACAAGACTAGAGACACACCCAACAATAAAATAAAAATTCCCCACCTGGAGACGATTAAGAGAGTAACTCACACCCTTGGGAAATCCAACCCTTTTGCATTTACCTACCCAAATACCTAAGCCAAATCCCTGATTAACGTCCAACAAAAGACATCTCCCAAAGACTCTGGGGTATATGAGATCCCATGCCAGGATTTACAGGTAAATCACTTCCCCAGAGATTAATACAAGACAAACGGTCTGTTAGGTATGGACAACAGAACTCGGCTATTTTCAACCATATAAATGAACATAACCATAGAATAAACTGGAATATGTCACATGTAATTTATAGCAGCAACTGCCGGTACAAGAGTCAAATGATGGAATTGGCCTTAATAAAAGAGAAGCAGGTAATGAACATCTCAAAAGGGGCTTGGATATCAGATATCGTCGACGCAGTGTTCATTCAACCAACGCTTAAGAAGATAAAAGGAAGATTATCAGCGGGGGTGACCTAAATTGGCTTACTTGTGGACAAATCTCTTGGTATAAATACCACCTTTTCTGTAAACTTTTCTCATTCATATACCTGAAGAGAGAGACAGCAGTCTCTGAAATATAGTACTTTTCTCTCTACATTTTGTGTTTTTATGGGCTCCTTTTATTAGATATATATATATATATATATATATATATATATATATATATATATATATATATATATATATATTATATTATATATATATATATATTATTTATATATATATATATATTATATATATATATATATTATATATATTATATATATATATATATATATATTATATATATATATATATATATATATATATATAATATATATATATCATATAATATATCTATATAGTATATAATATAATATCTTATATATATATATATTATATATATAATCTTATTATACTAATATATATATATATATATATAATTATATATATATATATATATATATATAAATAAATATATATATATATATGTATAATATATTATATATCTTATATAATATATAATATATATTATATACATATATTATATATAAGGGATTTTGACGAACGGAAAATCTATTTCTGGGCAAGGGTTCATGTCGCCCAGTGAAATAATCCTTAAGTTCATTATTTCTTGGTAAATGATACTAACATTATACCAGAGAAAAAATAAAATCAGGAGGATGTCAGAGTAACTGACTCGCTCACCCTAAATAAAAGTGTGTCGGTATATAGCTGGGGCGAATGAGACCACTACCACGAACCTCTTGTCATTTAGAATTCTCCTTCATCAAAATCCCCCTCCTGAGAGAGCTGATACACAGTCGGAGTCAGCAACTACTACTACTACGCTATGTACACGCCGACTGCAGCGCCTCTGGTGGTCATCCTTGTCGTTAGATGCCAATCTTGGGCTGCAGGGCGGGGAACAGGGGGGGATTTCACTGGGCGACACGAACCCTTGCCCAGAAATAGATTTTTCCTTCGCCAAAATCCCTTTTCTGGGCTCAGTTCGTGTCGCTTCGTGAAATAGTACCAGAGAATTAGCACAAGATTGGGAAAATAAAAGAGAGAAAGGTCTCAATAAAACAAAGGAAGTAAAAAGGGAGTAAATATAATTTGATTGAAAGCTTACCAGTTATCATAAAATAAAGTTAACTCAAACTAATGAAATAAATATATACAGTTAACCTTAAAATTACACTTAAACTAACTTATGATAACTTATCTAAAACAAGTGAGGTTCAAAAATTAATACATTAAAGAAGAACACTCACTGAAAGTTACATATATGTAAATGAAAATTATATCAAGCGTCTCAAATATATTGGTGTGCTTCCCTAGCATAAAAATAAGGGGAGCAACACCGATGGTTACAATTAATATATACAATACAGTGGACCCCCCGTATTTGCGTTCTCCAGATTCGCTGACTCACACATTCGCGGATTTCTCTGGGGAACGTTTCCCTGCATTATTCACGGAAAATTCGCGCATTCGCGGTATTTTTCTATGATAAATATCCATACATTCCTGGTTTTATTGATGAATTTCATCATAAAATGCACTTTTTGTGATAAAACTATTAAAAATACCATGTAGGAACATTTTTAGTGGGTTTTTCTTGAGTTTTAACTAACAAAATAGGCAGTTTTTAGCATTTTCATAGGGGTTCCAAACATTCGCGGGTTCTAACTATTCACGGGGGGGTCTGGTACGCATCCCCCACGAATAATACAGGGGGACCACTGTATAGTTGTGGGTGCCCCTAGCAAAAAAATAAGGGACACACCACTAAATATCCTTCTAAGCAGCTTAGGCTGAAGGACCCAAAGAGCATAACGGTAGGTTAGGTGCATTATTAGTTGAGGCAGGTAGAAAGGAGATCTGGATCTTCAACTACGACTACTAAACAGTGTCAGGGGAAACTATGTTTCCCGCTACCACTGCCGGAAATTTTAAAGATTCCAAGGACTTTAAGTAATGACGCTTAAAAACTGTCGGCAATTTCCAGCCTGTATACTTCTTTAAGTCATCAAAGTTCATATGCTGGAAATAATTAATGGAGGTGGCTACTGCCCTGATGTCATGGGCTTTGGGGAATGATTCAGGATTTGCTTGTTTAATAAAGTAGAGAATTTGTTGCCTAATTCCCTTTATTGAAATAGTACCACCTTTTTCCCTCATGAAAAGGGGGCCTGAGGATGTAGAGGATGTCCTAGACAGAAAGGCTCGTAAGGTCGTCACCGGACAGAGAGAAGGGTCTTGTGGAAGAGGGATGACCTTCCAAGGGGCCCACCTCATCAAAGGATCCTCATTCTTTGCCAGAAAACTACGATCTGGAAATAGCAAAACTTCTCCTGAGGGGAGGAATTCTATGTGTCCAGCATCTCTGGAAAGCGCAGACAGTTTTGATATTCTGGCTCCTGAGGCCAAACTTAGCAAGAATAGAGTTTTCCTCAGTAGCATTATATATGTACAAGAAACGTTGTCAGTGTCTGAAGCCAGTTTGAGAACGTCATTCAAGAACCATGAAACTGAAGTAGGTCTTTCAGAAGGTCTAAGCCTCGCACAGGCTTTGGGAATAGACGTAAAGTAGGAGTCTGTTAAGTCTATTTAAAAACCAAACTGAAAGATTTTCTTTAAAGCTGACTTATTAGTTGTAATAGTACTAGCTGCTAATCCTTTTTCGAATAAAGATCTGAAAAAGGATATAGCTAGGTTGACTGTCATGGTTCTGGTGTTTGTTTCCTTCAGGAAAGTTGCTAACTTCTTAACAGCAGCATCATACTGCCTCAAAGTTGATTCTCTCTTATCTGATTCTAAGAAAAGAATATTTTGAGGATCAATATTAGATCTCTTTTAGACGCAAACTTCATGTAGTCCATAAAGTTAGGGTTTTGAGAATTCCTGAGGAAGCGAACACTGTCCTCATTTGTACTGACTGAGATAATTTGGGATTGGGGATCCGTCGAGGTCGGAGACCCAATTCCAGAAGCAGAGGATACCAGTTGCTCTTGGGCCAGTCCGGGGCTACTAGAGCTACTTGTCCCTTGAATGTCCTGAGTTTGTTCAGAACTTTCAATAGAAGATTCACTGGAGGAAAGATGTATATCTTCTTCCACTGATTCCAATCTATGGACATGGCGTCTGTGGCATAGGCCAGAGGGTCCAGGTTGGGGGCCACATAGCAAGGGAGCTTGTGGTTCACTTGAGATGCAAAGAGATCTACTTGGAGACCTGGAACGCTCCGGCATATCCACTGGAATGAGCTCTTGTCCAGGGACCACTCTGATTCTAGAGGAACTGACCGAGACAGGGCGTCCGCTATCACGTTCCTTACTCCCGCTAAATGGGTGGAGGATAGATGCCATTTGTACTTGGTTGCTAGAGAGAAAATGGCTATCATGACATGGTTCACATTCTTTGACTTGGATCCTCCCCTGTTGATGCAGTTTACTACTACTGCGCTGTCCAAAACCAGCTTTATATGAGAGTTCTTTGCTGGTAGAAGCCTCTTCAGAGTAAGGAATACTGCCATAGCTTCCAGTACATTTATGTGAAGCCGGCGGAACTGAGATGACCAAGTTCCTTGAACCTTCTTGAATTGGGAATATCCTCCCCACCCGCTTAGAGAGGCGTCTGTGTGAATAACCAGCGCCGGAGTGGGAAACTGGAGAGGAACTGATTTGGACAGGTTCCTTGTCTCCGCCCATGGCCGGAGACGACTGCAAAGAGTCTGCGGGATTACTGACAACTTGTCTCGAGATTTGACATTTGCTCTTGAGCGCCAAACTCGATTATGTCCTTCAGTTTTGCTTTCAAAAGAACGTCCGTTACTGACGCAAACTGGAGTGAACCTAGGATCCTTTCCTGGTTTCTCCTTGACGTTCGTTTGCATTTGAGGAATTGCCTTACTGACTTGGCTATTTCTTTCCTTTTGACCGACGGAATTGACAGAGTGTGGGAGGTTAGGTCCCAATGAATGCCGAGCCACTGAAAACGTGACTCCAGTGTGAGCCTGGACTTTGCCCTGTTTATTTGGAACCCTAGATGTTCCAGAAATTGGATTACTTTGTCCGTGGCTCTGAGGCATTCCTCGACGGTTGTTGCCCAAATCAGCCAATCGTCGTGGTACGCTACTACCATTATCCCTTGTGATCTCAGTTGTTGTACTACTGCTTCCGCTATTTTCGTGAATACCCTGGGGGCTACGTTCAGCCCGAAAGAGAATGCCTGGTCTCCCAACCTGAAGCCTAGGTATGGGCGGAAGTGTCTCGCGACTGGGATATGATAGTATGCGTCTGTAAGATCGATAGAGGTGGTGACCGGCCCACGGGAAGTAAGGTCCGCACCTGTGAGATGGTCAGCATTTTGAACTTGTCGCAACGAATGAATAAGTTTAAACAGGACAAGTCTAAGATTATTCTTCTTTTTGATGAGCCTTTCTTTGGCACGCTGAATAAGCGTCCTCGAAACTTTAAATGCTTGACTCTTGACACTACTCCTTTCTGAAGGAGCTCTTTCGCATAATCTGTCAATTCCTTTGTTGGTAGTTGAAGGAATGATTTGGATGGAGGGGGACCCTTGATCCAACTCCATCCCAGCCCTTTGGACACAATGCTCTGTGCCCAATTGCTGAATCCCCACCTGTGACGGAAGAGAAACAGCCTCCCTCCTACCTGAGAGATCTCACTGCTGTTGTGCAGGGCGTGCTCCGCGCCCTCCACGGAAGTGTTTCCCCCTGTTGGTTGCCCTTCCGCCACCCCTCTGACGAAAGGCACCCCTAGCTCTGCTTCCCCTTGCAAACCTGTTAATGGCTTGAAAGGCCTGGCTTTCAAACACCGGGTTGAAAGCCGGGGAAACAGCGTAGGAGGTCGAGGGCTGGTTTTGGGGAGTCAACAGGAGGATGGGTTGGTTCTGACCTTTTGCTGTTGCCGGTTGCACAGGCTGTGAGACCGGAACTGCTTGAACGAAATGCTGTTGTTGCTGCTTCTGGAAGGGCGGGAACTTCCTGGTCTTTTTAAGCTTCTTAGCACCGGCAGGAGGATTCTCAGGTTTCCTCTTACTGGAAAGACCCCAGCGCGCCCTAAGGCTTTGGTTAAGCCTGGTCGCTTCATGCTGCACTTCATTGACAGCTGATTCTGGGAAGAGGTCAGCTCCCCAGATAGTGGAAGAAAGCAGCTTGTTCGGCTCATGCCGAATAGTAGCTTCCTGCAGGACATGTTTCCTGCAGTTCCGCCTTGCTACCACAAACTCGTACAGGTCCGATTGTACTGTCTGAGTTTGTGCTTTTGCCAGCAGTTTGAACAGAGGTTCCGAGCCGTATGTCAAGGCTGCAACCTCCGTCATTACCAAGGCATTTAATGTCCTGCCTAACCTAGTCCTTGCCTCAAATTCGGCGTTGATAAGGTTATCAGGCAACCTAGGAAGTCTCTCGCCGAACTGATCAATGGCACAGTCCGGCTTGAGCTTTCCTACCGTGAACGTGGCTGGCAAGTCTTCCCAAAGTTCCCCAAAGGCTGGAAAGAGTGGGGACGTTGGGTCTGATTCCCTAAGCTGAGGGAGAGGCTCATCCTTCATGGCAGCTTGGATGGTGACCTCAGCTATCTTTGTTGTGAAGGGGAGAGGTGCCTCCTCCTCCGTAGCAAAGATTGTAAAGGGACTCTTAAATGCCTGGAGCTTGGTATTGGTACAATCCTAATCTTCCAGGAATCGTACCCATTCCCTTTGAGCCTGCTCTCTGCTGTATAAAACAGTCTCTTTAGGGATCTTGTCTTCCCTATTTAGAGCTGCCTCCGTCAGTCTAGCATATCCCATGAAAGGTGGTTGCAGACCGGCGGGATGGAACTCGAAGTCCTCAATACGACGAGTTCCATAATCCGGGATAGAGATCATCCCATCCTTGAAGGGAGCAAAAGCTGCTACCCTCCAAGGATTGCTCATAGAGAAGGCGGGAAGGGTATTGTAGTCAGGCAACGAGGCAACTCCGGGCGCCACTGCCTACGGGTAAAACGGCTGGCGGAGCTTGGCTCAGCCCTGCCAGACGATTCTCCTGGTCCGTCAGACGATCAGAAACATTCTGAATCGACTGGCCGGACTGAGTCAATGAGGTGGAGATCTGGGCGAACATCTGATCAAACCTGGTGTTCATCAGAGATCCGACCATGTCTCCCACCTGTTGCATGACCCCTGCCGTGAACGCAACAGGATCGAAGGGACCAGCAGGACTGGCCCCGACAGGGGTCATCGGAGGAACTTCGGTAGAAGAAGAAGGTACTGGCTCGGCGGGAGCGCTGACCTTCTCCTTAGAGGATTTACCTCTAGACCCTTTTGAATGCGAAGAAGTCTTCGCTTTCCCTGCTCCGGGATGGTGAGCCGTTGACTTATGGGAAGAGGAAGAAGACGACGTCCTCTCCAGGGTCTTCTGCTCTCTTTGTCCCTTTACCTTGGGAACTACTGAGGCAGTAGGCGTCCTAGCAGGGATCTCTGATCCCGTGAAGCCCTGGAAGGAAGTAGAGGAAGGGACAGGCTAAGAAGATCCAGAGGCGTCCAAGGGAAGCCCTTGGGCGCCCAACAAACCCACCTCAACCAATAACTCACCTCCACCTACCGTCATTGGCTCAACATTGAGGTCCAGCGTCGCGACGTCCGCCAAGATGTCCTGGCCTCCTCCTCCTTCTATGAGGGCCTGCTCCACCTGTTGTTGGATGGTAGAGATCATCAGAGCTGCTACGGCGGGGTCCACATATCCAGTCGACTTCCCGCCTGGGAAGATGTGGACAGCCATACTCTTGTCCAAGATATATGGCTGCCCCTTCGGCGCGTTCTTGCCGAAGCCACCTACCCAGGCCTTCAAGGTAGCCGACGCGGCGTCCTTGACAGAAGCAGCCTGAAAAAGAGGGTCATTGTGGTCCTTACAACGAAGCCCTGAGGATGAATCATTAACATTGGAGCTTAGAACTATAAAGAAATATGATGCAAATTTATGTGATAGTATAATAAGGGGGTCCTCGAGTTACGATGTTGATCCGTTCTTACGATGCGTCGTAACACGATTTTCAGCGTAAGTCGGAACATTGAAAAATACCACATGATTTAATGTAAATACCTATCAATAACAACGAGAGAACAATTCCTTACCTTTATTAGTTTGATTGGCTTGCACACTGGAGAGGAAGCTGCGGTGCTGGAGAGACTGGGGGAGGTTAGTGAAGAGAAAAAGAACCTCCAGAAGTTGCTGGAGATGCTGAGGCAGGTGATTCAATTATTAGACCACTACGCTGCTTAGTTATCACTGTCGCTTTCATAGGAGCAGATCCTTTCACATGTTCAACGATGCGCTCTTTATCTTTGATAATGGTAGCAACGGTCGAACGGCTAAGGCCAAGCGAGCGGCCAATGTTTGTTGGCGTTTCTCCCTTCTCAGATCGCTTTATAATGTCCACTTTAATTTCCATGGTGATGGCCTTCTTTCTTCGATGCACTACCATCAGAAGAGTCCGCCTGCGCTTGGGAGCCATAACAAAGAGCAAAAAGTTACAAAAACGATACAACACGAGGGAGAGAGAGGCAGTGTAAACAACCAAAATGGCGTATGGGCGAGGAATGAGCGTAGCGAAGCGACGCCGTCCTCTCCCCCACAAAGCGTTATTCTTATTCCGCCGTGCGCCCGGAACTAGTTCGCGTTTGTTTGACGTTGGCTTACGACGCTAAACCGCGTAAGACGGAACGACGCAAAATATTATTTTTTATATTTTTATGGGGGCGCGTTCGTAACCACGAAACATCGTAAGTCGAGACCAGCGTAACCCGAGGACTTACTGTACCAAGAAAGAAAGAAAGAAAAAAAAAAACCTCAACTCCGGTATATACTTAATCCGTCCAAAAACTGTTCCACCAGCTCGTAGCAGATGGAGCAGGCTTCGTGGTGCCAGACGATCAGGTCCTTATGGCGGACGGCACAGGGAGCGTGGGACCTGCAGACCTCATGCCCGCAGGGGTCCTGGAGGACGGCGTGGCACCCAGCCTCCTGACAGTTGGTAGCCTGTAAGTGGATAGATACATAAGTATCAACGTTATACACTAACAGAACCACTTATGCTGCTCCGCTGCATGCCGGAGTAGCGAAAAATTTTTGGGCATAATCCTCCCCTGTAATCCGTGTGTGTGAGAGTCCATGGGACCGGTAAACTGGTTGAAATCCCCGCCGGTGTACGCTGGAGAGGGAAATTTAGATAAACCAGATACCTTTCATACACCTATAGCTGAGTTTCAAGGAGGAGTACGACACGCCGGAGAACGAGAGAGGATTACCCATAATTAAAACTAAATAAATTAAATTAAAGTTTGGAGCGTGTAGCTCCGTCGTAAAACCCCTCTGCCAACCACCAGAGCACTCGGATAGCAAGCGGGCGCTCCGTCAGCAGACGAAGGGGACTATGATACATAACGGGGAAAGCATGTAAGACCGACCAATCCCGCTTTTCCTTAAAAAGCTGGCGGAGAACCCTTCCGCCAACAGCCGGGGTGCTCGGATAGTAAGCGGGCCCTCCGTCAGCGGACGAAGGGGACTATGATCACTAACGGGGAAAGGGAATCGTACAAAAGGAACGCCGGAGAAGGACTGATGCGGGCAGAGGGGGTGGCCAACCCCCCCTGATCACACCGGAACTCCCCCGAAGTTCACAGAGAACATGGACGGTCCAGTAGTACCCCTTACAGTCCATAACTCCTGTGACCCCCTTAAAGGTGGGGGAGGAAGGGAGTGGTGCTCGGATGGTTGCTATAGCGACCGTGAACGAGCGAGGACAGACCCCCCCTCCGTGAGGGAGGAGGGGGAGGGGACTGGGACTAGGGCGACCAGTGGCTCGACGCGAACGCAGGTGGACCATGAGGTGATGATGCAACAAAACCTAACGTAGGTCGAGCTGAACACGTGAGTGTGAGTGGACCAAAAGGCGATAATGCAACAAAACTAGCCTAGGCCAAACTGATCGCCCGTAACATGCAACCCCTAATAATAATAATAATAATTACATCGTAATAAAGAGAGAAAGGAACTCATGAGTGAAAGAGAAAGGGAACGTCCAGGAGAAGTAGGCTAATTCCCCTAAGGAAACAAGCTGACTACTCAGGAGCTGGCCTTAGCCGACACTGGACTAGAAGAGACATAATAAATAGTAATCACTCAGAAGCCTAGACACCTAGACAAAGGGACATGCATGCATGAACACTAATCTAAGGCATAGGCAATGGATTTCCGAATAATACGATGTAAAGCAATAAATACTTGGGTGGGAACTTGTGTATCACGTGAAAGAACCCACATATAAAGGTAAAAACACACTGGAAAGATACCACGGTATGGAGGACCGTGGAACCTAACTGAACACGAGGCGAGCCGGCGAGGCCGCCATGCGCCAGACCAGGAGACTATTATTGAACCTAAAAAACGGTAAATATAGCTCCTGGCTGACAAAAAAACTAGTGTAAAACCTTTCGGGGTACTTAACTTAGCTGCGGCGATAGCTGCAAGTTCCATGGTAAGTATTAATCCAAAGGAAAAAAGCACAAAAACACAGAGGAAAAAAATGGCGTGTGTTTCCAAAGGACTAACGAAAAAGGATATCCACCAGAGGCGCTGCTGTCGGTGTGGTACATAGCGTAGTAGTAGTAGTTGCTGACTCCGACTGTGTATCAGCTCTCTCAGGAGGGGGATTTTGTTGAAGGAGAATTCTAAATGACAAGAGGTTTGTGGTAGTGGTCTCACTCGCCCCAGCTACATACCGACACTCTTTTATTTAGGGTGAGCGAGTCAGTTACTCTGACATCCTCCTGATTTTATTTTTTCTCTGGTATAATGTTAGTATCATTTACCTAGAAATAATGAACTTAAGGATTATTTCACGAAGCGACACGAACTGAGCCAAGAAATATTATATATATATATTATATATATATATATATCTATAATATATATATATCTATATATATATATATATATATATATTATATATAATATATTCTATAAACTTCTATCATGGAAATGGAAATGATTACCCTATCATACTACATACTACACAAACTAAAAAAAGAATCTCCCCCAGCTGGCAAACTAAATATGACCCCCTTTGATGCAGTAAGAAGTTATTTAACAACTTAGGATGAATGCTGAAAAATAATAAAGATCCTTGTTGCTCAGGTTCCCATTAATTTTCCATCATTACCATATTCATACAACTTGGTTAAAACTCATAAAGATAATCAATCTCTTGAGATCTGATTAGCTCTCTAGGCTCTTTCTAATAAAAAGTTCCAAACTATCTTACAAAACAGCAACCACCACTGAAAGGAACCACCTCAGGCAACTGTGTATTTGTTTAAATCATTAAAAGTATGGGAAAATAAAAAGCCATTGGTATTTAATATTTACAAAAGTATCTTTTCAATCAGTACTATTAAATATCTCAAAAATTACCTGTAGAATATTGGATTTACCACTAGCAGACAGTTAAATTTTCAGGGTAATTACCCTTTTGAGATTATGATGACAAAAACTGTCATGATTCATTTGAAATTCAACCAATGAGATTCTGATGTGAAAAATTGGTCAGTGAACATTTTCTTAATCAAATGTGCCAAAAATGATAAAGAAGCATGAGAGCTATAAAAATTGAAAACTGGGCATATGGATGTTTGTTGTTGTCACAGAGACTGGTAGGCAGGGCTTACAGTGCATACATGTGCAAGTGCAACGCTGCTGTAATGAACATGTTATATTCGCATTAATATTTGCTGTTTGGCAGTACATGCAGTCCCCATTTATTGGCAGACTCAGTTAATGGCGATCCAGTTTTATGGGGCTTGTCTAGTGCCATAAAATCCAGATGAGCTTTCCAGTTTATTGGCACCATAAGGTGCTGATAATAGTTTTTATGGCTCATATCATACCTAACAGGGCGGTTGTAATTTAACTGGTTATGGCGGTTTTCACGTTATCAGCACCCTACCGAGAACAGAACCCATGCTGATAACAGGGGACTGTCTGCACTAGTAAATTTTGCTGAAGTACATTTCAATTCCTGCTAGAGTAATAGGGGTTGTGTTTTCCAAATGAATACAACCATCCCCTCAACAACCCAGAGACCAGTAGTTGAAATGTCCCAGGATGTGAAATTGTTGCAGTAACAACCTC
Organism: Macrobrachium nipponense; assembly: GCF_015104395.2. Lineage (NCBI taxonomy): Eukaryota > Metazoa > Arthropoda > Malacostraca > Decapoda > Palaemonidae > Macrobrachium > Macrobrachium nipponense. The sequence continues at coordinate 38,022,555 of NC_061089.1, forward strand.
TAAGGGCTGACATAGACTTTGGTCCCAGGTGTGAGATTTACCCTTTGTGCCTCCAAACATGAGTGGGTAGAATCAAAGTCAGTTCTCTTGGAAATAGAGTGGATGACCATGAACAACCAGAGCTTGCACAGATTTAAATCTGTGCATAATCAATTTCGAGAAGAATCTCCTCACACCGCTCACCCTGCCCTTGATTACCAGCCCATGCAAACTGCTACTGGTATCACTTGTCTTGTCTCGCCACGAAAAAGCAGCTACAAGAAAATTTTTGAGCTTTCTTCTGAAGGGCTACCTTCCATGCCTTCTTTCTTTTCACATAGTCTGGGGTGGAGGAAGATTTGGATAAGGAGAAGAATAAGGATGACAAGGAGAATAATGATGTTGAAGAAGAAGACATCAGAGAAGCCCTTGTGCTCTTCGGTTCAAGGGCTTAGGAGTTGGCCATGGACACTAGGCTTGGAGAAGTAGGAATCCCCCGCCTCTGAACACATTTGCACAATAAGCCTGGTCTGCAAAATGCTCCCTAACCCAAGTGCTGTGAAGGGGATACTGTACAGGTAGACTATACAACAGGTGGAAGGGCAAAGGCTGCAGCTGGCATGGAAATGAGGAGGAGGAGAAATAAGCTGTGTTTATTACCTTTAAAAAATACCCTTGTCACCTTCCTCCTCCTTGAATCACATATTTTGCAATAGAATGGAGACCACTACAAATCAGAGACCCTCAGCACACTTGGCCTCGGCATGCTCAACACGAAGACTGAGGGTCAACAGGAGATGCAGACAGGAAATGTGTCTACTACATTCTATCATGTCCAGGGCACCTGCATGGATCACCCTTGAGGAAAGGAGAATTTTAAGGCACCTTCTTTTACTTTGTTGTTCATTATACAGCTGACAATGAGATTTGATCTCTAAAAATATCTGAAGCATTTATTTTTCAATACCTGCTGATGAAAAAATATGGCAGGAGTTTAAAAAACTAATAAGGAAATAGTTCACATAAGAATGCATCAAGATTTTGCTCACTGGTAATATTTTCTATGTGGTTCTTTAACTAATACAGTATTGCACAGGTATGTAAATATGAATTTCTTGTCTATCATATATTACATGTCTTAGTCTTACGTTTGATCCTTTAACTTTCCTGAATTTTTGCCCTCTTGATGTGTTGTATGATATTTTGGAGATTAATACTGTTCTCACAATACATATTACTTTTCTGGGTCGACCTGTGTTCGCCGGTGAAAAGGTCCTTCTTAATACTTTTCTGATATAAATAATTTCCAAATATACCAGAGAAAGTTAAACCATTGGTATGCAGAGGTTACTACCCTCGCGCGAGCACCTCAAGGGCGTCGTGTATAAAGAAAGGGCGTGTGAAAGCCACTAAACACAGGTCATCTTCCAATTAGATTACTCCTTCGTCAACATATGAACACGGGATGTGCCGACACAACGGTCTCCACCACACCGCTCCGACTCACCCAGTCCCCGCCCGATGCGAGCGCCATCTCACATCCTTCTTTTGGACTCGTGAGCGTTGTAATTGTGCGAATCGTGTCTGTATTTTCCTACGATTTCTGGATTTATTTCATCATGGCTGAAGCTCTACCTTCACCTGGACCAATGTTAAGTACCATAAATTCTGTTTTGCTTGTAAAAAACAGCTTATGAAGCGGTATTTCACACGTAATTTGGGGGTATTTTTATGCATGGTACCGGCCATCGCGCACAACCGATCGTAAACAAAGCATGTTGGTTTCGTATACCCCTACGTGTAGTTTAAAGATAGCTTTAGCTTTCCTTTTTAATGCCACACTCGATAGTTCGTCTCACAGAGTGTTTACTGTGCAGATTATATATGCAGTTTAACTGCAGGAATTTATACGTATTTGCACAGTTTATAATTTTGGACCTCACGAGTCCCGTTATTATTATAAAGTAGTCTTGTTTAAGCGAGGAAGAGGGCTCCTTTGGACAGTCAGAAGTAGTGCATATTTATTAACATCTTACATGTCCAAACAGTATTTAAAACGTTGAGAAAATTCTTTACGGTTTTAGTCTATAAGGTGAAATACCGCGTCAGACCATCGGGCCGTGGTTACGGTTGGCCTTTGGTGGTGTTTTACGCTAGGCCTCTCTTCCTCGCTTACTCATGTCCTTATTTATGAATATCAGTGTATGTAGGTTATGGTTTATCATAAGGAACTGGTCGTTCATATTACGAAGTGTATTAAACTATTGTCTAGTACTGAAAGAGGCTGGAGACATCCCCCTCTTTTCAGTTACCTTGTAGTAGCCCGCTCGAACAATATTACTAACAAGGTTGGATTATTTCCCCTTTTGTTGGAGTCTAAGTTAAGGACTATCTTAACAGTTCTAAGTACATAGGTTACAGAGAATTGGGGAAAGATGTCCCCCTTCCGTGTGCAAAAGAGGCTGGATTAATCCCCCTCTTTCGTGACCTGATTGTACTTTAAGCTTGCCTTTGGCTACGTATTAAGGTTATTAGGCTTTAGGTTTAAATCTAGATAAACTATTATATTTTATGTTTTCATTCAAGGTTTTCCATACATGAGGTGGTACCATTCTTGAACATAGTTAGCCTAGGCCTCTGTTCTTGGTCCAGACCGATAACATTGTGTCGTAGAGTACCACCAAGTGTTAATGACAATGATAAACGTAGTCTTGGGAACCACTTGCTATAGTGTTCCCGACTTTACCGAAGAATTGACTAATAGGTAATTCTGCTTTTGGTGGTACTATACGCTATAAGTTATCGCGAATGGTCCATTAACATCGTGGTTAAGATCAACCACTATCGGCCGCCATTTGCGTTTCTTTCGGTATTCCGCCCAGCATGTTCTATCATAAACCCCCCTTCCTTTCTTCCCCCGCCATGGCTTGGGGAAGATATGGAAAAGGTGGAGTGGTAGATAATTCAATAAGAATTACCTTACGGAACTCCGTTCGCCGGAGATCCACCGACGGAGACTCCGTCTTATTAAAGGTTACCATTAGAAATGTTAGTTGATTTTATCATGTGGTATGAGATGTTTTCGCACATCATCTCCGGCATTGACTAGGCCGATTGGGAACACCTTCCCCGGTTAGGCTTTCCGTTTTCTCGATATGGTACACATCCTCAGCTCCGGTAATATGGCTCCGGTGATATACTTCACCGGAGATTAGCATGACTAAATATTATTCTATAAAAAGAAATATGGATTTACCTTGTTGATACGATAGTCAATTTCTCCGGAGATCACCGGACATCCGGGATATACGGAATAAATTGTGAATATTTCGGTTTAACATACGTTACACTCTCCGTTTAATAATATTACCTACAACGAGACTGTATATGCATGCTAAGTTAAGAATACTGGCATGCTCTATTTCTAAGTTAGTTCATTAAGGAGAGTGAGTACTTATTTAAAATATTATATTACAGAAAGTCCGTTGCGCCTTCCAAGGATGCCCTGGGAATTTCAGCGATCCGGTGGGACATGACTGCTGTCGGTCCCACGCTCATTGCTCGATCTCGTTCATCGCTGAAGAGGGCCAGACCCCGTACATGATCTGGTTCCCGGAGTCGTGCGCATGGTGTTTTGAGTTGACCTCAATCTTGTTAAACGATGAGGTAAGATCAAGTAACAAATGGGTATACAATTCTTGATTGTTTGATTAATATAGACATAGTTATAGTTTAAGTGTTAGTCAATGCGGGACCATTTATTCCTATCCCCTCTTACAGGCGGATGAGGAGAGTTTGAAGGAGGCCAAGGCAAGTCTCCGGCAGTGGGTGTCTGGATTCGGCCGTAACGCTCCACAAGGTTGCCCTTATGTGTTGGATAACACTCTAGCTACCCGGCTGTTCCCCGGTTCTCCGTCAGCTGGAGTAAAGAGTGAAGTAGCGGCTCCAATTATAGAAGCCATTCGAGCGGCTATGGCTCCAAGCCAGGACGACCAGCAACTGACGGGAGATGTTGCTGCTCTAGACATCCATCTAGAACCGATGGATGAGCAGGTAAGTGGCGTAGAGGTTCCGGCAGGATCCTTCATTTCTCCTACCCCCTCTTCTTCTGCCTCTTCTTTTCTAGGCTTCGATAAATCTGTTCCTTCACCTTGGGAAGGTTCTAGGTCAGTCCGACCCAAGGTGAAGCCTTTGAAGGCATCAAAGCCTTCATCAAAGGCGTCTAAGTCAGCTCCGTTGGCGAAATCAGCGTCGTCTCCGGCCCCTAGGCCATCGACGTCGTATGATTCTTCGCCAGCTGCCAAGGCACCTCCTCCTTCTAAAGGACAGAGGGGTAAGTCCGCTAAACACAAGACGTCGGAGCTTGACTTGCAATCTGACCTCCTCGTAGACAAACTTTTATCAAGGTTTAGAGAGGTAGTGGATGAGAGGCTGGATGAGAGAATTCCTCCTACTCCGGCTCCCACTCCAGCCACGCAGTCGGTGACTGACATAGTGGCGGAGCAGCTAAAACCGATCAGAGATCTGATCGCAGGTATACTCCAATCCGGAACTCAAGCTGCTCCATCGACAGTTCCGGATGCATCGAAATTACCGCCGTTCGATAAGAACAACCCTTGGCGGTTTGCACTCCACGCTCCATACTTGGATGGAACACTAACCCTTGGAGGGTCTGGGTACTCGACCATTGTCAGATTTCGAGTTCTACCCAGAAGGACTTCAGTTTCCTTTCAATGGATTTGTCAGACTGACGGAGAATGCACTAGTCAGAATGGATAAAGTTCCTAAGGAAACAGTGATTTTCCCGAAGGAACAAGCCCAAGCTGTCTGGGCTCGCATTATGACTGATTGGGGTTGTACAAACACAAAATTAACCCCTCACAAAGGATCGTATACGATCTTTACATCTCCACAGGACATCGCTTCTCCGTTCATTGATAAGATCACAGAACTTACAATTCAGGCTGAGAATGATGATCTGCCAATGCCGACTCTCAAAGAGACGGATGCTACCTCCTCCTCATGCCAGCCACTAGAGAAAAAAAAAAAAAATTCTGGCAGGACGTTCCGTCGACTTTCACAGTCGGAAAACTAGACGCAGACTGTGCGTCTTCTTTGTTTTCAGAAAGACTCCCGAAACTACCGGATAACTTACTGAAGGCAGAGTTTGAGGCAAGATCGAGGTTGGCTAGGTCCATCAACGCAGTGACATCACTGGAGTTGGTGGCCTCCATATATAAAGAAGAGCAGCTTTTCAAGGTCTTAGCTAAGAGCCTCTTACAAACTTATCAGCTGGACCTTCATGAATTCATTGCAGCAGGAAAAGCTGCAGGAAACATGTGTTAGCTGAGGCGACTATTAGGCACGAGCCTAATAGACTGATCAAGTCTTCCTTCTGGGGAAAGAATCTATTTCCTCAAGAAGAAGTAGACAAGGTGCTACAGGAGGCGGCCAGGACGAACCAAAACCTTCGAGTTCGTTGGGGTCTCTCTTCCAAACGGAAGTTCGACCCTACAGCAAAGCACCAGAACCCAAAGAAGAAACAAAAGTATTTTACTACTTACAAGGGGTTCCGAAGTCAGCAGCGCCAACAAACAAATCCTCCAACCCAAGTGTCGAAACCTTCGACATCAAAAACCACACAACCACAACAATTCATGATTGTACCCGCACCTCAGGGCGTACAGTCACCAGCCACTGCAGCATGGATGTCTTCTCCGGCATTTAACCCGGCCTACGAAGCCACCGGAGCCTTTCGAGGATACCCTCGACAATCCGGTGGTAATAGAGCTAGAGGGCAGTTCCGCCAACGAGGCGGACCTAGAACCAGAGGCGCAAGGGGTGGTAGAGGATATAAGCCGACCCATAATCAATGAGAAGGACCGGGTAGGAGGGAGACTGTACCGGTTCAGAGATCAATGGACCTTCAGCCCTTGGGCACACAGTATTGTTTCCAAGGGTCTGGGTTGGAAGTGGAAGAAGGGGTCCCCACCTCCTCCGGTGAATTTCTTTCAGACACCTACACCAGATCTGAAAGAATACACCAAAGATCTCCTACAGAAAAAAGCTATAAAGAGAGTAAAAAGCCTGAAATTCCAGGGACGTCTGTTCACTGTTCCAAAAAAGAATTCGAACAAAAGAAGAGTAGTCCTGGACTTGTCCAAACTGAATTCTTACATTCTCTGCGACAAGTTCCGTATGCTGACTGTCTCACAGGTACGGACCTTACTTCCCCGTGGGGCCGTCACCACCTCTATAGATCTTACAGACGCTTATTATCATGTTCCGATGGCAAGAAATTTCTCTCCCTACCTAGGCTTCCGCTTAGGCAGAAAATCCTATGCATTCAAGGTGATGCCGTTCGGCCTCAACATTGCTCCCAGGATATTTACGAAACTAGGAGAGACAGTATTACAACAACTCAGGAACCAAGGAATACTGCTAGTAGCCTACCTAGACGATTGGCTCATTTGGGCGAAGACAGTAGAAGATTGCCACAAAGCAACAAACAAAGTAATTCAGTTCTTGCAAAGTCTAGGTTTTCAGTTGAACTTCGAAAAATCCCGGCTACAACCAGCAAGTCAGTTCGATGGCTGGGGATTCATTGGACTTGAAAGAGCACAAGCTATCTCTTCCACCCAAGAAAGCCAAAGAGATAGCATTAGCAACGAAACAATTGATCAAGAACAAAATGATAACAAGACGAGCTTTAGAAAGAATTCTCGGCTTACTCCAATTTGCCTCAGTAACAGACGTCCTACTGAAAGCCAAACTCAAAGACATCAATCGAGTTTGGAAAAAGAGAGCAAAGATACATTTAAGAGACAAAGTATCTACAATTCCCTCCGTTTTAATAAAGAGACTACTCCCATGGACACAGTACAAGAAACTGACCAAATCAGTTCCTTACAAATCCCCCTCCTCAAGTGACGATTCATACAGACGCGTCACTCAGTGGTTAGGGGGGGTTACTCCCAACACCAAATGTTTCAGGGAATCTGGTCACTCAATATGAAACAGTTTCACATAAATGTGTTGGAAGCAATGGCAGTGTTTCTAACCTTGAAACAATTGCATCACCACAAGACAAGTCATGTGAGGATAGTCTCAGACAATTCAGTGGTAGTCCACTGCATAAACAGAGGAGGTTCCAAATCACCCAATCTGAATCATGTTCTAGTAACAATATTTTCCTTGGCAGCAAAAAGAAACTGGTTCCTGTCAGCAACACATCTGGCAGGAGTAAAAATGTTATAGCTGGACGCTTTATCCAGAACCAAGCCTTTAGAATCGGAGTGGTCCTAGACATGAATTCATTTCGGTGGATAACCAGACTAGTTCCAGATCTCCAGGTAGACTTGTTTGCGACATGCACCAACCACAAACTTCCTTGCTACGTAGCCCCCAACCTGGACCCTCAGGCCTATGCCATGGACGATAACCTAGATTGGAACCACTGGCAGAAGATTTATCTGTTCCCTCCAGTGAATCTTCTGATGAAGGTGTTTGTTACCAAAACCAACTAACGTTTCTTCAAAGGAACAGTGGCCCTAGTACACCCAACTGGCCCAAAAGCAAGTTGGTTTCCGCATACCTAGCTAGATGAAGCTCCATCCCAGACGGATCCCACATCCAAAGTTGACACAAATAGTTCAAACTCAGACTGTGTCAGCTTCCTCAAGAGTAGTTCAAACCCTAACTTTGTGGACTTCATGAAATTTGCTGCTCATAAAGATGCAAATATCGATCCGGAGAATGTCTTATTCATAGAATCTGACAAAAGGGATTCAACGCTTAAGCAATATGATTCGGCTGTTAAGAAATTAGCGGAGTTTATAAAGAATTTAGATATTCTTCAAATGACCCCAAATTTGGCCATTTCATTTTTTAAAACCTTATTTGATAAAGGCCTAGCCGCTAGTACTATTACTACGATTAAGTCGGCTCTGAAAAAGATTTTTCAAGTTGGATTTAATATTAATTTAGCAGATTCTTATTTTTCATCCATTCCCAAAGCTTGTGCTCGACTTAGACCTACAATTCGTCCTCAAAAGGTCACGTATGGTTTTTAAACGATGTTTTAAAAACTAGCCTCGGATATCAACAACGAATCTTGCTCTTACATTTCTCTACTGAGAAAAACTTTGTTTCTTACAGCCATGGCCTCAGGTGCCAGAATATCAGAATTAGCAGCTCTCTCACGTAATCCTGAGAACTTAGATTTCCTCCCATCAGGAGAAGTACTGCTCTCGCCGGATAGGGAGTTTCCTAGCTAAAAAATGAAGATCCTCAAAATAGATGGTCTCCTTGGAAAATTATTCCTCTACCTCAGGATACATCCCTATGTCCTGTGGTAACCCTGAAAGCCTTTTAGCTAGATCCTCCTCATGTTCCTCTGGTCATTTATTTGCCAGAGAGAAAGGGGGCGGTACTATCTCAATTCAAGGTATTAGACAGCAAATACTCTACTTCATAAAGCAAGCTAATCCAGAATCTTTTCCACATGCTCATGATATTCGGGCTATAGCTAGCCTACCTAATTAATTATTTTCAAAATATGAATTTGATGACCTTAAGAAGTATACGGGTTGGAAATCTCCTCGGGTCTTTAAACGCCACTATCTAAGAAATATTCAAGCCTTAAAATTTTCCACTATAGCGGCGGGGAGTTTAATCTCATCTGACTAACTTTCCTTACTTCAATTTCGTCCCATTCCTTATACTGTCACCTTCTACCTGCCACTCTCGCCACGATGCCTCTCACCTCGGTAGATCAGATTCAGCCACCCAAGTATCATGCTTCTCTTATTGGATTATCGTTCATTCTTAGATTCGGCTTAATCATACCTGTATATATTAGATTATTAAATGTATATGATTCGTTTACATTTTTGTTTAGGTATACATATTTAGTAATAAGTTATAATATAAGTTATATTCTTAAGTTTAGAAATTAAGATTGATGTATGCATTTTTAGAGATTAAGCTATTTATAAGTTATATTCTTAACTTTAGACATTAAGTTTATATGCTACTATGACTTAATGAATATGGATCTATTAATGATGTTTTCGTTATCCTTTTTTATTAATTTCAATTCATGAGCTTGAAAGGCATTCTCTGGTATTTTTTCACCGGCGAACACAGGTCGACCCAGAAAAGGGATTTTGACGGAGGAAAAATCTATTTCTGGGGAGAGACCTGTGTCGCCCGGTGAAACCCTACCCTGTTTCCCATACCATTCCTTTCCAAGCCATTACTGAAATCTATGACAGAAGGATGTAAGATGGCGCTCGCATCGGGCGGGGACTGGGTGAGTCGGAGCGGTGTGGTGGAGACCGTTGTGTCGGCACATCCCGTGTTCATATGTTGACGAAGGAGTAATCTAATTGGAAGATGACCTGTGTTTAGTGGCTTTCACACGCCCTTTCTTTATACACGACGCCCTTGAGGTGCTCGCGCGAGGGTAGTAACCTCTGCATACCAATGGTTTAACTTTCTCTGGTATATTTGGAAATTATTTATATCAGAAAAGTATTAAGAAGGACCTTTTCACCGGGCGACACAGGTCTCTCCCCAGAAATAGATTTTTCCTCCGTCAAAATCCCTTTTCTTTGTACATCTCCTGTTCTTAAATTGGCTGTTATTCAACAGTAAATTTATTTTTGTATGATATTCAATTGTAAATTTGTTTTAACACTATTAAATTTACAATCTTTGTAATTCAGTAAGTTTGAAAAGAGAAAGATTTCAGGTGATGATTGAATCATCTTTCTAAACATTCTACAGTAAATTATTCCCGTTTCTATGCTTCTGCTGAATAAGTTCTGATAGTTCTTCTGACCACCAAGGATATATTTTTTTGGTTGGATGATTTTGGGATTCTTACTCGAGCGCTAATGAAGTCTGTAATATAGTTATTTTACATAGTCTGGCATGGAATTATGTATTAAATTGGGAAAGTATACAAGATTTTACTTCTGGGTTATGATTGCTAGAATATAAATCATCTAAAACATGTCACTCAGTTCTGTTTATTAAAGGTATAAAGCACAAAGAGATGTGAACTGATGACACTGCTCTGGATGTCTGAAAACTGTTTTGTTATCCCTTTCAATTAAGCAACACAAGTTACAGCTTAACTGTTATATATGTATTTCTTTTCTTCGTGTACAAAATTGTTCAGTTTTGAAATCTATACTCCATGGGGTTGTGGGTACTTAAGTAAATAGGTAATACGTAGTAGTGTTTGAGGTATAATTACTTTTGCATTTTGTAAATCAGATACCCTAAGAGTCAAGTTTGGTTGGCTATGTATGTTACTCATGGATAAGCTGCTATTGATAGGAATGTGTAATTCTATGGGTGAAATTGAAATGAAGAACCTTGAATTATTATTTTATAATTTGTGATTATCTAACAGCACAAATTACTTTTCTAAGTTCATTATCAACTCTCATCTACTGACATACTAATTAAGATTTTTAAATCATTAAAGATATACGAGTAAGTATGTAGTAACAAGGGATTATTGTCCAATATTAATTGTTGCAGTTCACTTAAAACAATTCTTGTTTGAAGTTATTCACTTTACACCAAGTTATTTAAGGAATGAAATATTTATGTGAGGGTGGCCATGTTATGGTGGTTGCTTTTTTTTTTTTTTTGAATCAGTCTATTTTGATCTGTATTTATACTTTTTTATGATTCTTCGGATATTTCAGTTTTTGATAAATTACTGTATTACTTAATATAATTCAGTAGTATTCAAAAACTGATCCATAATTTTTGGGGTGCAGTTTGAGTCTCTTTGTTTTATTAATAACCTAATTTGTTTAAAACTGTCATGCATGATGGCAAGTTCTGTGGCTAACACAGTTGACAACTACACTACATAGGCTATAGTATATATTGTACATCAGTCCTGTTAAGTGCATTAATTTCTTTGATGAAATGTCTGTGGTATCCAAAAAAATTTTAAATTCTTCATCTTTATTAGATGTCAAGCAAATACTTTTAATTAGTTTCATGAATTACGGGCTGTAAATCATTTTCATTTGCACTGATTTGTCATATGTACTTCATTCTCTTCACTGCCTGAAGAAAACAGATTGGAAGTTTGTTCTTCTGTCTTTGTTTTGGCATTTAAATTATTTATAGATTTACTTTCTACACTTGAAATCTTGTTTCTTTATCTGTGCTTGGTGTAATCTCACCTTTTATTTAACACTTATCATGTCCCCGACAGATTTGGTTTACTGTCATTAGTCTTGTGGTGAAATAGTATACATACTGTGACCTTATGTTGGATATTTCACCAAGTCTTTCCATGTGTATTTATTTAAAGTGTTTACGGTTAGTTTTAGGACTGGTATATCATTCACACTGCAGGGTACCACAAATTTATTTTAATTAATTTTTTCTCTCAATTCCTGCATTAATTATTTATCATCTTATGATATACTGTATTTATTACATGTTCAATTTTGTCATCAATTTACTGCTTCCTTTGGTGCATTCTGTTAGTAACTTACATGGACCACAGAAAACTTTTGTATTTCTGTACATATTTACTGAAACAGACACATCCTTTCCATCATGCATGACAGTTATAAACAGATCTGACCCATTTTGATGTGCCCTGAAAAAAAATTTGAAAATTGCTTCAGCACTATTGTAGGTGTAGGTATAGGTTAATTGCCCTGCCCAATTTTAGGGTAAGAGAGGAACACCTCCAGGAAGTAGGCAATCGTTTCCGCCCTATTCCCATATGCGGGGAGGAGGGAGGCTTCTGGTTCCTAATTGCTTGGTAAGCATATATGTACTAAGTATATAAAACATTATACGTATTATAAAAATGACATTTTATAGTATTAACTTATGAAGTAATTACATTGCTGAATCCCAAATTGACCCGGAGGTGGGATATGGCTAGATTCTACTCTAAACATTATTAATGATAATTACTTAGAAAATAAAAAATAATACAATGGAAACAATGCTTGTTGTTCCTTACCTGATAAGAGAGTTGCTACAGATAGACTCTGCCTCTGGTCGTTGCTCATCTTATCTATGTAGGGTGTGGCTAGTAAGCCCAATTCACCTCTACAAGATTGGGGCTTTGTAGTAAGGGATGAACCTGGTGACTAAGCATACATGTATGTAGTCAGTTGCCCCTGGCCTGGGCATAGACTGACTAAATAATGACCAGACAAAACAACATAAATCACCTACACTGCAACTCTAAAAACACGACCAAACCATTAAAAATAAGAATGAAAGGTACTCGGAGCACTATGTGCCCCCAGGCTCCCCTTAAACTCAACATCTTATATCAAGGTGAAGATATAAAGAGATAGGAAGAAAGGCTTCCTATGCTTCCCCAACCACCACCAGACAACGATAATAATACACTACAATTATCAAATAACGTTTCTACGTCTATCAGAAAATGAATAAAAAAAAAACTGATCTACACTTCCAACATGTGTCTGAAGGACAACAACGTAGTGAGTGATCTGATTTCATGAGCTTTAACTCTTGCTGACATTAAGTCCTCCTCTCCAACTTGTGCATGGACTTCATTTATCAGCTCTTGAAGAAAAAACGCTAGTCTGTTCCTAGACACGGAACGGGACAGGACTTTGACCGAGTACCAGAGAAGATTCTAGGGATCTTGAATCCTTTTTCATTCTGTCCAATTAATATCTTAGTGCTCTCCCTGAGAACAGTCTTCTCCTCTTCCTCTGGGCCTAATATTTCCGTCAAACTTTTGATAATAAATGAACAAGGACAGGGCTTGATGGGGTCTTCATTTTTGGCCAAAAGCCCAGGGCAAAAGCACATATGGCACCTCTTTGTGCAAAATCTACTTTTTTGTCAATGGCATGCCTGTAGATGATGACAGGTTCTTAGTCGTCCTTAAATATAGGAGGAAGTCTGCAGCATTCTCCGCAGACGTCGTGGAAGCCAAGACGTCACATCTTTTACACAAAGTTCTAAAGATTGCCCACTTGGTCTGACAGACCTTGTCAGAAGGGGCATATTTGCACTTTGCAACTGCATTGGAGCAGATCTTTTAAATTCCTTCTGTCAGGAGATCCCGATAGTCTGTAACCCTGTCAGAACCAAAATGAACAATCCTTGGTGGAAGCGGTTGAAAATGGGGCTGTTCGAGCATTCTTACTCTGTGGTAACAGCCTCAGAAGGTCTGTCTCTAACAATAGGAGGTCTCGTAGAAGCAGAGTAGCCACATCTTTAACACCAAGTTCTAAAGATTGCCCACTTGGTCTGATAGACCTTGTCAGAAGAGGCACACTTTCACTTTGCAATTGCTTTGGAGCAGATCTTGAAACTTCCTTCTGTCAGAAGAGTTTCCTGATATAATCTGCAACCTGTCAGAGCTAAAGTTGACAATCCTTGGTGGAAGTGGTTGAAATGGGGCTGTCGAGCATTCTTAATCTTTGTGGTAACAGCCTCAGAAGGCCTGTCTCTAACACCAGGAGGTCTGGAAGCCATTCTTGTCAGAATGAGGCCCACTAAGAGGAAGCCATTCCTGTTAGAATAGGGCCCACTAAGACCCTTGTGATATTCAAAAGACTACTGAACTTGTTGATTACCTCTCATACCATGCAGAATGGTGGACACCCGTGGACCAGTCCCAGAACATGGCATCCATTGCCCAAGAGGGTCTGAGACTGGTGACCAAATATTTGGAGGTAATAATTTTTCTATTTCGCACACAGATCTACAAGCAGTCTCCCACAAAGTGAGAAGCTTTTGAGTGCTCTTCTTTTACAGTTCCGAAGAAATATTAACCCTTAAACGCAGAGTGGACATATTTTACGTCGACATTTTTTGTCTCTCGGGTGCCGACTGGACGTATTTTACGTCGACATACAAAAGTTTTTTTAAAATTCGCGGAAAAATACTTATAGGCCTACCAGCCGAAAACTCTTGAATCACACGCCTTGGGGGATGCTGGGAGTTCACGGATCAAGGTGTTGATTTGTTTACAATCGTTACGCAAGTGAGCAAGCGCGAATTTCTTTCTTGCCGCACTAAAAAGTATCGGTGACACATCTCAAAAATTATTATGTCACTTTGACATAATTTTTGTACCATTTTAAATTAGCCGTTACATGGAATATTATATATGAAAATGTGCACATTTTTATGTAGAATACAACAAAAAAATACTCATGATTGTAGCTTTTATCAGTTTTGAGATATTTTCATATAAATAACGATAAGTGCCAAAATTTCAACATTCAGTCAACTTTGACTCTACCGAAATGGTCGAAAAACGCAATTGTATGCTAAAACTCTTATATTTTAGTAATATTCAATCATTTACCTTCATTTTGCAACAAATTGGAAGTCTCTAGCACAATATTTCGATTTATGGTGAATTTATGGAAAAACTTTTTCCTTACGTCCGCATGGTAACTGCCGAAAAAAATCATACATGCGATTGTGGTAATGTTTGCACCATTTTTAAATTAGCCGTTACATAAAGTTTTATATATGGAAATGTGCACAATTTCATGCACAATACAACTAAAAACAACCCATGGTTCTAGCTTTTATCAGTTTTGAAATATTTTCATATAAAAAATGATAAGTGACAAATTTTCAACCTTCGGTCAACTGTGACTCTACTGAAATGGTCGAAAAATGCAATTGTAAGCTAAAACTCTTATATTCTAGTAATATTCAATCATTTACCTTCATTTTGCAACAAATTGGAAGTCTCTAGCACAATATTTCGATTTATGGTGAATTTATGAAAAAAATAAAATTTTCTTTACGTCCGAGCGGTAACTCCTCCGAAAAAATCATATGTGCGATTGTGGTAAAGTTTGCACCATTTTAAATTAGCCGTACAATAAAGTTTTATATATGAAAATGTGTGCAATTTCATGTAGAATACAACAAAAAATAATTGAAGGTTGTAGCTTTTCTCATTTTCGAAATATTTGCATATAAATCACGATAAATAAAAAAAAACCACGTTCGGTCAACTTTGACTCTACCAAAATGGTTGAAAAACGCAATTGTAAGCTAAAACTCTTACAGTTTAGTAATATTCAGTCATTTATCTTCATCTTGAAACAAATTCAAAGTCTCTAGCACAATATTTAGATTTATGGTGAATTTAGAAAAAAAACTTTCCTTCCCTCCGCGCGCGGATTCTCCACCACAAATCTCCGAACTGCGTACGTCGCATTCTCGGAATATTTGCTCCGAGTTTTATATATGAAAATGTACGCAATTTCATGTAGAATAAAACGAAAAATATTTGAAGGTTGTAGCTTTTCTAATTTCCGAAATAATTGCATATAAAAAAATATATATATAAAAATTTGACATTCGGTCAACTTTAACTCGTCAGATATGGTAGAAAACTGAAATTGTAAGCTAATACTCTTACAGTATAGTAATATTCAATCATTTGTCTTCATTTTGAAAGAAATTGGAAGTCTCTACTTTAACCGTTTTGCGCATAGCGAGATTTGAATACAATTATATATGAAATTTTGTTTTTGCGCTATCATATATTGCATTATTTATATATGATAATGATAATTTTTTTCATTTCTGATGGTTGCATACTAAACTTCAGGCAATGACAAAAAAAGGAGCCAAAAATGAACTCTTAATCTTGAAAACTAAGTGCACTGTGATTTTTTGAAAAAAATATTTTTTCCGCTTCTGCGCTCACTCCGAGACCGCCTCGGCACACGGAAGACGACTTTTAATATACCCCTTCGGCGTTTAAGGGTTAATCTTGGCCGAGCTATGGAAGAGGTGTTGGTGGTTGTGAAGAAAATATAATAGTACAAAATTCCATGAAGAAGGGACATTCTTTGTCATAAAAGAGCACAAGAGCTCTCTCTTTTTCAGGATACCTAAGGTGTGCCAACATCATCTGGCATTCCCAAGCAGTCACCTATCCAAGTACTGACCACACCCAACGTTGCTTAGCTTTGCTGATTGGACAAGCAGCGGTGCTTTCAACGTGGTATGGTCGTTGGCTAGAGCGATGCTAACTCTAAAGATCCATCCCTTAATCCCTTACCCACATATGAAAGGGTGTTTAGCCAATTAGTTGCTATGTCTGCTAGTATTAGGGAATATTGTTGATTTTCCAGGTCAATATAACCACCAAGCAACTCAAAACCTCAAAAACCCTGAAGAGGTTTCTTAAGAAGATGATCAATCTCCTTAAAGGAAACATCACTTTGACAACATTGAAAACCAACCTGTGCAATGGGTCTATTAGACCATAAGTCAAATACCTCCACCGCTGAAGATGAGAAGGGGGAGAGCTACATGAAGAATTCCCCTGTTCTCTTTTCTCAGCTAGCCAACTATATATCCAATTTGCCGATAGCCTTCTTTGCTGAACGATAAAGTATTATTTTCAGTAGTCTGTCGTCTGCAGACTCATCCGTCATGAAAAAACACTGAAGCTGGAGCAGCAGGGGCTGCAGAAGTGAGGGAACCTGGGAAGTTATGCAGCAGGTCCTTCAATAAAGCCCCATAAGCAATCTCAGGTGAGCCTGATCCAAAACATCATCCTCTTTCGACAGCAAGCAACAGCAACGAACTCCTAGTGTCCCATTTTAGAAGAGGGGCCTTTCTTGAGCAGACTCAAAATGCCAGATAACTGACGCTTTATTGGTAATAATGAATAATCCATGAAAGACCAAGGAATAGTTGGTGACAGTCGCTTGGCATCTGACGCTGAGCACGTTTCATAGTGCGAAGGCAAAGTCCGTTCACGTGAACACTCTTGACTGTAGAAGAGGGCTCATATACTGGCGAGCACTGAAAAACTAGAGCCTCAGGCGTCCCTCGGCATTCAGGGGTTAGTAGCAGCTCAGCTGCTCATGGGCGCTCTGGTGCCACTGGGTGCTCTGGCATCATTGGGTGTTCTGGCGCCATCGGGCACTCTTCCCCTCCCCCAAGAAGAGGAACATGTTGCAGAAGAACACCCTGGCTCTAGCATAGGTCATTCCAGAGAAAAAATGTGCCAGGGAATCCCAAAAACTACATAAAGGTTTCCTGACACTTATCTATTACACAGCAATTGGGGGAGAGCGGACCATGTCAGAAACCAGCCTCTTCAAAGGTCACAATTTGTCACTAGAGCGCCACTGGCATCCATTCTCAGTCTGCACTTCTTTTTGGATGCTTTTTCAATGGCTATCTTTCATCATAACCCAGAATACTACAACAGGTAAGACTGAGGGGGATGATTGTCCATGGAAGTCCAAACTGACCTCCCTATGGAGTCCGGCATGACAGCTGCCAGATGTAGGGGAGTATGCCAGTGACTTTGCCTAGGAGCGTTGGCAGGAAGAACAGTCGCCTCCTCCACTGACACTTCACTAACCTCTGGATACCTTTCCTTATGGCCATCCATCCATCTGTCATTGCAACAGGTCAGACTGAGGGGACAAATGTCTGTGAGCAGTCCCCACCGACCTCCCTATGGCCTTCGATATGACTCCCCAGATGCAGGGGAATACGCCAGTGATCATTGCTAGAAGTGTCAGCGAGATGAACAGCCACCTCCTCCACTGCACTAACAACACATATTCTATTCCTTATCCGTAAGGATATGCACTGAACTTTCTACATACTATTTTCAATTCGAGGCTGGCAATGGGGTTGGGACTGGAAGCGGGTAAGCTGGGTAAAGGAGCTGGTTGATTAATTAGAGGACTGGGAACAGGTGACAAAGGAGGGGTAGACATAGAAAAATTAGGATCATCTACAGAAGATTTCTCAGAATTATCAAAAGTCTTAATTCTACAGCCTTGGTCTCAGCTCTAGAGGCTGCCTTATGCCTTCTAACTCTGTCTAATTTGGATAAGTGGGATAATGAGACCAAAAATCTTCCACTTCTCCATGTCTAATTTGGCTCTGCACCATCGTTGCAAGTGTTGTCAACTGAACATTCCTGTTCTCTACATTCAATGCACAAGGTGTGTGAATCACACTTTTTTTTTGTCAGGCTGGTATTGTAGCCTTTGCTACAATACCTTACACTAATACCACTAGTGTCAGACATATTGAAAAAAGAGAGTAATCGTCTTGAAAGTCAAATTCAGCAATTTGTTGTAATAATTAGTCTCTAACAGAGAATAGAACTAAATAAGAACAGAGAATAGAACTAAATAAGAAAAACAACAAAGCCTTAGGCTACCAGTACTTCACCAAATCAATCCAAAAGAAAAGTCGATGAAAATCAAATCCAAGCTGACCGCTCACAACTGAACTCCAGTCGAGAGCTGGGAGAAAAGAACTAACTTCTTGTTGGAATTGTTCCTCTCTTACCCAGAAAGCGGGCGGGGCAAATACCTATACCTTCACCTACACTAGCACTGCAGCAATTTTCAAATTTTTTAATCTGCCAGTGAGTGAAACTGTAAGCAATGTAATTACTTGGTAAGTTACATAGTATATTTAAAATTCTAAATTTCCAAGACCATAGTTTCTGATGATCTTAATTGCTGACCATACTACAGACAGTTCAACTATTAAAACTGAACTACTGTCGTGTAAGGGGAACTATATCTTCTTTCATTAGGCACTACTGTGGCAAATCCTACACCAGATGAATAACTGGACCATCAGTACAAACTGCACAATGTGGTACTTAGTCCACTATATCCATGGTGTATTGCATATGATTTTAAGGGTTATATGCAAGCTTTCATCATACAAAGGTCATCAACTTCATTTAAGTATTCACCTTGCTTGGTCACAACAGCTTTCTTCAATTTTGTTGATGAGAGGCATGCTGTCCAATCTCAACAACCATGTTCAAAGTCTGATCAAAACTATATTCAAAACTGTACAGGGACTGACATCTAAAAAATGTTCCCAAACAGTGTAAGGAAGGAAAGAAAGTAGTGGGTAAACAATAAGTAAAAGATAAGAAAGCCTAGCTAATTTAGTATACATATATCAAATGCTTGTGAACGAGTCATAAGTAAGTTCTAGATAGCTGCTCTCTGAAACCCCTCCCCCTACCAGCAGGTGCTTGGAGCCTAGGTAACTATGGTCTTTAAAATACAGAGGTGTTACCTGCTACTCACATTAAGCTATGGCTCACTCAAAGTAAAAATGCCAACACTTACCTTGGAAAATTATTGCATTGTATTCAGTCTTTTGACATAGCAGTTAACAACTTACACTAGGTAAAATGAAAAATTCACTTGTAAATAAAGATGTAAATTAAAGCTAAAAAATTGAATGCTAGAAAAAAAATTAGATCACAAAATTTTTATAACAGAGCATGAAGAATTCAATATACGACTAAATATGGAGTGTTTAATATTGAAATTTGTCTGTTATGATTTCACGAGTCTTCCCTCATTGTTTACTACAGTTCTCCTATGGGCTATTTATGAACCTCTCTCTAATACTATGTAACAAAAATGAAATTTTCATTATTAAAATGAAGTTTTATTGTATACTTACCGAACAATTATGATTATACCCACCCTCCTCCCCTTAGGTGGACGGACGGGCAGAAAGAATTGGATTCACCTGGGCAGTTGTACCTGGTTCTCCCGCGAGTGGAGGGAGATGACGTCATCACCACCAGTGTTGGCGACGCCGACGCGCTAAATTTGAATTTAGTATCCTGCCGCTCGTGGAAATCACGGCTCTATAATTGTTCGGTAAGTATACAATAAAACTTCATTTTAATAATGAAAATTTCATTTTTATTGTAGTGTCTTACCGAACAATTATAGAGCTGATTACACATTTATGGGAAGGTGGGATTCAGTGGACCACTAGTATTTTTAAATGGTTACATTTATTGCAATACCAGTAAACACTCAAGGTGTCTGTTGTACCTTACCTTGTAAGAGAGCTATAGCAGACTGTTACTGCCTCTGGTCGGTGCTCTTCTTACTATTGTAGAGGAATTGGAATTTGACCAAAGTTAGCCTCTACAGGAGTGGAATCCTTCCGTAGTTCAAGCGAGTCAAGGCTGACTGACGGAGGATAGTAACAACAAAGATTGCCCTTGCCCTGGGCTAAGACCAGAAATTCAATCATACAAAACATTTGTCACCAACACCAGATTTAAAAACATATATACCCAACCATTGTAAAATCTGACCTAACAGACTGGTGAGTATCCCAGGTACTCAGTACCCCCAGCTTCCCTTGAACTCGACAACCTATTCAAGGTGAAAAGTTAGCATAGAGGTGACGACCCCTGTGCCGTTTCTCCCAACACCATGCCAGAAACCGCCACCGGACCTAACGTTTTACAATTCTCGAAAACCGTTTCTATCTCTTTGAGATAATGACTCGCAAAAACCGAATTCGATCTCCAGAACGTGCTCTGAAGAATCGAAGCTAAAGATAAATTCTTTCTGAATGCTAAAGAAGTTGCCACTGCTCTAACCTCGTGAGCTTTAACTCTCAGAACGGAAAGATTGTCGTTCTCGGACTGCGAGTGAGCTTCCCTGATAAGCTCTCTAATAAAGAACGATATAGCATTCTTAGAAAGAGGACGAGAGGGATTTTGAACCGAGGTCCAGAGCTTAGAAGATTGTCCTCTGATACCCTTAGTGGCAAACAGATACTGCTTAATAGCCCTGACTGGACATAAGAGCCTTTCTTCCTCCTCATGTCCAACCAAATCAGATAAGTTCCTTACCACAAAACTCCTCGGCCAAGGATTAGAAGGATTCTCATTTTGGCTAGAAAGGTCAAAGATACCGAAAATACAGCATTGCCTTGAGAGAAACCGACTCTTTTGTCTATAGCGTGCAATTCGCTGACACGCTTAGCAGAAGCTAGTGCAATAAGAAAAGAGTGCCTTCTTAGTCAAGTTCCTGAGTGAAGCCGACTTCAAAGGCTCAAAACGGTGGCCCCATGAGGAACTTAAGCACCACATCTAAGTTCCAAGCCACTGTATCTTGCGGGAGCTTAGTGGTTTCGAAAGACCTAATGAGGTCCGACAGATCTGAATTGGAGGAAATATCCAAACCTCGATGTCGAAAAAACCGAAGAGAGCATGGCTCTATATCCTCTGATCGTCGAAGGAGCCAGTTTCTTAGAGTTCCTAAGAAATAGAAGAAAATCTGCTATTTCTGTTAAAGAGGTCGCAGAAGTAGAGACTTTAGCACTTCTACACCACTCTCTGAAGATTCTCCACTTCCCTTGATAGAGTTTGTTAGAAGACTCTCTCCTACAACGAGCGATAGCTTCTGCAGCTCTTCTTGAAAATCCTTTCGCTCTGACAAGATTCCGGACAGTCTGAACCCTGTCAGAGCTAGAGCGGACAAGTTTTGGTGGAACCTCTTGAAGTGAGGTTGTTTGAGAAGCCACTTCTCTGGAGGAAGAAGTCTGGGGAAGTCTACTAACAACTGGAGAAGGTCCGGGAACCACTCTTTCCTGGGCCAAAAGGGAGCGATTAACGTTAGCGTTACATTGCTGTGCGACATGAACTTGTTCAGCACCTCTCTTATTAGACCGAACGGAGGGAATGCATAAGCTTCCAGACCCGACCAATCCAACAGCATTGCGTCCACCGACCAAGCTAGAGGATCTGGGACTGGAGAACAAAAGAGAGGAAGACGGTTGTTCCTCTATGTCGCGAACAGGTCTATTGAGGCGGTCGTCCCCAAAGGCGCCAAAGTTTCTGACAAATCTTGTTGTCCAAAGTCCACTCCAGAGGTAACACTTGCTGTTGACGACTTAACACGTCCGCCAGGACGTTCATCTTTCCCGGAACAAATCTCGGGACTAGCTGAACCTTCGCTTCGTTTGACCACAGGAGGAGATCCTTGGCTACTTCGTACAGAGAGAAAGACTGAGTCCCCCCCTGTTTCCGCACGTACGAGAGAGCCGTGGAGTTGTCGGAATGCACTGCCACTACTCGGCCTTCTACTAAGCTCCGAAACTGTCTGAGCCCTAAGAAAATTGCTAACAGTTCCTTTACATTTATGTGGAACTTCTTCTCCTTCTCCGACCAAGCTCCTGAAGTCCGTTGATTTCCCAGTAGGGCTCCCCAACCTGTGTCCGATGCGTCGGAAAAGAACTGTAGGTTCGGGAGGATGGTCGTAAATCTAACCCTTCTTCCAACCTTGCTCGAGAGAGCCACCACCTTAGGTCCTCTTTTATTTGATCTGTGACAGGAAAGGTAATCGAGTCTGGTTGTGTCTTCCTGCACCAAGAGGCTCTCAGGAAAAACTGCAGAGGTCTCATGTGCAGTCTTCCCAACGTCACAAATTTCTCCACTGACGTCAATTTGCCCAGGAGCCTCATCCACTGATTGGCAGAACTACCTTTTTGTCCAAGAACTCCTGAACTGTCTCCAGACAGCCTTGAACCCTCTTCGGGGACAGAAAAGCCCGAAAAACTTGAGCATTCAGAATCATCCCCAAATAAAGGATGCTCTGAGATGGAACCAACTGGGACTTCTGTTTGTTGACCAGAATTCCTAATCTTTCTGGCAAGATCCAGAGTTGTTCCAAGGTCCTTCATGCACCGACTCTCTGATTCCGACCGGAGAAGCCAATCGTCCAGATAGAGGGAGATTCTTACTCCTAATATGTGTAGCCAGCTTCCTATCGGGGATAGAACCCTGGTGAAAACTTGAGGAGCGGTCGCTAGTCCGAAGCAAAGCGCCCGAAACTGAAACACCTTGCCTTCGAACATGAACCTCAGGTACTTCCGAGATTCGCGATGTATCGGAATGTGAAAATAAGCGTCTTGCATGTCCAGAGAGACCATCCAATCCCCCTGTCTGATGGACTCCAGAACCGACCGAGTGGTCTCCATATGAAATTTTGTTTTCTGGACATGCAAGTTCAGGGCGCTCACATCCAAAACCGGCCTCCAGCCCCCTGATGACTTGGGAACTACAAAAAGGCGATTGTAAAAGCCTGGAGGAAAATCCCCTTCTATCTGTTCTATCGCTTCTTTGAGAACAAGCGCTTCCACTTCTGCGGCTAGCGCCAGAAATTTGTCTGAGCCCGGAGAGTATGCCTGGAATGGAATTGGCACAGGTGAGAGCGAGGGAGGTGAAACGAGAGGAATACGATAGCCGAACTTGAGTACTTGCACTACCCAGGCTTCTGCTCCTCTGTTTTCCCATTCCTCCCAAAACAGAGCCAGCCTGGCTCCCACTGGTGCATGAAGAACCGAGCTTTCATTTGGAAGGTTTGTTAACCTTGGCCGAGGCCTTAGACTGAGGTCGCAAATTCGATTTCGGCCGAAAGAAGCGCTTGGGTTTTCTCCCTCGAAAAGTCGCTTGGGCCAGAGGAGAAACCGAAGGAACAGTCTCCACAGGAGCTTTAGGTCTCTTAGTAGACTGTGCCAGTAAATCCGAAGTAGATTTCTTATCTAGCGCAGACGAAATTGACAACACTACATCGTCTGGAAAGAGGTTATCTTTCACAAAAGGAGCAAACAAGAGAGCAGACTTCTGTTGGGACGTAACCCTTTTAGAAGCAAAGGAGCACCAAAGTTGCCTTTTCTTAAGGGTACCAAAGGCGATGAGCGAAGCTAACTCATCACATCCATCCCTAATGGATTTGTCCGCACAGGACAGAACACCAATCCAATCCTCCGCTAACTCCTGGGAAAGAGAAGGACAGTCTTCGATCTTGGCCGCTAAAGCGCCAATAGTCCAATCAAGGAAGCTAAAGACTTCCAAAAGTTTAAATTGATTCTTTACAACGTGGTCCAACTCAGGCGCTGTAAAGAAAACTTTCGCTGCGGCGAAAGCAGATCTTCTAGAGGAGTCGATTAAACTGGAGAAGTCTCCCTGGGAGGAGGCAGAAACTCCCAGAGAAGGAGCTTCCCCAGTTACATAAAACCTATACCTCTTACAAAGCAACTTAGAGGGAGGGTAAGCAAAAAGAGCCTTCCCTAAGTCTCTTTTCATAGACATCCATTTCTCCGTCTCTTTCAACGAATGTCTAACCGCTTTAGATAGAACAAGTTTTGGGAGGAGAGGGTCTGAAGTTTTCCTCCTCATCAAAAAAGTCGAAGTTGGGGAGCGCGGAGCCGCTTTCTCAAAATAATCTGGATAAGATACCAGAAGAAATCTAAGGAGACGTGAATAACACGAGAGGTGATGTGAATCCTCCTCCTCTACTTCTTCTTCATTCTCCGATACCGCCGAAGAAGTAGACGGAACTACAACCGGATCTGAAGGTTTCGAACCACCCTTGGACTCATTCATCCAGTTGGTTAACATCTCTAACTGCTTGCGCAAAGGCGCCAGAGACGAATCAAAAACAGTTAACGTAGGCTTGGAAGAGCCTAAATGTTCAGCAGGAGGCGGAAAAACTACTTGCGCCTCGCTCGGAGCCGCCGAAATTCGAGGCGAAACAGGCGCATCAGGCGTAACAGACGAAAAAGCGCCTAAAGAAACACCCTTAGAACTGCTAGCTACAGCGCTAAAACCACAATCTCTACTAGTAGATGGAGCCGAAAAAGGCACAGATTGAGGCGACGAACGAGCCGCTAACGGCCGAGGAGCAACCCTACTCTCAGGCTCCTTATACCGCTTGACTGGAGGAGGCGAAGAATCGGCGCCTGAACGCCTCTTTAAGACGCGAAACGGGCGAATCTCGCCAAGAGCGCCGTGCGACCGGAGACGAATCGCTTGAATCATTTGAAAGGCGTCTGACCGCAACACCTTTCCAACGCTTAAACCGAGCCCTGTTGAGGCGCAACAGGCTCAACAAGAGAGGCGCCTGTCTGTGGGCAAATCCCGATCGACTCCCTTGGACTTCCGGTATGTCTTCTCCCCGGTGCGGGGGAGCTGGACAGTGACCTTTGTCTAGGAGACGTGTCAGGACAGACAGACGCACCCTCAACTACACTCTTACCTGAGGCCGCTTTCTCCAAAAACGTCTTAACTGAATTACCAAGTTGCAAAACCGTATTCGCTAGTACCGAAAATTTCTGATCTAACCTCGATTCCAGACTGGCAATGGTGTCGGAAGAAACTACACGGGAAGCCGGAGAAGTGGGATTAGTAGGAGGAATAGGAGGTGTAGTTAAAGGAGACATAACAATTTGAGGAGAAACAGAAGGAACAGATGCATCGCAAGACGAAGCAGAGCTAAGTCTACTTTCCCTAAGCGCTGCTTTTCTAATTCTGTCTTTAGCTAATTTCTCCGAGTATGAACTAAAAAAAACTTCCATTGAGAATCAGTCCAATCACTACACTCGTTACATGTTCGATCTGCTGAACAAACCTGTCCCCTACACTTAACACATTTAGTGTGAGAATCATACTCTAGCTTGGATAATCTAGTTTTACATCCTGAGATGCAAAACCTAACTCCCGACGGACTAGAATCCGACATGGCAACGCCTAAATAAAAAGCAAAATAACAACAACGCCAAAAAAGAGTACTTCACCAATTCCGAAGATCAAATCCACAAGAAAAAAGCGAAGCAAAGTTATCCAACCGCACCGACCACCGATGTTCACCGGACGCCGGCAGGAAAAGAATTGGATTCACCTGGGCAGTTGTACCTGGTTCTCCCGCGAGTGGAGGGAGATGACGTCATCACCACCAGTGTTGGCGACGCCGACGCGCTAAATTTGAATTTAGTATCCTGCCGCTCGTGGAAATCACGGCTCTATAATTGTTCGGTAAGACACTACAATAAAACTAAAGGCTTTTATGGTTACTGCTAATAACTTTTTAATTCAAATAATTTTCAGGATGTATCAGCAAAGAAACAATTAATTATACAAACCATACTGACTAAATGTATCTAAAAAGTGATGGGGCAGAAGATAAATTTTAAAAAATCTATAAGCACCAGGCAGAAGCAAATAACGCAACCAAAGTAGTACATATTGCACTTACCTTGTTGGATGAGGAAGAGCAGCAACCCATTCATCTACAGTGATAGGAGACTTTGGTGTAGGTGGTCGATGAGGATGAGCCCCCAGGTGGGCAGCAAGGTTGGATGATGAAGGCTGCTGAGTATACAGATCTTCCTGGGTCTGAGCAAGTGCCTCTGACAAGCTATCATTTGATGTTACACTACCAGTTTCAAGCATTATGGCAGGTGGAGAGATGACACTCATATCAGCAGTATTAACAGCACCTGTTACAACAATTTTTGGACCACCAGTAGAGGCTGATACTACAGCCTCCTCCTTGCACAAGCTATATGCACCTTCATTGTGTAACTGGTTACTTTCAGCATTATCATATACTATTTCCATTTCCTCCTCTTGCACTTTCCCTTGAATTCTGCAGAAATCAACAATATCTTCAGTATCTGGGAATTCTTGACTTACATCATCTTTTTTCTTTTCTGCAACAGCACCATCTTCAATATTAGGTACTTCCCTTTCACCATGGGAATCTTCTTGCTCTACTCCAGAATCTTGCTCACTTAGAGTAACTTCTTTGGTAATTCCTCTGTCTATTTTTATGTGATCTACCCTTTCAGGAAGGTGATCTTGCTCTCCAATAGCTTGGATTTCATGGACATTCTCATCACAAAACTTTGAGCTTATGGACTTTGATTCTGAAACTTCCCTACTGGCCTTTACACTCTGGATATCACTTCGTAAGGCATCTTCATGACTAACTTTATGACTGACTGCACCTGCTTCCCCTTTGCTTATGACTGCGCCTTCTTCCCCTTTACTTACACTTTCTTTTTTGGGTGAACCACTTATTAACCTACTATCAGACTCCTGAGCCCCATCAAACTTTTTCCTTAAAAGAGTTTCACTCTCAATCCCCTTTGCTACTTTGACATCATGGCTGTCAATGTTATCACACTCTTCTAAGTCAGAAACCTTTTTATCACTCTTCAAGTCATCATGGGGATGAATTTCACTCGTCAAATGTCTATCCAAAGGTGTCACATCATGAGTATTGTTCTTTTCTAAGGCACTGGTAACAGCAGTATCATCAATCTTAATGTTACTATTATCACAAAGCTTGCTATCACTACTATAATCACTATCTACTCCTGTATTCACAATATCAGTTCCTAACATACCCTCACAGAATAGTCTCCGTGTACTAACAATACTAGATTGCACCTTCTTGGATGGAGACATATCACTCTTTACCACAACTGAGTCTATTTCTCCTTCACTAGCGCCTACTGCTACGATGAGACTAGGACGTTTTGCGAGAGGTTCACCTTCTATATCTTCACTTTCCGAGGTTTCTCTTGATATTTTCTCACCTGGCCGCCTCCTTGTATGAGAAGGAGTTAGCTCTTCATCCTCTGAAGCATCTTCAAACTCTTGTGCCTTGTCTTCAATTGACGAGATCCCTACATCTGACTCTTCATAATCCATTTTAGTTTCATCATCTGTGAGCATACTACTCAATTCTTCAGTATATGGTTCATCCTCTCCAATAGTTTTCTCTTCAGCCTTGTCATCATCCATCAACTCATTTTGACTCCCATTTACAGAGTCTTGAACCTTTTTCTCTGGTTTGACTTTAACAATAACTGATAAGAAACTCTGAATAGATGCATCACCCCCTTCTGATGATGTAGTACCAGAGGAATTGCTTGCAGATGACACTTCTCCTGTGCATTCACTCACTGAAAGAGGTGATACCACATCCCCAATAAAAGAACTTAAATCTTTGTTATCCTGGGTCTCCTCTGGCATGGCACTCTCATTTAAGAACGAATCTTTCTCAAAGCTTGAAGAATATATGTGACTTGTTTCTTTTTCTTTCTTTATCGCTAAGTCATGTAGTTCTAACTTCTTGTTCCAAAAGTTATCATCATCCTGCCTCTCAAAATGCTGACTTTCCAAAGATGTACCAAAGGATCCTGATCTTTTTTGTTCGTTCAAAATTGGCAGGTCTAGGGTTTCTTCAGGTAAATCTTCACTTCCCTTTTCAAAATAAATACTTGAACCAATTTCCTTACCAGCATCTTCTTTTGAAAGACGCTTCTTATATATCTTTTGCTGATAATGCTGTTTTATATTTGTTGTTAAACTACCAAGACTACCCTGAAAACGTTTCCACTGACCTAATGTTGAGGAGACAATACGATTTACCCTCTGAGACCCCCTACCCTCACTGGCTGTGCTAGCAACACTGCTACGACGTTCAGTCAACTCATCTTGACCTTCACTTGCACTGGGATCCCTTTCACTAAGATCACTGTCACTGATCTGTTGAACATTTTCAAATTTATCATCAACATAAATAGTACTTTGAGTACTTGTACTAGGAGATTTTTGTTCAATTGAGACAGATTTGCTACGATCATCACTAGTTTTCCTTTTAATGTTACTTAGAAGTGAAGTCAGACTATAGCTTCTTTCTTTAGCTGTGCTAACTTTTTCATTAGTTTTTACATCGTCAACAGACCTCAATTTTTTCTTTACAGCACTACTGTCACCCTCATGCACTATGTCTCTTCCTCCTACATCAGACACAATGTTGTCTTCACTTACAGTGTTTATGTTATCACTTGAGATGACATCACCTCTGTATAAACTGTCAGGACCAGTTTCACTCTCCACAAATGCTTCGTCAACTGAGCTCCCCACAGGATGTAATGAGGGGCAAGATAACACACTTATCTGGCCAGATGTAACCTTGCCACCTCCCTTAATTGTTAACTGGTCGACTTCATCACCATCCAATTCATGTGCTTTGCCACACAGTATGGTTTCTGAAGTACTGTGTGAAGCTTTATATCTTTTTATTTCCCTAATATCACTACTGCTCCCAGTTAAAAGATTATCTGTTAAACCTACGTCATCTAGAGATGCCAGCGAACTCTCTGATTTGTGATGATCTTCAACTTCTACAGTTTCACCTCTATCAGGAAGAGCATCTACACTGTCACCTCTAATACTTCTGATATCTTCCCCACCATCTACTTTGCTTACAGTACCTTCAAGAATGACCTGTCTGCCTGCATCAATCTCTACATTATTACTGCTAGTGTCAGGTTCTGAAATTTCTATAACTTCAGCTTTACTAGTGTCCTTAGGAACCTCTGATGATGACCACTTATAGATAAATTTTTGCCATTTCTTACTAAAACTTTGGTATATTTTCACATTCCTCTCAGATATTCTATTTCTTATGGAAGATTGACCAGCTACTTCAGTTCCTTGTGAACTTGGAGGGCTACACACAGACTGAGTACCATCTTGTTCAGCACCTCGAACAGAGACAGATTCCTTTAGATCTTCAGCAGCCCTTTCATATTCTGCACCTTCAGTTAAAATAGCTTCCTTCTCTAAAGAGGCAGGTTTATCATCATCTTCATATTCATCAGCCTTGTCATAAGGAGGGAAGCCTTTATCAACTAAGGTTATCTTATGCTGATAGTTAAATGAAGTGTGGGAGATCTCAGCAGCAGTGCCAGGATGAGAAGCTCTACGGCGAAAATGGACGATTTCAGCACCTTCACTCCCCACACACCTGTGGCAGGGGTGGTGTTTGCATACATGAGCCTCTATGCAAGCACTACTACAAGAGTGAGGAAGAGCACACGCATGAGAGTGAGATAATCTGTGGATATGACGAAAACAGTGGACATGATTACAATGGATAGGATGCGATTTTTGAAAAATGCTTGTTTGAATACACTCACTACAAAACTTGTGAGAATCACTTTCTAGAGCACAATGAGGTACTTT
This sequence comes from Macrobrachium nipponense, assembly GCF_015104395.2. NCBI lineage: Eukaryota > Metazoa > Arthropoda > Malacostraca > Decapoda > Palaemonidae > Macrobrachium > Macrobrachium nipponense. The sequence goes on from NC_061089.1 coordinate 38,052,202, forward strand.
ACTACAGGTCAAAGAGCCTGTATGTGTGCACTGAGGAGTCCATGTAGTTTCACTGTAAGAATGTCCTGGATCTTGTGCACATGCAGTGTATGTTGAATGCGAGACTTGAGGAGGATTATTTACAAAGGATGATATGGAAGTAGCTTCAGGGAGCAAATCGGAAGAAACACTGGAATCTTTAGCAGAGACAGTAGCTGGAATCTTAGGTACTGCCTTTGGAAGTGATTTTGTCCCAAAGGTTGATAACTGCGTTGTCTCTGGAGTAGGCTGGGAGTGGAAAGAACGTAGAAGGCCAGAGATGCGACTTGTCCAGCCGCCACCTGGAATAAAAAACCATATTTAAAACAAATGTAATAAAAAGAAAAGTATAAAAAATCCCTAGTCTTCGAACAATTGTTTACAATCATTTTAAATTAAATCTACTTTATGAAGGACACCTTGCATTACAATATTATTTTTATGAAACAAAAGGGAAATTTTTGATCTGCAAACTTCAAAGTATAATACCTATTTGAAAAAAATTGTAATCTATGGGATGATCTGCTGATTTTCAATGAACGATATATTTTCAATAGTATACATAATCACGTACATCGGATATCCATTTTTATAAATCCAATACACGAACCAATATTGATTTATAATAATATTACAAGTACCTTTACTTAGTTGTTTGTAAGAGCAATAAGTTACTGAAAAAAATCAAACACTAAACTCTCTGACTACACAAAATTCTTCATACGTATAACTATTATTGTCAATGCAATATGAAACGTTCACTTACTATCCAGATTGGACTGAATTACCCTTCAACATCCTGCTGTTACACCCTAATACATCTAGCATCATGAGACACAACAATCAACACATACATATATAATGAAAAAACACCGACCAGATATATAAAAATTAAATTTAAATGAATACTGGAAAAACAACAGCTTACTCAGGTACTTTTCAAAAACTAAACCATCCAAGCATTCTTTGAACACTAAAGGTGCTGAAAGCTATAGTAGTACTATATAAAAATACATACAGGCAGAATGATGAATCAGTAGTATCGATAAACTGTAGAATATATCTACTCTCAGCAACTTAACAGTAGTACATATAATCTGATATCTAGATAAAAATAATGCGTAATATTAAAATAATTTAACCAGATCACTGAGCTGACTATCAGCTCTCATAGGATTAGGATAAAATACCAGGTTTAGACCATACACCAAGAATTGGGACCAAATAGGTCATTCGCAAGGTGATGAATGAATGAAAATTAAACTAAAAAGATAAAAACTGTAAAAGGCGTATGCTTTTACACTGGAATACATGCACACATTAAATATATTTGCTCAGGTTTCCACGTATAAAAAAAAATCAGAATAAGTTACGCAAGTAACTTTTGAATCTTTTTTTTTTTATTCATTAAAAAACCTATGGGCTTCTGTATTTTCATTATTTATTTAATTTTTTTCTATTTTATCTATTAAATTGCAGTTCTTCATGAATGTTAAAATTGGAATGACTGAAAATATAGAAGATTCTGACAAAATTTCCCTCATTGGTTTACGTATTCAAAAAAAGTTGGTAATCGCTGTTAGTTATATTTTGGACATTCACACAATACATGATAGACTGTTATCAACACTGCATTCTGAGCATTTGGGAGGAGGGGCATATGGACTGTTCAATAAGTGTCCATGTGTCAAACAAGTATGACCTATTCAAAGACACGTCAGAATTTCTTGTGTCTCTCTCTGATATGATGAGCTCCATTTTCGAAACATCACAGGATTCTATATGCCTCAATTTATTTTTTATAGATTCCTCATTCCCTATATTTTTCCGTTTTATTCACAATGACTGTTTTAATATATCTTATATAATCACTAATAGGGATGTTTACATTTGCACTTGTCACATGGACTGCTTTAGCTGCTTTATCAGCCTCTTCGTTTCTTTTATTCCCTACATGGGCAGGGATCCAACATATTATTATATTTTTTCCATTATCATAAAAATTGTGGAGTTCAAATTTAATCTGCTGTACAATATTATTTTTTGGGTAGTAACTTTGAATGGCTTCTCTAGTACTTTTTGAGTCACTTAAAAACCACAAAATTATAGAGATATTTGCTTTATAATTCTCATGGCTAATGCAATGGCACACAGCTCTGCTGTGAGGACTGAGGCATTACTAGGTAGAGAACTGATATGTCTTGTTCTGGAATATAGCTGCATATCCTACTTCATGTTGTGATTTAGATCCATCTGGTACGTAGTATACTATTGCGTAATGTGAACTTTTTCATCTTACATGATCTATGGTTTTTTTTTTGTCTATGGTGTTCTGCGGTATATAAGTAACATTTTAATAAATACTTTAAGTGTGTGAAAGTCTTTACTTCATTCATAGTCCAATGGGGTGGTAACTTCACTGTTGAAGGTACTTGTATGTTTATATTCAGTGCCTCAAACAATCTATTATTGTCTCTAAGTAGTAAAGGAGGTGAATGGTTTATAAATGTATCCCTTTGATCAAATACGTACAGGCAGTCTCAACTTAACACAGGAAAAGAAATGCAATCTGTTGTTGGATGCCATTTACCTTACAATATACACATTATATTATATTAGTACTTCAGTACTTTTATGGTATACCAATTACACAATTTCTAAGACCCAAATATTCTAGATGGGTATATTTGCTCCACTCCCTTATCCAACCTCGTGAAGCTTTAATCTAGGGTAAAAGCATGTTAAGCCTAATTGATGGGAATGGTGTAACTTGAAATACAGTGGTTTATATCTATGACATTGTTCAAAAGATTTTATGTACACTATGTACTGTATTTGTAAAAGGTACAAACTATTGCATTACTAGATGCAAAAATAAACCTAGCATGAGAAATCAAACAGAATTTTCTCATATTCAAAATATGTAAATTGTCAAAATCAAAACACACTGTACTTAGTCAGTCCACTCAACAACATTAGGTCACTCCAAGTTAAGAATATGAGTAAACTAAAAATGATATATTTCTGGGTTCGACCTGTGTTCGCCGGTGAAAAGTCCCTGTAGCTCACTTTTCTAAGTACAAATAGATTCTAAATTTATCAGAAAAAAAAGCTAGCATGGTATGCTGAGGTTACTACCCTCGCGCGAGCACCCAAAGGGTGTCATGTATAAAGTACAAAGCGAGTGGAAGCCACTATTCACAGGTCTTCTGCCAATTAGAGGATTCCTTTCCAAAATCCCTCTCTTGGAGAGAGCTGTTGCAACGGCCACTCCTCCCCCCTCGCTTCCGCTACTACTACTACTACCCGACTTGCACGCCATCTATCATTCCTGTATTAGACATTGCTCTGAGTGCACGCGTTCTTTTCGTTGTCCCAGCAATTCTCTAATTTTGCGATGGTGTCTGCAGAACTTCCTCCTCCTTCAAAGTTTGAGTATTCCAATTTATGTTTTCGTAACTTAGACAGTTGCGGGACTTCCCAATTGGCCTTCGACCCCTTAGAAATGTATTGGGGGGTCGTCGGTTTGTCCGCCATTTAGAAAGCCTCATCAGAACGCGTGGAGCTCTAGCGCAATTTCTTAAAAAATTCAATAGTTCAAAAATTAT